>NW_022196896.1:101147846-101170656 GCF_008632895.1 Mastomys coucha | reverse complement strand
AAAAAAAAAAAAAAAAAAAAAAAAAAAAAATCCCTCTCCCCATTTCATCTAAGGTAACTGCCTTTGAGTCCTGAGAGTCTCTTATTGGTTTTTCATGACAGGAATTCTCTGTGTAGCTTTGGCTGTCCCAGAACTCACTCTGTAGACCAGGCTAGCCTCAAACTCAGAGATATGCCTTCCTCTGCCTCCTGAGTACTGGGATTAAAGGTGTGTGTTACTGGGGCTGGAGAGATGTTCAGTGGTTAAGAGCACTGACTGCTCTACCAGAGGTTCTGAGTTCAATTCCCAGCAACCACATGGTGGCTCACAATTGTCTATGATGGAATATGATGCCCACTTCTGGTGTGTCTGAAGACAGCGACAGAAAAAAAAAAATCTTAAAAAAAAGGTGTGTGTTCTCACTGTCTGGCAGGTTGTTTTGTTTTTAATTACATTTATTTCATATGTGAAATAAATGTGAACATATGTGTAGATCAGAGGACAATTTGCCAGAGGCAGTTTTCCCCTTGTTCCATGTAGGTATGAATGTCTCCGTCGTCCCTATTGCTTATTTAACCTTGTACATTTGATCATTTTCATTGACTTCCTCAACTGTTTATTCACTGAGCCTTAAGAAGCCCTCCTTTAGAATTCTCTGAGTCTTGTGCCACATTGTGTTTGCACACCCTTAATCTAACACTCAAGGGGCAGAGGCAGACAGATCTCTGAGTTCAAAGCCAGCATGATCTACAGAGTGAGTTCTTAAATAGCCCTTGACTGAAAGAACTTTTCTTGAAAAAAGAAAGGAAGGAAGGAAGGAAGGAAGAGAGAGAGACAGAGACAGAGACAGAGACAGAGAAATCTGAGTCTTAACAAGCTTCCTTTTATGGTTTTCTGAGTCTTAAAAGATTCCCTCTGGGGTGGAACATACCAATTCATTGTTTTTATAACACCCCTCAAAATGCTTCTACAAATCATTTTAGTTTTTTTTTTAAAGATTTTTATTTATTTATTTTATGTATGTGAGTACACTGTTGCTGTCTTCGGACACAGCAGAAGAGGGCATCATATTCCATCATAGACAGTTGTGAGCCACCATGTGGTTGCTGGGAATTGAACTCAGGACCTCTGGAAGAGCAGTCAGTGCTCTTAACCGCTGAGCCATCTCTCCAGCCCTCTACAAATCATTTAAACAAAATGTCTAGCACATAATCAGTGACAGCAAGACAAACTTTCAGATCCTGGCTTGGGGAAACAGCTTGTGCCAGACAATTCTATAAATATATACGGACTACATAATATTCCAGACAAAAGACAAACAAAACTGTGTGAAGAGGGCTGGAGAGATGGCTCAGTGGTGAAGAGAACACCAACTGTTCTTCCAAAGGTCCTGAGTTCAAATCCCAGCGACCACATGGTGGCTCATAACCATCCGTAAGGAGATCTGACTCCCTCTTCTGGGGTGTCTGAAGGCAGTTACAGTGTACTTATATATAAATAAATAAATCTTAAAAAAAAAGTGATGAAGACATGGAGTCAAAGCAAAAGGAAGAAAAGTGATTGAGACCATAACCCTGGATGAATAAATGCCCCGCCAGGTGAGTTCCACGTTCAATGGGCATTTCCCCCAAGGCACTCCGCCACTCCCTGCTGCACAGAGGGAAGCAGACTCGGGTGGAAAGTGACAGTGTAACTGGCTAGGAAGCAGAGTTTCAAGTACCGAGATGCCAAGGCAGCCAGGAATTGAAGAGGAATTCTGGGTAATGAATGGTCTACAGAGTGGGAACCTAAAATCTGAATGCAAATCTCCCCCAAATTCTCAGCTCTCTTCTAAATAGCACATGCACAGGGTGAGATTTCCAAGAGCTTAAAGGAAAAGCCAAATGTCTGGAAAAAGATCTTGGTAGCTGCCACGGTTCTAGGGAGGCAAAGCCTGGAGTCCAGAACCCACAAAATTAGAGGGCCTTCCTAAACACCTCTCACTGAGTCTCAAAAGACCCTGAGCAGTAAATACTAAAGAAAGATAATGCCAGGCGGTGGTGGTAGACGCCTGTAATTCCAGCACTTAGGAGGCAGAAACAGGCGGATTTCTCAGTTTGAGGCCAGCCTGGTCTACAGAGTGAGTTCTAGGATAGCCAGGGCTATACAGAGAAACCCTGTCTCGAAAAACAAAACAAAACAAAAGAAAAAAAAAAAAAGAAAGAAAGATAATGCAATCCAGAGAATCCACAAAGCATCAACCCAAAACATCCAGTTTACAACAAAACTTACACTGGAGCTTAGAGTCGTGGCATGGGACCCGTGGCAGTGGGCCAGCTACTTAGTTATTGAAATAGATCTATTTTAAAGTGTACGGTGGTTAGGATTAGGGTAACCACAATGGCTGTGGGAAAATAAGGATGGGCATTCAATGTTTTGCGGGTTGAACCCATATGGTTGCTAAAAGATTTTAAATGGAAGAAGAGAAAACGAGGTCAAAGGCAATAACCAGTCATCAGGCGGAGTGCTCACTCTTCCCTCCCAGTTCATATTTAAATATCACAACCAAACCCATGAAGTTTATTCCATTTCCACCACCATCTCATATGCAATCAGTTACCCCTTCCTTGGCGACTGAGAATGGAGGCTTAGCTGGAAGAGTGTGTAGGGGTGGGGGCAGAAATTCCAAAAGGTTGAGTGGAGAGAGGCCAAAGGAAATGGCCAACTTGGGTAGGCGGTTGCAGGGGCAGAGCCCGTTTGTGATTGGCCGAGTTGCAGAGGAGGGTTCTGCAGATCTCTCAGTCGCGTCGCTAGCGGGTGGAAAGTGACATTCTGGCACAGTCCCTTCCCCCCCTCCCCCGGCTGTTGTTGCTACTTCCACTAAGACCTAGCTCGAGGAACCGTGTGCTCGGATCCAGCGAATATGCAGAGTTCGTTGAAGCCCGCGGGCTCCGGGGGTCTTCAGCTACTGGTCTGCTTCCTTCTGCTTTACAGTCGTCCAGGCAGCTGCGGCGACATAAATGCCCACGGTCAGGAGAAAACTTGGGGTGGGGACGGGGAGTGCGGACAGGGCCAGACAGCAATTCTGAGAGCCGAGGATCTAGCCTTTAAGGCTAAAAGACTCGGGACAGATGCAGTCTTGGGACTTGGTATACAGGGTCTAGACATAGAAGAGGGGGGCCCAGAGAAATGCTAGGGGTTGGGAAAGAGTAAGGAAGACAGGTGAGCCAAGGGTGGCTGCGGTACACACCAGACGTTTCTGAGGACTCAGGAAAGAGATAACTAGGGCTTAGTGGAGAACCAGGAGTGCTTGTATTTGGTTATATGACCAAGGGAATAGGTGGGTGGGGCTGAGAGACGGAATCAAGGCTAAGCCGTAAACCGCAGAGTCCAGGCTGGACCCGGTTTCATGAAGTGGGGAAAGCTAGGTTGGGGTGAAACAGGTTAGAAGGAGACCATTCTACTTCCTCCTGTTCTGATCTGCGCCATCCTGGATGGACCTGGCGCGCACTCACTTCGTAACAGTCGGGGACAGACTGCGCAGCCTCAGAATACCTGCGCAGACCATTACACAAAGTCCTCGTCTGGCGCCCAGTCTCCCTGTGGGATTCTTGGGTTTGGAAGCCAATGTAGGGGATTCGCAAAGCACTGTGGGTGGAGATCTGGTGTCAAACGAGGGGAGAACTGAGGCAGGGTGGGGACGGAGTAGAATGTGGGTGGATTGTGAAGTGCAGATTCCGAGGTGTCTGTCATTACCGCCCACGGTGACTACTTCCGATCTTCAGCACCACGGACAGCTCCAGACCTTCTGCGGATCCCTATTTCCCCACCCACACCTACATTACGGCTCAGACACTCACTCTCTCAGACTGAACACCGCTTCTTCTCTGGAAGTTCTCTTTTTCACTACGACGCTAGAACGTCTATTTCTTCATAGGGCCAGGAAACTGTATTGGGCATTTATCTGGAGTGAGGGGGAGAACTGCCCATTCTTGGAAGACCTATGATTTGAGGCCAGCCTGAGATACATAGCAAGACTCAGGGTTTTTTGTTATTGTTGTTTGGTTGGTTTTGTGGGGTGGGGGGGGGGCGGAGGGAGTCGAGACAGGGTTTCTCTGTATAGCCTTGGCTGTCCTGGAACTCACTCTGTAGACCAGAATTCACTCTGGCCTCGAATTCAGAAATCCTCCTGCCTCTGCCTCCCAAGTGCTGGGATTAAAGGCGTGTGCCACCACCGCCCGGCTGCTTGCTTATTTTTTAATTAGCTGAAGTGGGACAGGGAGATTTTTTTTTTTAACCCTACTCACTTATTCCTCATTCCTGCCCTTCTCTTACACACAGTTGAGCAAACTGTGTTTCAGGAAAAAAAAATTCCAACCTTCAGACCTTACACATAAGAATATAGTCAGCCCTCCCTGCCCCCACGTCCTTCATCACAGAACTCTGCATCCTCAATTCTACCAACTGTAGATTGAATGCAGACAGCCCCACCCATCATTATTGTCTAAGCAATGCATAAAACAGCTATTTACATTATATATTAGTATTATAAATAATTGGGAGGTTATTTAAAATATAAAGGAAGAGACTGGCAGGAGGTCTCAGTAGATAAATACACTTGCCACCAAGCTTGACAACCTTGAGTTGAATCCTTAGGGTTCACGTAGTAGAAGGAGAGAATTGACTGTGGAAGTTGTCCTCAGATCTCCAGACTCATGCTGTGGCTTATATTTTTATGTGCATGTATACACATGTGTGAGTGCACACACACACAGACACACTAAATGCGATTGAAAATAAAGGAGGATATTTATAAGTAACATACAAATAATATGTTGTATTAGGGTCTTGAAAATCTTCATATTTGGTATGGAGGGTAGTCTGAGACCCAGCTTCTTGAAGATACCTAGGGGAGATTGTACTTTCTCTTTCTAAGGATTCTAAGGATTCAAGTTCTTTCCCATAATCACTCCTGCCTTCCAAGTTTTCCACAAAGAGCAGATCATCCACTTCTTCATATTTTACCTGTCCGTCACATGTGCACAGCTCCCAAGATCCTTTGTACCTGCACCATCACATGATACATTAGCCTGTGTGCTTGGTCCTTGCCTAGATACTGATACCAAGAGTGATTGGAAGCCAAGTGTGCTGGTACACACCATTAATCCCAGCACTTGGAGGCAGAGGCAGACAGATCTCTGTGGATTAGAAGCCAAACTGGTCTACATAGTGAGTTCTAGGACATCTAGAATTATTTTTAAAAGGTCCTATCTCAAACAACAATAAGAAGAGTAAACGGAGTTTAGGGGCTAGTGACGATGAAGGAAAAATGAGAAAGGAGAACTGGAAGAGGGGAAAAGGACCTGGCTCTGTGTTAACAGTGGGGGAGGGGGAAGATATTGGCTTCTCTTCAGCTGGGATTTGGAGTGATTCTGACGAGGTGTTTGATGACAGCATTGTTTTGCCCTTAGATGGTCAGGGCCAGGTGGGATCGGAACAGCTCTGGACGTTCCAAGGACTTATTGCTTCAGTCTTCCAGTACTTACAAGTTATATTCCACCAGATTGTACCCCAAGGTAAGCAAAAGCTGCAGAGCAGAGATGGGGTCCTGGTCAGATACTGGGGAGAGCAGTGAAAGGCTACTGGCCAGGGGATAGGATTCCTATTGTTGGAAGCCTCTAGTTTCTTATTGCCTTAGTGGGGAAGGGAACAAGAGGCTGCTGAGCACCCAGAAAGAGAACAAACAGCACACAAGTCCTTGGGACTGGTCCCAATCTCTATCACAGTCTGAGTTGAGGGTTTTTTCCCCAGAGCTGGGATTCCTTCAGTGCTCAGCCAAGAGACCAGCTACAAACCTCAACCTTCGTATAAGAAGCAGGGAAACTATGTAGTAGAGGAGAGAGATGAGAGGGACTAGGGAATCCATTATTGATAGAAGGCTGACCCTTCCGTAGAGGTTCACATGCATGTAGGTGGGAGAAGAAATCAACCTTGAGTCCACATTACAATACTTTAAGAAGTATGTGATTCCTTAGATCAGTAAGTCTCAAGGTGCATCCTAGACCAGCAACATGGGTGTCATCAGCGGGTACTCTGTCAGAAATATTAAATCTTAGGTCTGGGGAGGTGGCTCAGTTGGAAAGTATCTGCCATTCAATTGTAAGGTCCTGAGTTTTGATCCCCATCAACCACATAGAACAGGAGCAGTGGTGTGTGTCGGTGAAACCAGTGCAGTAGGGATGTGGGTGGCAGGGAGGGTAAAGATGTAGATTTCTGGAGATCACTTGATAGTTATTAGTCTAGTCTAATCAATTCAGTGAGGGACCCTATTTCAAAACACAAGGTGAAGAACCAATGGGATAGCTCAGTGAGTAAAGGCGCTTGCCACCAAGCTGGATTAACAGGTTTCAATTTTCAGACTCCTTATAAAGGCATAAATCTTACTCTGATCTCCAACAACCATGTGCACATATACATACACACACACACACACACACTCACAATGATATTGATAATGATATATAGAATGAAATGAAAAGTCAAGGGAAAATATCAGTCTCAAAAAAATAAGATGGAAAATAATCAATTGAGGAAGACACTCCAGTCTATAGTGGGTGAGTGTGTGTGTGCATACACACACATGTATACACACATGCATAACAACCTCACATACACGTCTGCATACACACATGCACACATGTGCACACCCATGTACAGTACATTCACACGCACATGCATAAATTCATCCTAACCTACTGGATATGAAAGACAGCCACCTTACTAATAAATCTTGTACCTAATAAAACACCAAAGTTTGTGTCACTGCGCTGGAGGGGTTTGAGGGCTTTTTGTTTTCTTTTCTTTTTCATTTTTTTTTCTGTTTTGTCTTTGATACATTTCTCCATCCTTGGCTTTACTTAATCCTACTGTGTCGACAAGTGAATCAGTAGATTCATTAGGAACAATGTGCAGGACTGTGCACAACAACCTTTCCACACCACATCACTTAACTTTCTCCGTTAAATGTGGTCTTACATACACTTGCCAGGAGAGGTCGCTCTGGCCCCAGTGCCAATTCACTCCGTCCTTTCACCTTACAGGCATGTTCTGGACAGATGACATAGCCTATGAGTTAATGACCAAAAAGGTGGAACACCTCAGCAGACTCCACTCCCAGTATCCATGCCGGAAGGATGTGAAGGCGGTTTCCTCCACCGCAACCACAGGGGTGAGGTATGGAAACCTATGGTAGGCCTCTGCTATGTAGGTTACTAGAACTGTGCATAGAAGCTACCAGGGCTGGAGAGATGGCTTAGTGGTTAAGAGCACTGGCTGCCCCTCTAGAGGTCCTGAGTTCAATTCCCAGCAACCACATGATGGCTCACAACAATCTCATAATGAAATCTGATGCCCACTTCTGGTATGCAACGGTACATGCAGATATACTGTGCTCCAGCAGTCATCTCTATGGGAACAGTTCCTTGGGGCACAATAATTGTACTTGCAAGGGGGCGAGGGGTTGGCAAGCCTAGGTCCCACCTGTCATCCCTGATTCTTTTAGGGTCAAGCAAGAGGAGAAACTTCGACTCTTATCTCCCCAAAAGGTGAGACCATTTATCTTTCCTTAAATTGTGAAGCCTTGACTTTAGCTCCTTTGGATTTCCTGGTAAGTCCATCTCATCCATCCTGCTTCCTTCCTTACTCCTGATTCTTCTCCCCCATCAGAGTCCAGCAGTCAAGGTGAACAGGGACCGATGCTCTACCACCAAAGTACTCCCAAAGGCCACCAAACAAGAGGCCACACACCCCACCAAGGTGAGTGGCTCCATTTGCCCAAGGAGACTAAAACCAAAATGGCATGTTTAAATGGGGTGAGGGGAAACAGGTACAAAAGAGGGGATGGGTGTTGGGATGAAACAAATAAACTCTTGTACCCAAAGGGTAATCCTGCTTGTTTATAAACTATCTAAGCATCCAGATGAGAGAGGAGGGTTGGGCCAAGACACCCCGGGAAGCTCCTAAGGAGGACAAAAGCTGAAAGATCATGCATCATACTTGAGTTTAAAATAGGAACCAAAAACAGAAGCATCATCAGTTTAGATGTGAGGAACCCCTGTAGAGTGAAGGCAGGGTGCAGAGGCTTCAACCCCATCTGCCTTGCTTTGCTGTATGGCCCAGGCAAGGCTCATCTCCTTGGATTCCAGACTAGAAATCACCCTGTCTAATATCTTTACTTCCTCAACCTGCCATGCTGTGTCTGTTCTTCTAGACTCAGGCCAGCTTCCCCTGCGTGATTCTTGCCCTCTCTCAAGGCCTGTTCCAAACATCAGACTTATCAATAACGAAAAGTCTTAGGGCTAAGACACAAATGACAAGAGAGTGACAGACAGAAGAAATCACAAAGAAAGGCACTGTAACCATAAATTTCTGGAGGCAAAAATGGCCTGGTCCTCCAGAGGAGCATCCAGTGACAGAGCTGAGCAGGGAGAAGGAAGTCCATGTAGGAGCTCACAGAGCACCCTTTACATTTTATTCCAAGGAGGTAGGGAGCTACTGGAATATTTTGAGGAAAGGAATGTCCTAATGGGACATTTAGTTTTTAAAAGGCCACCCTAGATGTGAGGCATAGTGGGACAGATCTGTGGTCCTAGTATTCAGGGGGGCTGAGGTAGCAAAATTGTAAGTTCAAGTCTACAGAGCAAAATCCTGCCCCTCTTTTAAAACACACACACACACACACACACACACACACACACACACACACACACACACTACAATGATGTTAGGTAAATGGGAAATAAGAAGAGCAAGAATGAAAATGAAGGAGATGTGAGAGAAGGGCCATTCTGGTCCAGGGAGGTGGGAAAGGCTTAGATTTTGGCAGTAACAAAGGAGCTGATAATTGTCCCTTCCTGCTTCCTGTATACACACCTTCCATCTAGAGACAGCCATGAGAAGTGGGTCCCAGACCTTGATACTTTCCAGGAAGACAGGCTCCCTTACTGCAGCATGGCAGCCAGAGTTTCTAAACCTGGATTGGTTGCTGGGGTAACACAATATGAGCTAAATGACAGAGACCCACCTGTGTGGAACTGGTTGTCGTGGCGCTTCCAGGAACACAAATGAAGTTCTGCCATTCTCCTTCAGCCCCAAGTATAATGGAAAATCACAGAAGGAGGAGGAGCTGTATGTGGGAGCCCGGGGCTTAGGCTAACAACCCTTGGGCTGAGTCACCATGGGGAAGGCTTACTCAGATGGAGCAATTATTACGTATTGGAAGGAGAGCCGATAAGGAGGCACAATGTCTCTCCAGCCTGACCAATTCCTTTGTTTCTTCTCTTTTAGGGTTTCTTTGGGCCATTCCCCACTGTGGGCCTCAACCTTGTTGCTGACTGAGATCTCATTGCATACGATCCTTTCCTCCAGGAAACCCCTTGTTGTCCTCCAAGGGGCAATTCTTGGATGACCCAAATATGAATAATTAAAGTTGACTTTCCTGCAAACACTTTCTGTGAGCTTGTCTTGAGGGAGGGTACATGGAACGTGAATTAACCAGATGTTCCCAAAGGAAAAAGGGGACAGAGAATGTACAGCTCTGAATGCTTGGTCAAAGGCTGGCGTCTGCCCCATTCCCCCTTTCTGAAATAGAGACTGAGGGGTGACAACAGCTGTCATGGCGGCCATCTCCAATGGCACCCTATTCATGTTGCATGGTCTGGTTGCCCACCCTTTCACGTACTGGGGAAGGAAAATCCATATTTGCCCCTAGTCAGTTCTCTCCATTCATCTGTCCTCTTATCCACCAAATCTCTTAACCATTGCTACTCTTCCAAACTCCCTCCTATACCTTTCTTCTTCATCCGTTTAACCCTGAGAACCATTGAACCAAGCTCCTGTGACTGTAGTTGGTTCCTCTGTGAATATATCTAATAATCTCAAAACCCATGAAGTCTGGGAGGATATAGATTCGTTCAGGTGTCTGAAGAAAGCAAACAGAGTGGGCATCCCACCCCTTAGCTTCTGGACCATATCTTCTTCACCCAACCACTGCAAGTGGATGGTTCCTGTTTCCACTAAGATCTTCCCATCCCAAGCCATGGACTTCTTTGCTTCTCACCTAGAAATGCATAGAGTGTATCCTTCTGTGAGTTTGACTGTCTAGAAGGACCTGGGATTTTATAATCTTCATATTGTTTCTGGGGAAGCTCTCATGTTGAGAAGGACTTTGGTTAAATTTAGTGGTAAAACATCTGATTCCTCCATCCTTGTGGACAGCTCTGAAGCATGTTCAGCCTTCTTGAGGATGCCAGTGACGTTCAACCCAGTGGGCACCAGCCCACAGTGCTAGTAACTTGTGCAACAGCATGCTTCAAGCTTCATACCATGGACCCTTTTCTTTTTTTTTTCAAGACAGGATCTCTCCACGTGGCCTTAGTTGCCCTGAAAGTCACTCTGTAGACAAGATTGACCATGAACTCAGAGATCTACTTGGCTCTGCATCCCAAGTACTGGGATTAAAGGCATGCTCCACCATTGCTCATCTTTAATATGACTGAGTTTTCCAGTTCTAAATTATGATTTCCAGGATTATCCCACTCAGAAATTACTGCACCTGACTTCTTTTGATTCAGCTCCTACTGAGGTTATTGTGTGCTACACGCTCCTCTAGGCCTTGACGAACCACTTGGGAATAATATTTTGTTTATAATACTGTTGCGGGGCTTGGTTGTAAATAATTTTCAGCCCACTCTGCTTTCCCTCACTGTACTTGCTTTAGCAACTTGACCCTAATTGTGTTGCCCTGGACCTGTGCATCCGGATCCTTGCCTGGGCCATTATTTTTACATACAGGCACCTCATTCTCAACACACCTTTTCAGTCACATCTTAAAAATCAAAGTTGACCTGTGTGGTCCAACCCTGGTCTTTCTAATATTTCCACATCCAGGAAAAAAAAAAAGTGGACAAAGGTTAGAAAGAAAACACCGTAGTAGAAGTTTGGAAGTCTGGAATTTCGAAGTTTGAAACTTGAAACTGTGAGACTTAATTGAATAGGTGAAAAAGATAGGAACTTTTCAAGATTTATGTGGGTTTTTTTTTTTATCTTATGTTCATGAGTGTCTGCCTGCATGTATGCATATGCACCACATGTGTGTATGACTGGAGCCTTTGGAGACCAGAGAAGTATGCTGGATCGCCTAGAACTGAAGCTACAGACAGTCATAGCCACTGCGGAAGCTCTGGACAAACGCCAGTCCTTTGCCGACTGTTCTGCTCCAGACAAAAACTTTTGAAAGGAAGGGAGACCTGGTTTGTTTGTTTTAGAGGATCGTGTGACACTACTTGAATCACACCTGTCTGAAAGAGGGAGGGGCAGTGGAACTTATAGCAAGGTGAGGCTTCTGCATAAGGATGGGGTTAGGAGAAGGAGGGGCAGGGATTGCTCCTGACTGAAGCACAACCCAAAAGAGAGTGAGAAATGACACCAATGCAAGAGGTCTTACAGGAGAGCTCATGGACCTGGCAACTGTTGGGATGATTTTTGAATTGTCTCCTCCGGACTTGTGTTCAACTCCTAATTTCCAGACCCTCCAGACATGACCTTATTTGTAAGTAAGGCTGTTGCAGCTGAAATTAGTTAAAATGTGGTCATCAAAATGAATTTTAGTCTGAAGTGGCTGCTGTTTTTACAAAAAGGGAAAGTTGAAGACAGAGAGGCACAGAGAAAAGACTTGAACAATCACTAACTTTCAAAAAGTATGACATAATAATAATAATAATAATAATAATAATAATAAGAAGAAGAAGAAGAAGAAGAAGAAGAAGAAAAAGAAGAAGAAGTAGAAAAGCAACTTATGGGGGCTGGCGAGATGGCTCAGTGGGTAAGAGCACTGACTGCTCTTCCAAAGGTCCTGAGTTCAAATCCCAACAACCACATGGTGTCTCACAACCAGCCATAATGAGATCTGAAACCCTCTTCTGGTGTGTCTGAAGACAACTACAGTATACTTATTTATAATAATAAACAAATCTTTAAAAAAAAAAGGCACTTGCTGGCAAGCCTAAAGAAAAAAGAAAGAAAGAAAGAAAAACAACTTATACTGAGCAATGATTTCCACAAAAAAAGAGTGGGAGGAAACAAATCAAATAATGGGTAAATAAGTGGGCACTTTATGTTTTCCGCTATTGTAATTTTCCTTTCATTAATTTTCACCTCCATTTATGTTCCAGGGGAGTGCTGGGCATGAATATCTCTTCCTCTGGGTGCCCATTATGTTAGCAAGATGAAGGAGGTGATAAGGGCTTGGTGAGAAGATAGTATACACATGTCCCTTTCCCCACCTCCCTAGGAGGTTGGATTGGACCACCTGCCTCTTCGGACATGCAGGTGCAATAGTAAATAATTCAGGGCAAACACAGCCATCCCACTCATGGTAGTCCAAGAAAGACGGGAATGACCCCCAATTTGCCAACAGTCAGAGGTGCCATGTTTAGCTTTAAACCATAGACGAAAGCAAAGCAAGGTAGGCAGTGAGTGACAATAGTTAGCTTTGGGGAAAGGGAGTGTCAAGTGCTCAGTAAGCCTCCCAGGTGCTAGAAGCTCTTTACTTTTGAAACTGGGTTGCCTGGCTGTTCATGAAAACTTAAGATGTTTCCTTTTGTTTTGCGTGGTTTTCCATGATATTTAACAATGTATCAGCTTTAAAAGGGGAAACAAATGGAACACAGTGAATGATGGGGAGCGAGAGATAGTATAGATGCCCTGCAAAAGACTTCTGCGGGTATATCTTATTACATTATATCGGTTTGCAAAAGGTTCAAAATAAAATTATATAAAGAATATAAGGCACTGCCCTAAAACTAAAAATAAGCTGAAACAAAAGCCCCAATTATACATCAAATTGTCAATCATAATTACTCAAACAAAAACAAAAGAGATGTTTGAAACAATCCTAAAACACAGTATTTTGCTGAGGAATCCTTATAAGTTATATTTAAAGGCAAAATTTAGGGCAAGTGTGTACAGTGGTGCACACTTTTATTCCAGCACATGGGAGGCAGAGGTAGGAAGATCTCTATAAGTTCCAGGTTAATCTGTATAGAGAGTTCTATGCCAGCCATAGTAAGATTCTATCTCAAAATATGTATTCATTGCTTTATTGTTTTATGTGTATGCATGCTTTGCCTGCATGTATGTATGTGTACCACATGCATGCCTGGTACCTGCAGAGGTCAGACGGCAGTACAGATGGTTGTGAATCTCTTCATGGATGCCAGGAACTGAACCCATGTTCCCCACAAATGCAGCGGTGCCCTTAAGCACTGACCTATCTCTCTGAGCCTTTATTGTTTTATTAGTAGAGTAATATTTGTGTTATTCTATGTACATTGTTAGGTGTGTATCAAACATGCAGGTGGTTATATTAATGTCATCAGGAACCCGAGTTTCCAACAGAACAATAAAGAACTGCAAGTGTGGAGAACTCAGTAAAGCATGATGAAATGATTAAATATTGGTTGGAGTGTGCACACGTGTGTGTGTGCACATGTGTATGTGTATGTTCATGGGTGTGTTTGTGTGTGTGTAGGTGTGTGTTACCTTAATATCTTGGCTATGTTCATAGAAAAGATCTAGAGTTAGTGCCCATCAGTTGCCATTGTCACCCCTAGCATCCAGATCCCGGCCTCTAAAATCAGCCCTTACTGAAAGCTACCACAGCCCTGTAGATCAATGGCTACTTCCATATTGCAGAGAGAATGAAAAAGAAAAGCCTGGTATATCTCAGAGTGACAAAAACAAAGGCAAGTTTAGTGATTGATAGGGTGTTCCAAAAGGACATTGGAATCTGATTCAAGGGCCTGTCACTGGCTTGTTTGGGGATAATTTAAATACCAAAAGAGTAATTATTGTGACTGAAGAATGCACATTGAATTTATAAATAGTAACATTCAAGAAAGAAAAACCACAAGAATACTCTAGGAAAATTCATTAGCCTCTATTGAGGGAACTATATTTCAGGTACTCCTTGGTCTGCAAGTAGGTAGAGAGAAAAGTTAATATATGCTACTTCCAGTTGGCACTGTATTTCAGGGTAGTGATCAAAAGCTGATAAATGTCCAAAAAAAAAAAAAAAATGAAAAAAGAAAGAAAGAAAAAGCACATTCTGCAAACTGGGATGAAATATTGTAGTCAATAATCACCACTGGGGGGCTGGTGAGATGGCTCAGCGGGTAAGAGCACTGTCTGCTCTTCCGAAGGTCATGAGTTCAGATCCCGGTAACCACATGGTGGCTCACAACCACCCATAATGAGATCCGACGCCCTCTTCTGGTGCATCTGAAGACAGCTACAGTGTACTCATTTATAATAATAAATAAATCTCTAAAAAAAATAAATAATCACCACTGGGGACTTCAGATGTAGCTCAATGGTATAGAACTTGTCTAGCATGTCAGAGCTACTGAGGTTCATCCCAAGCATACACAGAGCAGAGGAGGAGGAGAACTATGAATCTAGATGGAGAGTGGATGGTTGATGGGGAACTGAATGTTGTCATGGTGCCAACATATCCCACGGACTTCTTGTCCATGCTCATCCAGTTAGGGAGCATGGAGCTGGCTCTACTTCAGACTAGTTATCAGTTTTAGCATCCCTGTGCAGCAGCATAATCAGGTGTTATGCATCTCCTGGAATAAAGCAATATTCTGTTTACATTTAAAAGGATACAACACAATTGGCACGTCAAGAATAATGTCTACTGCTGGGCAGTGGTGGCGCACGCCTTTAATCCCAGCACTTGGGGATTTCTGAGTTTGAGGCTGGCCTAGTCTACAGAGTGAGTTCCAGGACAGCCAGGGCTACACAGAGAAACCCTGTCTCAAAAAACCAAAATAAATAAATAAATAAGAATAGTGTCTACACAGGGGAATACCAAGGACATACGTGTTGCACAGAGAGGCCATGCAGGGAGATCAAACCATGAGACAAATCAAGAAGAGGAGGAGTCCATGGAAAATAATGACCTGCTTTCTGTTCTATGTAACAATGTGAAAAATGAAAGAGGGGTGACTTTGGGCATCTATGCTAAGTTAAAAAGAATTAAGAACATAATTATAGTGAGCCAGGAAGTGGTGGAGGCCTTTAATCTCAGCACTCAGGAGGCAGAGGCAGGCAGATTTCTGAGTTTGAGGTCAACCTGGTCTATAGATTGAGTTCTAAGACAGCCAGGGCTACACAGAGAAACCCTGTCTTAAAAACAAACAAAACAACAACAGAAGAAGAAGAAGAAGAAGAAGAAGAAGAAGAAGAAGAAGAAGAAGAAGAAGAAGAAGAAGAAGAAGAAGAAGACAAAGACAAGAAGGATAGAAAAAAATAATTAAATGCAATAGTGATCCTCAGTTGACTCCTATTTGAACATCCAAAAAGACATTTTGGAAACAGTTTTAGATAGTTGAATATGAATTGAGCTCTAAACGATATTATTGTAGGAAAGTGTCCCTATTTCCTAGAGATGCATTTTGAAATATTTATGAGGAATTTCATAATGTCTTCCATAAATATTAAAAGGGGGCAAACACACCCCAAATGCCAACAACTGTAAAGTCTAGATCAGTGTTTTTTTCACTAAACCATTTTGGTTTTTTATTCACTTTATAAAGGCCTTATTCTCCCTCCCTCTCTCTCTCTCTCTCTCTCTCTCTCTCTCTCTCTCTCTCTCTCTCTCCCCCCCCCGTGTGTGTGTGTTGTGTGTTGTGTGTGTGTGTGTGTGTGTGTGTGAGAGAGAGAGAGAGAGAGAGAGAGAGAGAGAGAGAGAGAGAGAGAGAGATGAGGAGAGCATGCCTCAACACTCATGCAGAGGACAGATGGACAGATGGCAACACCATAGAGTTGATTCTCTTCTATCTTTATATGGATTCAAAGAATCAAACTCAGGTCATCAAGTTTGGATAGTGAATTTCTTTACCTGCTGAGCCATCTCACCAGACCCATATTGTCTTAAAAACAAAACAAAAAGAAACAACAACTAGAAAGCAAAAGGGTAATGTAATTAATTTGAACTTTATAAAATTCACTCCATAGCTCACTGGATAAACAAGAGTATTAAAAAGCCACCGAGGAAATTACTGTGATAAGGCTGGAGGAAATGGTCTGCCCAGAGCAGTTGGTCGGGGGAGGGGTGGTCTGAGGTGATGTGTACCTTATGTAGAAATCATAAGATCGTCGATAAGCTTGAAACAGGAAACCAAGGGACAGTCAGAGCTAATAACAAATGGTAGTACTCACTGGGATGCAGCTGGGGAAGCTGCCCAACTGATGTTCTGTAGCACAGCAGGATAACTACAGGCGTTGACAATTACTGGACTATTTCAAATTAGCTGGCAGAGAAGATTCTGAGCATTCCCAACACAAAGAAATTATAAATATCTGAAATAATAGATATGCCAGGTATGTGGATGTATATGTGCTCATTACACATCGCATACATCCGTGTACATGTACTGAAGGTCACAGTGTACATTTGTGTACGATTGCTATTGTACCAACTAAGAGAAAAACAAATACTAAAGAAGGAAACTGTTTCAAGAGCCAGATAAGTAGACTGCAACGACAAAAGAAGTTAATGCGTGGGAGTGTTTACGATGTGCAGGTCCAGGTCTTGCTGCAGTGCCTAGTTACATAAATTCTCACCAACACCTTTTGGGGCAGGTGCTTTTTGCTTCTTCAAACAAGGGTAAGCAACTAGCTCACCCCTTGCTATCTCAGCGCGTGTGCATAACCATCTCTGATTTTCGGGATGACACCAGTAGCAGTAATGGAGCCACGGAAAGAGTTCCTATTCTGATCTCTTAAGCTTCTTGTATCATGGTTTATACTCCCTGGCCCACGTATCTTTCCTGTTCCCTACAGAACTTGAGTCCTTCTCACCAAACCCCAGCCAGGGAAACAGAGGCGGTGGACCTGAAGAATACAGGTCAGGAGTGGGTGGACCCAGTGGGAATTCTAGGGAGGAACCTACTATATGGTTGAGTAGGTCCCCGGCTAAGAGGGGGCTCTTACGCCAGTATGACGCAAATAGGCATAAGAGCCGGGGGTGGAGATGTCGTCATTGCTTGCCTGCCGTTGGCCGGGTCGCCTCAAGAGGGGCAAGTAGACCCCGCCTTGGAGGTGGGTGGGGAGTGGCAGACTCCGCCTAGGCTCCTGGGCTGACTCCCACCAACGTCGCTGAGACTCTGGCCGGAGAGCGAGAGCTCAGAGCCGGGAAGGATGAGGCGCCCGCGGCGGCCCGGGGGTCTCCGGCTGCTGGTCTGCCTGCTGTTGCTGAGCAGCCACCCCGGGGGCTGCAGCGCCATCAGTGCCCACGGTCAGGAGAAAACTTGATGGGGCGGAGGGGGAAAGGGGGAAGCGTCGCAAAAGCAATAAACTCGGGTAGGATAAATGTTGCGGGGGGGGGGCACGGTTGCAGGATGAGGAAGATGAGAGGAGATGAAGTGAGACGAAGGGAGATGGAGGTGAGGAAAGGGGCGTAGGCTGGGAGGTGGAGCCGGGATTCGCAGGCGGGACCTGGAAAAGTGGGCTCCAGGGAAGACTAGATTCAGGGGGAGGAGTGGGGGTGCCCGCGAGTCGATGGATTTAGAAGGACTTCAGGACCGTGGGAGAAGCGAGAGGCATCGGGGTGGAGACCCGAGATGAAGAGTCGGAAGCCGAGAAAGAGGAATTGGCGACCACCGGCGGCAGGAGCCTCTCCAGTGTCACCCGACTCCAGCTTCCCTGTAGGACTGGCTAGAGACAGAGCGAGGTTTATCTTTTAAGTCTAGAGAGGCCATTTGCTCGAGTTGGTCGGCTATAAAAAGGGGGATACGCGGAGGGGAGGGAACGGAAGAGGAGTAAAGGGGGCGGGTCCTCTCCTTGTCCCCCTCCCCACAGCAGGGCCTGGTGCTGACTCACATCTAAGCGGACATAGTCAGCGCTGACTCACGGGCCCGGGATGGGGGTGGGAAAGGTGGCGCGTGGGGGGAAGGGGCGCAGCCTCTCCATCTGGCTCCCTCTTTCCTCACCCTGGCTTGGGGGTCAGTGTACGGTACTTCCTGTGAGGCCGAGAGTTAACAAGATAGAGCGGAAGGATGAGCTCCTTTGGCCACTCCTTGTCCTGCCACCCTTCCCTTGGTAAACGTCTCCTTTCCTGATGGTCCTTTAGCTTCTAGCTTCAGCACTACGGACAGCGCCATCAACTCGCGCCTGGGACAGGCTGCCTCAGGACCAAGCACCTGCACCCCTTCCTTACCACGCGGGGGAGGTGTGCTGGACCTTCCGCCTCTAGTTTCAAGCCATTAGAATTAGGATGCTTTGAGAGATTTGGGGAGCCACGGTTTCCTTGAATTTGGCCACGGATTCTCCCACAATGCTACATAATCTACCCTCTCGTCTTCCCATGTTCCAAGTCCCACTTAGGCAAATTGAGTCTTTTAAAGATTAAAACTAAGATCTTCCAACTACAAAGCTAGACCCCATACTTCCTCAAGAATTCTAGGCCTTAGGGCTGGAGAGATGATTCAGTTAGTAGGGTGTTGTCATACAAGCATAAGGACCTGAATTTGGACCCATATAAAAATCCATACATAGTAATTGATGTCTAACCCCAGTGCAGGAAAGTGAGACAGTCAAATAAATCATAAATCCCTTGGATGTTCTGGGTGAATGCTAGGTTCGGTGAGACACCCAGTCTTGAAAATACAAAGTGTAGAAGACACCCAACATTGACCTCTGGCCTCCATACACATGCACACATATAAATTTGTATGCATATATATGGCAGAGAGAGAGAGAGAGAGAGAGAGAGAGAGGGAGAGAGAGAGAGAGAGAGAGATCCGAGCCTCTTCCCTACTGTCCTTCTAACTTAAAGCCTTCCTTAGAAAGAAATAATGGGCCATATCTGTTTCCCCTCTTTCTAAGCTATCTGACTGCTCTCTGTGCTCTGAGCATCTTCTCTTCCATAGGCTGTCTGTTTGACCGCAGACTCTGTTCACATCTGGAAGTCTGTATTCAGGGTGAGTAGAGCCCTGGCATGAGATTCAAAAGACAAAAATTGGGAGGGAGAGGCCAGCTGTGAGGAGGGCAGAGGAGCAGAACTCTAAAGCCAGAGAAGGTGGAGAGAGCATTGTCCATATGCAGCCTGGGCTTTGGGAGGCTTCCTGCAAAAGCCCTGACAATAAGCCCTCTGTGCTTTTAGATGGCTTGTTTGGACAGTGCCAGGCGGGAGTGGGGCAGGCACGGCCCCTCTTACAAGTCACTTCCCCAGTTCTCCAGCGCTTGCAAGGTGTGCTCCAGCAACTCATGTCCCAAGGTGAGGTCTGGTTACACTGGAACACAGAGATTGGAAGTTGGTGGGAGCAGGGAGTAAAGGGCCACCTCACCTGAAACATTCTCTGCTTGCAATTTAATTATTATATCCACTCATGAAGCCCCACCTTCTTAGATTTTGCTGGATAAAGGGGCAAATAAACATGATGATAGGATCTCATCTATGGGCTGTTCACATATGAATTCCCTGGAGTTGCACACAGAAAACCTACAGCTGAGGTTGCTGGAAATTATTTTTTAGGTTTGATGAAATTTTGCTTGCTTGTTTGTTTTGAAACAAGCTCTCACTGTGTAGTCCAGGCTAGCTCCAAACTTATTAATATCGTCAAGGTGATCAATCCTTCTGCTTTAGCCTTCCATGTACAGGGCTGCAGGCATGTACCTCTGCATTCAGCCTCCGTGTGTCTTAAGAAGTTTGCTGCAGCAAAATAGTCACTTGGAGGAGTTGATTTTAACAGGAGCACAGACAGTTCTAATGCATAGAATAGATGTTTGCAGGTCCCAGGATATGAGTCATGAGTAACCCAAATTGTGAATCCAGAGCAGGATGTGGGTGTAGTGGTATGCAACTATGACCCTAACACTCAGGGGGCTGAGGCAGAAGGATCCCCATGAGTTTCAGGTTAGCCTGTGTTAATGAGATCCTGACTCTAAATAAATAAACCCATAGAAGGAAGAATGGAGGAGAATGAGGTGAGGTCCCTCTAGAATGAATGAGAGATCTCTTCTGAGAGCAGAGCTTCATGGGTAATGAGGCAAACAGAAGATGCCCGATGCTGCTTGCAGGGAGGACATGAGGAGGATGGTCCAGGTGTTTGAAACAGGCATATGGAGGACTTCATTTCTGACCACACTTTATTTCTACAGAAGCCTACAGAATGTGTATTACTCTTACTCCACAAAAGACCCAGGCTCAGAATGGAGACCTGCAGTAGTGACAGGGGGCAGTGGCGTTCGTTAAGAGTTCTCCATGTCACAGAACTATTTTCCACACTATGTCCTTTTAATTATCACAACAATCTTAGGGGGCACATATCCCCAAATGAAAGAGTTGATGTCCAGAGAGAACCAGGATGAAAGGATCGGAGGCTTAACAACTTGCCCAAATCCCCCAGTTCTTTGGAAACCAAAGCTGGATTCCAGCCCAGGTAGTTTGACTCCAAAAGTAGTAGTTGAGGGTAGAGGTCGGGGGGGCAGCTCAGCTCACCCACTCCAATCCTTCAGAACTTCCTCACCCACCCTAAGTTCTGCCCATCACAACTACTGCAGGGAATGGGGTATACTCCTGGCCTCCACTAGCTCTGGAACTAGGCCCCCAGTCTCAAGTCAACTTTGCCCCTTCCTCCTGACAGGCTTGTCCTGGCATGATGACCTCACCCAGCATGTGATCTCCCAGGAGATGGAGCGCATCCCCAGGCTTCGTCCCCCAGAGTCCCATTCAAGGGACAGGTAGGCAGCCTTTCCCAACAGCCTTATACTGTCGAAACTGGTAATCTGTGACTTTCATTATAGGTGGGGTGGGGAGGGTGGAGGTGCCAAGGTCAGCATACTGGGGCACAGGTTAAACCACATCGAGAATGGTCCTTCCCTCTGACAGGTTAATACGCTCAGTAGGAGCTGAGTTTATCCTGGAAATCGAGCAAAACAGGACACTGATAGATACTTTGAGAAAATATTGGCATTTGATATCTTTAAAGAAGAATTAAAGTAGTTGTTATGAACAAACTAGAATTTTCTTGGACCTAAGTAGTTTATTTCTGTGTGGAATTGTGTATGGCAGGAAACAGCACTGTCTCTGTGGTAAGAACCTCTGCATCAGTGATTCTCAACTTTCCTAATGCTGCAGCCCTTAAATACAGTTCTTTGTGTAGTAGTGACTCCCAACCAAAAAAAATATTTCTTTGCTACCTCATAACTGTAACTTTGTGGCTGTTAGGAATCACACTGTAAATATCTGTGTTTTCTGATGGTCTTAGGTGACCCTTATGAAAGAGTCCTTCGACCCCCAAAGGGGCTGAGACCCCTATGTTGAGAACTGCTGCTCTAGAGACAATTCTCAGAGGAAAGAAGGGCATGTGGAGCCCAGATATAACACCTGGTCCAAGAGAGCAAAAGCGGCGGCGCCAGGGCCGTCTTGCTGTTTGAACATATACTTAGAGAGCTGGGTGTGGGAAGTGGCTCACAGGGACAATGCAGAGGCACCCTACAGTCACAGTCCACCTCATGTATCCCCATACACCTTCCCCTGGTGCCCTCTCCCCTCCATCACTCCCTTGAGCCTCCCTAGCCTGTGCAGCTGTGTTTCCAAGACATGCATATGGTTTGGGGATGTAGCATAGTGGTAGAGCAATCATATTCCATACACAAGGCTCTGGACTTGATCCATAGATAAACACACACTCATACCCACATACACACACACACACACACTCATAACACACATACACACACTCATACACACACATAAACACACACTCATACATACATTCATGCACACACACACTCATAACACACACTCATACACACACATAAACACGCACTCACACACGCATAAATACACATCATACACACATATAAACACTCATACATATACATATGCACGCTCATATCACACATAAACACACTCAAAACACACATACACACACTCATACATGCACATACACCACTCATACATGCATAAACACACTCATAACACATACACACTCATACATGCACATACACCACTCATAACACACATACACACACTCATACATACATATACACACACTCAGACATACATTCATACACACACAAACACACTCATTTCACACATACACACACTCATACATACACATATACACACTCATTCATACACACATAACACACATACACACACATAAACACACACTCATACACACATAAACACACTCATATACACATTCATACACACATACACACACTCATATGCACATTCATACACACATACACACACTCATATACACATTCATAAACACACATACACACTTATAACACACATACACACACTCATACACACATTCATAAACACACACAAACATACATAAATGCACCCCTGTTCTTTTCTACCAAAGACAGAGTCGTACCAAACTACCTTGGCAAGCATGCCTCTCTAGCCTACCTCCATCTTCATACCCTCTAGTCCATCTCTCCTCTTCATTTCTTAAAAGGACAGGGTTATTCTAAAACACTGACTCTGTCCAACTTCAACCTTGTAAACTGTCCACACCCTTGTCCTATACAAATATACAAATAAATCTCTCACCCTGTTGGTGGTGGCACATGCCTTTAATCCAAGCACTTGGGAGGCAGAGGCAGGCGGATTTCTGAGTTCGAGGCCAGCCTGGGCTACAGAGTGAGTTCCAGGACAGCCCAGGGCGATCCAGAAAAAACCCTGTTTCGAAAAACCAAAACAAACAAACAAACAAAAAACCCAACCAAACAACCAAACCAAACCAAACCAAATCAATCTCTCCTC
>NW_022196896.1:101125457-101147836 GCF_008632895.1 Mastomys coucha | reverse complement strand
TCTCTCTTTCTGTCTCTCCCCCTCCTATCTCTCTCTTCCACTCCTTAATCTCTCTCCTCTCTTCCTTCCCTAGGTCTGGTTTGATGCCCAGGAGACCAGGTCCTGCAGGGGAACTGCTTTCTCAGGGCAATCCCACTCGCTCCTCTCCTGCTGCCCAGGGTCTCCCTCGGCCTGCAGGGGGTGGGAATGGAGCTGGGGTGGGCTCCCCACTGTCCTCTCTGCAGGCTGAGCTGTTGCATCCTCTCTTGGAGCATCTGCTAATGCCCCCACAGCCTCCACACCCTGCTCTGACCTATGAACCTGCACTGCTACAGCCTTACCTCCTCCACCAGGTGAGCCTTCCACCCTGGCGATGCGCCAACCCCAGTACCCAGCCCCGATTCTGTTCTTACCCACATCTCTGTTTTCCCACAGTTTAGCTCCCGAGATGGCTCTCGGGGCTCAGAGAGCTCCTCTGGGGTTGTTGGTGTTGGCCACCTGCCCAAGGCTGAAGGTCCTGCACTCTTCAGCAGAAGTGTCCCCAAAGCCATTTTGGGGACTCACTCTGGACACTCCTTTAGAGACCTTACTGGTCCCTCGCCTGCTCAGCTTTTCCAGGATTCAGGGCTGCTCTACATGGCCCAAGAGTTGCCAGTGCCTGGCAGGGCCCGGGCACCAAGGTTGCCAGAGGAAGGGGGCAGCAGCCGGGCAGAGGACTCTTCAGAGGGCCATGAGGAGGAAGCACTACGGGGTCGTGGAGAGAAGTCCCCTTCCCAAGCAGCACAACCAGGTAAGTGTCCTCACCAGCTACCTCTCCATCCTGATGGGGGGAGGGGGCATCTATCTCTCTGTCTTGGTGGGGGGAGGGGGCATCTATCTCTCTGTATTGGTGGGGGAGGGGCATCTAACTCTCTGTCTTGGTGGAGGAGGGATCATCTACCTCTCTGTCTTGGTGGGGGGAGGGGGCATCTACCTCTCCTTCTGCCAGGGATCTCAGCATCTACCTCTCTGAGGGGACCCTTCCTGGCTGTCTTTGAAGATGTTCACTTATTAGTTTATTCAGATTACATATATATATATATACATACATATCTGTGTGTATATATGTGTATATATGTATATGTGTGTACACATATATATGTACATATGTATATATATATTAAGATTTATTTATTTCATGTATGTGAGTACACTGCACTGTCTTCAGACACCAGAAGAGGGCATCAGATCCCCATTACAGATGGTTGTGAGCCACCATGTGGTTGCTAGGATTTGAACTCAGGACCTCTGGAAGAGCAGTCAGTGCTCTTGACCACTGAGCCATCTCTCCAGCCCTCAGTTATATTTTTATTTTATTTTTAAGACAAGGCCTTGCCATTATCCCAGGTTATCCTTTTTTTAGCTCAGGCTGGACTCACACCTGCTGCAACCTTCTCTTGTCTCAGACTCCTGAGTTCTGAAATTACAAGTGCGAAATCACCACAACTGGTATTCTGACTTTTATTCACACACTCAGCTGTCTACTGATGAGCTGACCCACACAGGCCCTAGCTTCGATGTGGGGACAGAGGGGTGTGCACCTGGCACATCTCAAGGATGATCAAGGTCTGGGAATGGGCATCAGTGTCCCAGTGTTTGAAAGGAATTCAAAATACGCTTGCCCCGCCCCAACCACCTATCAGCATTGCATCTGTCTTCCACCATTGGCCCTAAGCTCCATATCTGGCCCCCAGCAGATGTGAGTCTGCAGAAATTGGCTGCTGTACTGGCAGGCTTCGGAGTAGAGCTGCGTCAGCGTCAGCTGACCCCGGAGCAGCTCTCTACCCTCTTGACACAGCTGCAGTCGCTGCCCAAGGGCACAGGGAGAAATCTCGGTGAGTGTCCCCCAGGGAGGCCAGCAACTCCATCTCCACAGGGTTTATTGTAGGGGAGAGTGTTTGGGGTTTTCTTCTTCTTGATATGGGGTCTTGCTGTAGTCTAGGATGATTTGCAAACTCATGATCCTGCCTCTACCTCCAGAGTGTAGATTATAGGCATGGTCCAGCATGCCTGGCTGAAAAGAGACTTCTTTTGAGGACAGGGAGCAAGAGGGTAAGCAGGTGAGGTGAAGCATTAGACCAGGAAAGGACTAGAGAGTGGGAAGCTCGAGGAGATGGTGAGTGGGAGCCTAGGCGCAGGGAACAGCATCCGAGGCTATTAATAGGACAGGGGTCACACAGATAGAACAGGTTCAAGAGCTCTGGGTCCTTTCTCACCTTGGTCTTGACTTTCTTTCCCAAGACTGTTGCTCTTTGTATCTCTACAGGAGGGGCTGTAAATGTCGGAGGAGCTGATGTGAAGAAAGTGAGTTCCCAGCACCTCACTGCCTCATAACACACACACACACCACTTTGTTGTGAGATCATGGCTCAGAATCTATTCTCTGGTCCCTCACTTTAAGGTTCAGAAACTTCACATAATCACCTGTGGCCTCACTTCAAGTCAACAGGACTAGAAGAAGCCAGAATCCTTAATCCACTCCTCTTTTTACCACAATCCATTCAGACTCCCATGATTCCTACAGTGGGGGCTTTGGTGGAGGTTCCATCCTGCTGTAGCTAGATGAGCTTTGTTTCTCTGTTTTAGGTGTAAGCTTCTAACAGATTGCCACAGAACAAAAGCCTAAAAAAAAAATTGCCTTTCTGTTTATCTTTCTCGATTATGAGGCTCAGTCCCCACCCCGTGCTGCCCCTGCCCTACTCCAGCCCCATTCTGTGATTTACAGACCATATTTCACTCACTAAATCCTATATTCCGCCATTCATACATTTGATTCACATTCCATGGATGCACTCTCTGTTACCCATTGTGTGGGCTTTGGGGGTAAAAAGCTAAACCATTCTTATATTCCACTGTAAAGAGTTTAGAGCCCAAAGTGTGACCGTCCCTTCCCCCCAGTCCTTCCACTCTAGAGGTCACACCTGCATCCTCTCTCATAACAGACAATACAAGAACAAATGCAGAGAGGAGACACAGCAGAAGCTCTGCCCCCCACGCCCTCACTTCCTGGACACCCCACTGCCAGCCCCATCTCCAGTGAAGTTCAGCAGGTGCTGAGTCCTAGTTTCCCTCAACCTCCCCACACATCCAGCCCTCTGGGCACCTCCTCTGTCCTTCTGGAGAAGAAAAGTCCCTTGGGCCAGAGCCAGCCCACAGTGGCGGGACAGCCATCAGCTCGACCATCAGCGGAGGAGTATGGCTATATAGTCACTGACCAGAAGTGAGTGATGCATCCTGGGAAAGCCTTCCAGTCCCTGTGGGATTGGGTTAGCTTGTCTTTCAGAGAGCAAGAATCCAGCTCTATTTAAAAAGAGTGGGGCGGGGTGACAGGGAGTGTAGTTCTAAACCTCTTGAGATGGCCTGTCTCAAAAGAGTGCCTGAGAATCACCACTCCCCTCTCTCTGTCCACTCCCCTCCTGCAGACCCCTGAGTTTGGTGGCTGGAGTGAAGTTGCTGGAGATCCTGGCTGAGCATGTACATATGTCCTCTGGCAGCTTTATCAACATTAGGTGGGGCTGCCATTTTGGTGGGATAGTGCGGGAGTAGTGGGGGGGGGAGGGGTGTAGCCTGAGTGAGGTGGCATTGAACGGTCTAGGGAAGAAGGGAAGACAGCTCTGGGGTCAGAGACCTCCCAACTTGTCAAAGCAGGAGAGCCACGTGTAGGCCTGCTGAATCTGCCTGTCATTAGCCACACTCATGGGAATCCCTGATCCATCGTGCCGACTTCTTTATTTAGAATCTGGAGTCTTGGGTGGGTAAGGGAGTGACATATTTCCTATTTGGCAGTGTGGTGGGACCAGCTGTCACCTTCCGAATCCGGCACAATGAGCAGAACCTGTCTTTGGCAGATGTGACCCAGCAAGCTGGTAAATAGCACCCTATCCTCGAGCCCCCGCTCAGCATGACCCCAGCCTTGATCCCCAGGCCTGTGCTGATGCTCCACTAAGCGATTTCCAGCCCACATGAGGCTGAAAAGAGCCTGGCTTGCACCCTACCTGCAGGACTGGTGAAGACTGAACTGGAAGCGCAGACGGGGCTCCAGATTTTGCAGACGGGGGTGGGACAGGTAAGCACTAATTGTAGAATCCGTCAAAGCCCTTGTAGGTCTGACTCTGCGCTCAAGAGAGGAGGCAAGAACAAGAACTTAAAGGGTTGAAAGTTCATGGGGCTCACCAGCCGCCTTTCCCGTGCAGCCCGTCTCTGTGTAGTCCTCATTTTGACCAGCAGATGGCGCACCGGCGCTTTCCTGAAGGACCATTCTTAAAGCGATTCCATCATTTTCCGACCGCGTCTCCTTTTTTCTGTTTCTATGGAAATCCTTCTGGTGGGATCACCCAAAGTCTCTGGCTCTTGAATTGGTCCAATGTAGATTGGGAAGGAAGCTGTATGCCCTTCTCTGCCTGTTACCTTCATTCCCCTGCCTTCACAGCTTTGTCCCTAGAGGTGGCCTAAGTAGGTGTCAAGGCCCAGTCTCCCCTGCCACCATGCCTCTGATTCTGGCTTTGTTTCCACAGAGGGAGGAAGCAGCTGCAGTCCTTCCCCGACAAGCCCATGGCGCATCTCCCATGCGCTCAGTGCTGCTTACTCTGGTGGCCCTGGCAGGTGTCGCTGGGCTGCTAGTGGCTTTGGCAGTGGCCCTGTGTATGCGCCATCATTCGAGACAGCGGGATAAGGAGCGCCTGGCAGCACTGGGGCCGGAGGGGGCCCACGGTGACACTACTTTTGAGTACCAGGTGTGAAGCTATGGAGGGAAGGACCTACAAGGGTCTTGAGAGACCCAGTCTTGTGTGGAGTAAGGATGTGGGCAGAATAAGGTCCTGTCTGGGTAAAGGCCGGAAAGGTCCTGGAAGGGGTGTTGGGACATACTTTTTAAATGACTGGGCTGGGAATAGTTGGCTCTGGAGATGCTTCCCAGGAAAATGATTCTGGGATTCTACTTTGTGGTATCTGAGGCTGTCATATGCACCGAGGCAGAAAAGAATGATGTCGAGAGACAGATCTTACTCGTCCCATTGATCAGAGACAAGCCTAAGGCTCCAGAGTGGAATCCGAGGCTTGCTTTGGAGCACTGGGAACTGAACTCTGCATGCTGGGCATGCGCTGAACCTGCAGGACCTCTAAGCTCCAGCCTGTGGCTTAGAAACCTTTGTAGAGGGGTTCTAAGGAGCCCCAGGCTCACCCAATCCTTCCTCTGCAGGACCTGTGTCGCCAGCACATGGCCACAAAGTCCCTGTTTAACCGGGCGGAGGGTCAGCAAGAGCCTTCTAGGGTGAGCAGTGTGTCCTCGCAGTTCAGTGATGCGGCCCAGGCCAGCCCCAGTTCCCACAGCAGCACGCCATCCTGGTGCGAGGAGCCTGCCCAGGCCAACATGGACATCTCCACAGGACATATGATTCTGGTCAGTAAAGGGCCTAAAGTGGGGAGGGAACAGGACAGTAGGAGAGGCAGTACGGGCGGTGTGGGCCAGAGCCAGGCTGTGGTGCCCCTACAGGCATACATGGAGGATCACCTTCGGAACCGGGACCGCTTGGCCAAGGAGTGGCAGGCCCTGTGCGCCTACCAAGCAGAGCCAAACACCTGTGCCACCGCACAGGATGAGGGCAACATCAAGAAGAACCGCCATCCTGACTTTCTACCCTGTAAGTGACCCGTGGGGACAGCCTGGCCCTACTCTGCTAGGAGCAATTGGAGGCTGGGGGCGGGGGAGGGTGGTGCTGGGCTCCTGGTTAGGGCTGGATGGCAGAGCCCTGGTGCCAGAAGGTCATTTGTGAGTTCTGTGCAGATGACCATGCCCGAATCAAGCTGAAAGTGGAGAGCAGCCCTTCTCGGAGTGATTACATCAACGCCAGCCCCATAGTGAGTGATTCCCACCCTCACTCTGCTCGTGTGCACTGCTCCTCTTTATTCCTCCTCTTTATCCCATCCCTGGTAGTCATCTCTTACTCCAGCCAAGCCCTGAAACTGTAGAGCCCATGTCCTCGAGCTTAGGCTTCTCCGCCTCACCTGCACCCTGGCCCACTTTTGATCAAGCCTCACTCCAAGCTGGCCCTTCTCATTCTGGCTCATGACATATCCTCTCTGCCCTTAGATCGAGCATGACCCTCGGATGCCGGCCTACATAGCCACACAGGGACCGCTGTCCCACACCATCGCAGACTTCTGGCAGGTGCACGCTTAGAGGGGGCTTTTCTCAGAACCAGAGGCCCCTGAAGCCAGCCAGGATTAGGGAGGCTAGAGGGCCGCTTACCTGGATCTCTGTCCTTAGATGGTGTGGGAGAGTGGCTGCACTGTCATCGTTATGCTGACCCCGTTGGTGGAGGATGGTGTCAAACAGTGTGACCGCTACTGGCCGGATGAAGGATCTTCCCTCTACCATGTTTATGAGGTTAGAGTACCCAACAGTATGGGGTGGATGGTGGCTTTTTAAATACAAATGGGTATATGTATAGGTGCATACACACACACACACACCATATACATGAAAGCTTGTGTATTCTGTCTAGCACCAAGAAGCATTTGTAGGGACTTTGATAAAACTCAGAGCCATGCGTATGTAAAACAGGGAAAATAAATATCCAAAGACTGAAATTACCGCCTTTAACCTCCTGAAATATTTAGCATTTGCACTGCTTGGGAGCAGATAGGTGGGGACCGGAACGGAGCGCGTGCGCACCTGCGCTCAGACCCTACCGGTACCTACAGGTGAACCTGGTGTCGGAGCACATCTGGTGCGAGGACTTCCTGGTGCGGAGCTTCTACCTTAAGAACGTGCAGACCCAGGAGACGCGCACGCTCACTCAGTTCCACTTCCTCAGCTGGCCGGCAGAGGGCACTCCGGCATCCACTCGGCCGTTGCTGGACTTCCGCAGGTGAGCGAGCTGCCAGCTGCCACCCATCAGCTCTTCCTGGGGGGCCAAGGTCCGGCCTGGAGCCTCGCCCTTGATCTCTGTCCCTCCCACCAGCCTCTTATCCCCAAACCAGTACTGGCAGTTTGGCCGTCCCATCCTAACCTGGTGCCCTTTCTCACACAGCCACTCCACCTTCTGGCTCCTTTACCGGCTTCCCTGGAGGCGGGGGTTCCCCTGGCTAGTTCCCCTCTCTTCTCCTTCTGCTGGACCGTGCTTTGTCTCCTGCCTTGCCCTTCTGGCCCTCAGTCCTGTGCTGGCTTGTTCTTTCACTCTCCCCTGTCCAACCCCCATCCTCGTCTTTCTTACTGTCTTTTTTGGCTCTTCTTTTTTTTTTTTTAATATCTTCCCCCCCCCCTCCTTTCTTTTCCTCTTCTCTCGAATCTCCATATCTCCCCACCCCTTCTGTCTTCATTTCTCACTCTACACCTCTCCTTTCTGTCTCTCCCTCTCCCCCTTAGTCTCACGGCTGCCAGCATCATTTATTTATTTTTATGATCTCTGCTGATATTCTCACTTAAGTTGAACAGCCACAAAAGTGGTCATTGGCAGGTATGGCAACAGGCAGACAGGTTGGTTGAGAAGAGACTAGCCTGAAGGCTGCCTGGAGAACTGGGCCAGGAATTTTGAAAGAGACCAAGATTATCCTACAGGAAGTTCATGGGCTGAGGGGTGGGGTAGGGGGGTCAGTTTTGGTGGTGGGAGGAAAGGTGCTGAAGCAGAAGCTAGCGGAGGGACCTAACCTGTTGTAACACAAAGACCCAGCCAGGCACCCAGCATCCCTTGCCATTCCACACACACAGGTGGCAGAGAAGCCTCTATACTGAAACCTTCTGTTGCTCTGTCTTGTGCCAAGCTGGCCTGGGTCTCCAGTGCCAGGTGGAGGGGCAAGAGTTGAGGTGGGGACCTTGGTAGTTTCTGAACTCCAGGATAACAGTGATTTCTGAGTACCCTGCAGCCTGAGGCATATTTTGAAAGTCATGTCAGAGTATTAAATTATTTCCACTTTTCCCCACATTTCAGAATACCTCGTCAGCAGAGATGGCACACACCTGTAATTCCAGTTGTGTAGGAGGCTGAGGCAGGAGATCTGCAAGTCCATGGCCAATTTGAGCAGCTTAGTTAGACCCTGTCCCATTAATAAATAGTGAAAAGGGGCTAGGGACATAACTCATGGTTGAGAACTTTCCAAGCATGCATAAGACCCTGGGTTCAGTCCTTACTACTGAATAATAAGTAGTAATGTTAATATTTTTAAATTATACATTTTTAAAGATTTGAGTAGACTGTCGCTCTCTTCAGACATACCATTCAGAAGAGGGCATCAGATACCATTACAGATGGTTGTGAGCCACCATGTGATTTCTAGGAATTGAACTCAGGACCTCTGGAAGAGCAGTTGGTGCTCTTATCTGCTGAGTCATCTCTCCAGCCCCCCTTCATAGAGATGGATAGATAGATAGATAGATAGATAGATAGATAGATAGATAGATAGACATATATATGTATATATGTGAAATTCTCCCTTCCCTTTTATTAAAAATGGATTATTTTATTATACAATATATCTTGATTACAGTTTCCCCTCCCTTTACTCCTCCCAATTCCTCGACACTTAAGTAAACGTTTGGTTGGGTTCGGTGACAGACTGTGGATGTGGCCTTGGCTTGACCCCAAATCTTCAAAAAAAGAAAAATACTAGAAAAGTCCCTGATAGAGTCATTGTAGAGTCACTGTGTGGATTTTTTTTTTTTAAGGCCACACAAGTAAGCTAAACAATTGCTGGGGCTTACAGCAGAATTACATAAATTTATCTGGCATGTGACAGCTAGAACTAAGTAATTGTTGCTGGTGAATGCATTTTGATGACCTGATACCAGGGCTGGTATGAACCAAGGGCCTGGGTAGAAAAGGCATGGCTTCCATGGTGGTGGAGTAGGAGGCCTGGAAGTTACAGAATGCCTTGGATCAGAACCACTGGCTCTTACTCCATCCTTACTACCACTTATGGAGAGCCCGTGACATGCAAGGTCTTTACGATATCTTACGGCATTTCATAAGAATCCTGACAAACGGCTCCTGTTAACATCTCCCATTTCACCAGTATGGGAGCTGAGAAGTTAAATCTGTTATTCCAGTTGACAGCTTGGGCACGTGGCTCCCAAGTGATAGATCAAGCTCAGTGCCACCCACATCAACTATGGTCCTTTGCCACCAGCCCTGAACCTTCTCTCCAACTCTCACACTGCTCTGTGCTTGCCACAAGGTGGGAGAGTAAGAAAGCCAGCGTGCGGTCACACGATGCTGTGTGATTGACGTTCTCCTTCTTTCCGGCTGATGGTCTCTGGCCTTCACACCCACCTCTCATTGCAGGAAAGTGAACAAGTGCTATAGAGGCCGCTCCTGCCCCATCATAGTGCACTGCAGGTGGGTAAGGACCTACCACAGAAGCCCCAGGCTGGGGTCTTCCTCCTTCTATCCTTCTCTCTGGTCCTTTTCCTTGAGCACAAACAGTAAGCACATGGCCTGTCTGCCTCTTGATGTTGGTGAGCAACAGACAGGAGCCAAATCTGGCATGCCCTGTCTTTAATGAGTTAAAAATAGACACACACACATGCACACACGCACACACACGAGCACCGGGAAGAATGTCAGCTCACAGAGCTGGAACTGTTTACTCTGAACAAAGCCTGACTCCAGGCTGTAGAGGGCCGTTCCTATTCTGTCCTGCTGCCTCCACTGAACACAGAGCCATAGCTATCCTTTCTAGTTGTCCCCCTGCCTGGGGCCATTGCCAGAACTCACAGGCCTGCTACTTGGGGCCTCTGTTGTCTTACCCATGACTCACTAACATTCTTCTCAGGCCAACTCGAATAATCAGCCAATGTCCCCACCCCAACCCCCATGCCTGCTCCCTTCCTGCCTCGTCAGGGCTAAGCCTGTCTGTCACCATCTCCTATTGCAGTGACGGTGCAGGGAGGACAGGCACCTACATCCTTATTGACATGGTCCTGAATCGCATGGCGAAAGGTAAGGTCCTGTCCCCATAGGACCCACAACCCCTGGTTCCTCCTGGCTCCCCAGCGCCCAATGGGCCTGAGAACCCACTGGGAAACATGTGGCCCCATCTCCAACCTTTGCAAAGGATGCCCAGGATGTCTGGGACATGTTCTCCTCTGGATGCCCTCTTAAACATCCCTTACTCCACCCCTATCCCCAGGAGTGAAGGAGATTGATATCGCTGCCACCCTCGAGCATGTCCGTGACCAGCGGCCTGGCCTCGTCCGTTCTAAGGTGACAGTGGTTCCCTGACAATCCCTACTTGGTTCTCTTTCCAAGTACTCTCTTCATGACCACCATGAAGACACCAACAGCAGTCTGCCCCTCCCACATCCCCCAGGAAGACTCCCCTCTTTCCAGATGCCCAGCACCCTGCACCCCTGCAGTGTCCCCTGGGGCAGAGGCAAAGGCTAGGTTTCCCCTGACCCTTCTCCACTGTCCTTGCACAGGACCAGTTTGAGTTTGCGCTGACAGCCGTGGCGGAGGAGGTGAATGCCATCCTCAAGGCCCTGCCCCAGTGAGCCCCCTGGGCACCTCAGTGGGCATCCCGGCCTCTGCTCCTTCTGCCTGTGTGAACATCTGTGCACCTACTCTTCAGCCCCCCACCCATCTGCCACCTTGGTCCGACTTGGGCATGGGTGCCCTTCCCAAACCAGTGTGGAAGGGAGTCAGGAGGGATGGGGTAGGCCTGCCCTGCTTTATCCATGCTAGAACCAAGGTATCCCGTGGGAAACAGACAGCGGGCAAAGGGAGGAGTGGACACCGGCAGCAAGTGTGCCCGAGCCCCATCCTGCCTGAGTCTCTGTCTCCCTCTCCGGATGTGTACCTCCCCACTCCCAGCAGCCTACTGCGTATAGACAAAGCAGAACAAGAAGGCCCCAGCTCCCCCGACCCTGCTACCACTGGCCTGCCACCTTGTCCCTGCTCAACCTTCTCCCTCTAGCACAAGGGAACATTTCTAGAAAAATCTACTTTTGTATCGATGTGAATAAAATTAGTGTGTTGTCTGTGCAGCTGCAACATGGATGCCTTTGAGGCTCTGTCTGTCAAGCTTCCGGGCTCCCATGTTGCCTGCCCTGTCTCCCTGGAGACACAAAGCTGAGGGCCAGGGGTAACACTGGCTGTCCTTGGTTTGAAAAGTTGTGCCTAGCCGGGCAGTGGTGGCGCACACCTTTAATCCCAGCACTTGGGAGGCAGAGGCAGGTGGATTTCTGAGTTCGAGGCCAGCCTGGTCTACAGAGTGAGTTCCAGGACAGCCAGGGCTACACAGAGAAACCCTTTCTCAAAAAGCCAAAAAAAAAAAAAAAAAAAAAAAAAAAAAAAAAATGTGCCCAATGATGTGGCTTCTAGGTGGCTGGCAGGTTTCAAGGTACCATGCATGGATTAGTTATCTTGATAAAACCATGATCAATGATGCCTCGTGTACAAAGAGAATGCAGCATCGCCCTTGCTAGCCCAGGCTGTGAAACTTGTATGTCATGGAGTCAGGACTCAAGCCTGGGCAGCCATTCTTCCTAAAGACTTCCCTCCCGGTTCTTAAGCTGCTCTGTGCCCTTCAGCCTCAGGAATGACATTTGGGTCACACAGGACTGAACTCGGGGCTGTGGAAATCATCTACCCACTGACTGCCACATCTCAGACTATAGATGCCACAGCCAATTCTTCCAGTGAGGTGCTGGGGCAGGCCACCTGGGGGCAACACACTTTCCCCTTCCCCAGCCTCTCTGCCCTTTCCCCTTAAGGTGGTCCTTGTGTTCCTCCCCCAGGAGCCCTCAGACAGTGATTCCAGACACACACACACACACACACACACACACACACACACACAAACTGAGATGAAACCCTGGGTCCATCTGGACCTGGGGCTACTACCTGATGCTGGAGTTCAAATGAAATTCTAAATGCTGGGGTGAGGAACAATGCCCGTCCTACTGACTGCTCTGCTGAAGCTCAGCTCCAGTGGTCTACAAGTGGGCAAAGCACCATTTCTGGCAGGCCCAGCAGATGCTCGGGATGGGGGCTTGGAATTCTCCCTAGGGGGTGGTTGCTGCTATAGCTTCCAGAAGTCTGCTGGGCCCTTGACTCCAGATTGTGAAGTTGACCGTGGATTCTGGGCTGAGGGAGCCAGGGCTACGTCCTCTTGCAGAACAGCACAAAGATGCTGATCTTGTGGTTAGAGACAGAAAGTGGGGAAGAGTTCCTAGTTCCTTCGTCCCTGGGCCTGGACACTGGGGAGGGTGGCATTCCGCATGCTCCTGGATCACATCCCCTGGAGGGGCTTACTCTAGGGCCCTTGGGTGCTGTTTAAAATCATCAGGTGTCATCATCTGAGTCACATGCTTCCAGTCAAGTCATAACTTAGTGTGGCTCTGGCTGTGCTGCAGAGAACCAGGAAGTAGGTTCCCTTATAAGAGGAGCCTCAAGATGAAGCTAATTGTGGGGACCCTGGAGAGGAGGGCCAATAACTATAAGCATTTTTTTTTTCTGTCATTACATGACACATTTGGGGAGGACAACCTGGTCGAAGTTTGTGCCTCCAACCATTTGGCATGAAGGAAGGCAGAAGGCCCAAAGTGTCATCTAGTAGTTCCGTGTGTGTGTGTGTGTGTGTGTGTGTGTGTGTGTGTGTCTCGAGCCATCATGGAAAGGAAGAACACAGGGCACCAAGCTCTCAAAACTCAGCTTTATTTGCCTCCATTTCCCCTCAGTCTGAGCTCAGCTCATCTGGCTTTGATGGGTCTCAGAGGCTCAGTGTTAACAGAGGTCAGCCACAGCCTGCTCTACCAATCCCCTTGCTGGCCTTGGGCTCCCCAGGCAGGAGGACAGGTGGCACATGGAGGATGAATTGATGATAAGAAAGAATGGGCAGCAAGGTCAGAGGTCAAAGAAAGCCATTCAAGCAATATGTCCAACACTCCCTCCGCATGCCAATCCTTGCCATACACGCTCCAGCCAAGGCAGCCTCCTCTCCCACGTTCTGCCAGCCCCACAGCCATCCAGGACTGTGCCCTACCTACTCAGTCCACTGCCCCATTAGCTTATTCCTTGGACCCCCAGGTTGCCCAAGGGAAAACAGCCTCTCTCAGAAGCTACAGGAATCTACTCACTCCAACCTGGGTCTAGCAAGAAGTGCCATAGGAACTTAGGTTCTGGTCATCTACAATTCTCACCACCCCTGTCTGCCAGGGATAAATGACAAGATCTCCCCATTCAGAGAGAGGCAGACTGGCCAGGGTTGGAACTACATATCCCAAGAAGCTCAGCTCTTCCCCTGGGATAAGAGTTGTAAGAACTGAGGCCAGGGTACATTGCACTCTGGGACTTGTAGTCCGTAAAAGACAGCGCTAAGCACCCAGGGAAGAGCGTTCAGAGGCTAAGACTACAGGTGCCTCCCACTCAGTCCCCACCCACCACCCCAGCCCCCAGCTCTACACTCAGCATAAATGAGGGAGAGGAATGTAGTGTTCCCTCCTAGCACATTGGGGAGGGCGCTGTCCTGTTGGAACTGCAGCAATTCTGTATCCAGGATATCCAGCTCAGAACACATCTGGGGAGAGAGCAGGGGTGGGTGATAGGAGAGAGGGTCAGCTGCAAGCAGATGGAGGATGGAGCCAAGCATGCACTTCTAGGCCAGCCCTGTGGCCGACCCCTGAGCTCTGTTGTGTGACTGTGACCGGGCAGGTAGTACAAAGGCAGCCCCCACCTAGGCCTCCCTCTGGGTCACCCTGGCCCTATCCCACCTCTCCAAGGATAGCCAGCCTCACCTCTGCCTAGTCCTATGGCCAGGGCAGGCTGAGGCAGCAAGAAGAAGGGAAGAGGAGTTGACTCTGGTTGAGGCTCTGGAGGGCTGAGAGGCTTCCACCCTACCTAGCTAGCCTCCCCAGAAGATCTTATGGACCCACTGGCCCCAGCATCTTCCTGGGCTTCAAAGAAAAGGAGAAGGGAGACCTAGCCAAGCAGCAATGAAAGCAAGCGTTGCGGCTGAAGGGCAGGCATTGCAGAGAGAGGAGTAGGAGGAAGGCAGCACCAGAGGGGGTGGGGGGTGGGAAACGTGATGGTGAACGAGAGCTCAGTTCTACACAGAAACCAGGAGGGCTGCAGCTGGCCAAGGACAGCAGAGGCTCCGCTTGCTCGGCCTGCGCTGTCCCCTGGGGGAAGTTGCCAACTGGAGCTCAGAGCATGACAGGCCAAGTCCTCCTTCCCTGACAGCGTCAGCAACATAAATGGCAGAAAAAGACTTGGGCACAAAAGGCCTACCCCAAACCCACGAATGCCCTTCAGCAGTGTCTGATCCCACCAGTGCCTCTGAGCTCCACAGGCACTGATGACCCCCCCACCCCCAATCCTGGGCTTTACCCAGGGACCTATCAGCCCTGGATAGAGTACAACAAACCCCTGTCCATGCTCCAGGATGGTGGGCCTGGAAGGGAAACGTGTGGAGGGGCAGAGTTTGGAATCCTGCGGCTCGGGCCACACTATTCTGTACTCCTGACAGTGAGCTGGACTCTTGAGTCGGGACCTGAATCAGTCCAGGTTTGGCCTGGTTCTCAGAGAATGAGGCAGCGAGAAGCCTTCTCCTCTGAGGGGCTGAGTTTGGCTGCCTCGCCCCTCACCCCCTTATGTGTGCCCCCCATATCAAGGTCTCGGTGCTGGGCCTTGGGCTGCCCATGCTGTCGTTGCTGTGCCCCCCGCCCACCTGCTGGCTTCTGCCCAGCTGCTTCCATCTCTGACAGGCTGTAAGCCATGGCAAGCTGCAGGTCCTCATCCTCAGAAATGTCGTGGTCAGGGGGACGAGAGAGCGAGGTCGGCCGGACCTGCATGACCCCCAACCCGGGGGCAACTGAAGGTTGCTGCTCACGACGGCTCAGCTCCAAGCCTAGTGCCAGGTCATCTGGGACACCTGCAAGAGTCACAACCACTATCAGGTTCCAACCCCAAGCTAGAACATCATGTGGGACCACTCACAGCCTCTCTCTGGAACTGACAGCCATGTATTAGGTTACAAAGTTATCCAGCACAGTATTCAGCCTCCCTGTGCCTCCCTTGTCTATGACACAGGAGTGAGGAGACTGTCTACTCATGCAGAGGTTCCAATGACTAAATATAACTCGTGTAAAGTACTTGTTAGAGTGCTCAGCGCCGGCATGCAAATGGCTAGCCATCATGACTAAGTTTGATTCCTGGGCTGGCACAAGAAGCCTAGCATGCACAAGGCTCTGTCTCATACTCTAGTACCTGATTTTGATTCCTGGCTTCATTTATCCCTTTTGTTTGGTAAGTAGTAGTCTTAAGCCAGAGGTTACTTGAAAGTGAGGGCCATTTAAACTTGCTTTAGCTCGGGCCCCTCAAAGAAATACTGGGTAAATATGCCTGGCAGTGGTGGCATACACCTTTAATCCCAGCACACTTGGGACACAGAGGCAGGGGGGTATCTTTGGGAGTTCCAGGCCAGCCTAGTTGACAGAGTGAGCTCCTGGACAGCCAAGGCTACACAGAGAAACGCTGTCTCAAAAAAAAAACAAAACAAAGCAAAACAAAACAAAACAAAACAAACCCAAAAAACTACCACCACCAAAAACTGGATAAATAGGAGCTACACAGCTTTCCTTCTCTGTTATGCAAGAAAACAGGAGGACTTCAGAGATGGCTCAGAGTTCAGCCCTAAGTTCAGAACCCCGGCAACAATGAGAAAAGTGGTGTGTGGCAGAGCACACCTATATAGTTCCAGTGCTGGAAAAGCAGAGACAGGAGGGCCCCTGGGACTCACTGGCCAGCCAGGTAAGCTCAATCAGTGAGAGACTCTGTCCCAAAAATTAGAGGGAGAGATGGCTCAGCAGTTGAGAGCACTGACTGCTCTTCCAGAGGTCCTGAGTTTAATTCCCAGCAACCACATGGTGGCTCACAACCATCTATAATAGGATCTAATACCCTCTTCTGGTGTGTCTGAAAAACAGCTACAGCATACTCATATAAATATAATAAATGAATCTTTAAAAAAAATAAAGTAGAGAAGACAGAGGACATGAAGGGGAGAGAGGGATATGGCAGGTGGGATCAGGGAGAAGTTGGAGTGTGAAGGTGGAGCACGAGTCTGATCAAAATACTACATCGTGTTCTTATACGAAATCCTCGCAAAGTAAATAATGGCTGGGGCTTGGCAGTTAAGAGCAGGGACTGCTCCCCTGGAGGACCCACGTTCAGTTCCCAGAATCCACAGTAAGAGGCTCATAACTGCCTGTAACTTCATCTCCAAGGAGACCTGGAGGTGCCTTGGACCTGTTAGCACCTGCACAGACACAAGCACTTAGGCACACACATACATATGAAACTAGACATCATCAAAAACCTTAACAATTATGTATAGGTGTAGGTAGGTAGGTAGGTAGGTAGGTAGATAATAGATGGTTGATAGACAGACATTGACCTTTGGCCACCACAGGTGCGTTCATGGGTTCATGGGTACATGCAGAGTGTACATCACACACACACACACATACCGAGAGAGAGAGGGGGGGGAGGGAGAAGGAGAGAGAGAGAGGGAGAAGGAGAGACAGAAGGAAAGAAGGAAGGAAGGAAGGGAGGGGGGGAGGAAGGAAGGAAAAGGAAAAGGAAAGGGAAGAAAACCTTCACAACTTCACAATGGCACTGTGGACAAGCATGTCTTTTACAAAGAGTAAAGTGCAGGCTCAGGCTATAGCTTGAAGGGAGAGAGTTTGCCCAGCATGCCTAAGGCTCTGGGTTCAATGCTCACTATCATACACACAGAGTGAAGAGCCTTGCAACCAAGGCGTCCCACTAACGATACAGTCTGAGACCCTTCTTCTCTGCTCACCTCACCCGAGAAGAGAAGTCGGGAGGAGGCGTCACTCACCGTTGATTGACACTGACTTCAGTTGTCCATCCTCTTCCACTTCTACCCTCTCCTGCCCGTTCTCCATGATTCTGTGGATGACGGCACAGTTCAGTCAATGAGCAGACCTCTGAATGGTCCAGCGGTCAGGAGCAAGACTCCATGTTCACACAGCACTTGCTTTTGTGCCTCCTCCGCAACCCCTCCATCTGAATGGCCCCAGGAGAGCTCACCTGCGTGTGGTGATGCGACGGCCTTGGACAAAGGTGGTGGACGTAGAAACAGAGCGGAAAGCACCAGCCCCAGGGCTGAAGGAGAACGATGAGGAGGAGAAATCTGGCATTGGGACAGATGAAGCAGAGAGGAGGTGATGAGAGAGAGACTGTGGGCTACTTACTACAGTCATTGAAAGGAAGCTTGGGGACCTCACTCAGACCTGCCCAAGCTAGCCAAAACAAAACCAATTCCCAGGATTCCAAGACTCAGGATTTGCAAAAAAAAATGGACAGGGACAATGCTTACCAGAGTTTCCAGGAATGGAGGAAGAGAAAGTGAAGAAAGGGCCCGTGAGTCGGGGACCCTGGTTCTGAAGATCCGAGAAGACACCCAAGTCATCTGCAAGAAGATTAGTCATTGGTGAAGAGCTTGCCTCCAAAACGTGTGCGCCTTAAGGCCTAGAAATCAAGCTGATAAGCAACCTGGTACTTTTGATGTCTCCTGTTTTGGGTTGTGTAAATTTACAAAGTGTTTTAAGATTATTATTTTGTTTTGCTTTTTAGATGTATTTATTTACTCTGTGTATGTGAGCACACTGTCCCTCTCTTCAGACATACCAGAAGGAGGCAGCAGATCCCATCACAGATGGTTGTGAGCCAACATGTGGTTGCTGGAAATTGAACATAAAACCTCTGGAAGAAGGAGCAGTCAGCGTTCTTAACCACTGAGCTATCTCTCCAGCCCCTAATTTACAATTTTTTTAAACTTTTGTTTGAAAAGGGGTCTCGGTATCAGTAGCTCAGACTAGCCTCAAACTTATTAGATAAAGATGACCCTGAAGCCCTGATCTTGGGCCTCCATCTCCCAAGTCTAAAGTTCTTTTGGGGTTTTGAGACAGGTTCTCACTGCATAGCTCTGGCTGGCCTGGAAATTGCTATGAAGAGCAGGCTAGCCCTGAACTCAAGAGTGCCCCTGCCTCCTGAGCACAGGGATTAAAAGTGTGCACCACCATGGCCAGAGCTCAGTGCTGAGTTTTTTACAGGCATGTGCAACCATGTTTGTTGAAGGAGTCTTTTAATCAACAGATTTACCTCCGAGTTCTGTTTTGTGGTGCTGGAGACAGAAATCAGTGCCTTGCCCATGCTGGACAGGCCTCTACCAACCACTGAACTCCTTCCTAGCCACCCAGCTGTGCCAATTACTTCTGAGAGTCTAAGCTAACGACTATGCTTCCATTTTCTTATCTGGAAACAGGGATTAAAACAGCTCACCTCAGCTGTGCAGTGGTGGAACACGCCTTTAATCCCAGCATTTGGGAGGCAGAGGCAGGCGGATTTCTGAGTTCAAGGCCAGCCTGGTCTACAGAGTGAGTTTCAGGACAGCCTGGGCTATATAGAGAAATCTTGTTTTGAAACCATACACACACACACACACACACACACACACACACACACACACACACACACACACACAAAAACAGCTCACTTCCCCCTCCCAAAAATCAGCTCACCTCTCAGGGTTACAAGAGGCTTTAAGGGGTGTAGAACTCTTGGCATATGCTACTCATTAAACAACAACAACAAAAAAAGGTGTCTGTTGTTACGTGTGATGCGGCTGCAGCGGTCACATGATGCTTTTGAGTCTTGCTCCACTGGTGGCTGTTGTGGAGGCTTAACAATGTGTTCTTGTTGTCCTTTAATAAGGCCAGTCTGTGAAGTGTCACTGGTGTGTCACGTGAGTCCTGCCACGTGTCAGGTTCTGTCCCAGCTTTCTCTGGGACTCACGCCTACAACCTCAAATCTTCTGTCTGTGAAATTCCAGTTCTGTCTCCTGCTCTAGCCTGAGAGAGTCCTCAGAGGACAGGCTGGAGGAGGGAGTCAAGCAACCCTGAGTTTACGTACCAAAGAGCTCCGAAAAAGGGTCTCCATTCCCGAAGAACTCCCGGAAGACTTCCTCGGGGCTACGGAAGGTAAATGTGAAGCCAGGCCCCATACCACCGGTTTCCGATCGAGAAGGACCACTTCCTGGAGGAGAGTCAGGATGAGGAGGGGGCTTAGTGTGTACATACGGCCCTGAGCCAGGTGATCCCACCTAAGGCATGGCCAGGAACCTTAGAAAGAGCATGCTCTGCAAGAATTGGCCTGCCCCTCCCTCCCTGACCCACTTCCATCCTGGGACACCCCCACCACTCCACCTACCTGCCCCCGTCAGCCCTTCCCGGCCATAGCGGTCATAGATCTCCCGTTTGTGCTCTAGAAGAAGAGACCTGGTCATTCCTCCCCTTAGGATAGTTATCTCCCCTCCTGGGCTAGGACAAGTGTCAGAAAATGCAACTTGGGAGATGGCAGGGTATCCCAGGGAGCTTGATTTCAGCAGCTGGCTCATGACTATAACAGACACACTCATAGCAGCCACGCCAAGCCATCGGGAGAATTTAAAGGAGATAACTCACCAAACTGCCTAGCACAGTAGGCAAGAAACATAAGCTAGGGGCTGAGGTTGGGCTCAGTGGCAGAGACCCTGGGTTCAACACCCAGCTCCACACAAATAAGTAAGTAAACGTCAGCTAATTAAACCATATTAGTATTAATAGGCTTACCCTAACAGAGCCACTTCCACAGAGACTAACTAGGACCACAACAAAAGCATGTACCACCCTTCCCTGGTACAGCAGTTCTCCTTTGGAATACCCACCTCAGTGTGTAACCTGTCTCTGCACATAGCTGGCTACTGTCAGTCTTCTCTGACCAGCATATGATAGACAGACTGCAGGATGAGGACGGGGCCTGCTGGCCCTCCACTGTCTCCCTAGTACCCCGAAACACCTGGCACAGTATGTTTAGGGGATGTTTTTGGTGTTTTGAGACAGGGTCTCGTTCTGTATCCAGGCTGTCTTCAACCTCTCCGTACCCATCTTACCTCAGCCTCCTCAGTGCTGAGGCGGCAGGTGTGAACCACCGCCCACGTCTAAGGAATACATTTTTAAAGATACTGTTCATATAGCCCAGGATGGTCTTGAGTTTCATATGTGGACTTTCAATCCCCCTGCTTCCACCTCCCATTGCTAGGATTACAGGCATGGACCACCATGCCTAGTTTATGTGGGGCTAGGCATCATACCAGGGCCTTGTGTGTGTTACCAGAGCACTCTACAAACAAAGCCACAGCCTCAGCTATTGGCTGTTGTTTTGAAGTTCGTTCACTTATTGAAACAGGACCTTTGACCTTAAGATCCTCCTGCCTTACCTCCTGAGTGCTGGAATTATAGCCATGTCTAGTCAGAATGTTTTCTGAATGAATGAATGACCTGGGTCTGGAATTACGGCTTGATAGTAGAACATTTTGCTTTAACATGCACAATGCCCCTAGGTACACTCTTAAGCACAGAGAACAAAATTCACCTGTCAGACTTGGATTCATAGTCTAGCTCAAGAAATGGGCATAAATTAGGGCTGGAGAGATGGCTCGGTGGTTCAGAGCACTGACTGCTCTTCCTGAGGTTCTGAGTTCAATTCCCAGCAACCACATGGTGGCTCATAGCCATCTGTAATGGGATCCGATGCACTCTTCTGGTATGTGTCTAAAGACAGCTACAGGGTACTTGTATAAATAAAAATAAATAAATCTTAAAAAAAAAAAAGAAGTGAGCAAGTTATCTCATTTCTCTCAGCCTCAATTTACCAGCCTATAAAATGGGGGTGATACGCCTGCCTGGCAAGAGGCTGTGACCTTCCCTGATCAGGACCCAAACTGCTTTCCAGACCTTAGGAGACAGACACAACTTGTCCCATAGGAGGAGGCAATTAAACACTGTCCAAGATAAACTCATGAAGGAAACAAGGGACGGAGGGTTGGCTTTAGGGAAGAATAAGATGGGTGAATGGAAGCAGGGCATATGCTGGTCCCTGCAGGACCCCAAGCCTTACTGTCAGATAGTACTTCATAGGCCTCTGCCACCTCCTTAAATTTTTTTTCAGCAAACTCTTTATTATCCGGGTTCTTGTCTGGGTGCCACTGCAGAGCCTTCTTTCGGTACCTGCAGAGATTGAGTGCAGAGGGAGAGTCAGGGGACTGATGCAGGCTCTTCCCACCTAACTACCCTTTCACTGCCCCATCCCAGAATACCCCACGACTGTAGCCATGTATTCAGGGGTTTCTCTCCCTGCGGTGTGCCAGGGATATGAGTAAATAGGACAGTCCCTGCCCTAAGCCCTCTCTCGGGGTTCGTTCGATAGAGCTATCTATAGCCACAGAGGGAGAGGGGACACTGGCCTGTCTCATAGAGCCTGGGCATTTTAGCCCTGCAACCTGGGCAAGCCCACATGTAGGAGCTGGAGGAAAGGGGAACTGGGTGTAGAGCGGGCCCTAAAGAAGGTCAGCTCTTCTTCCCTGGCTGGATTTGGTCTTCATACTTTCTCAAGGGTCTTCCTTCCTCCCTTCGGCCAGCCCTCCGAAAGGGCCCCTGACACTCAGGGGGGCGGGGAACAAGGGTCAGACAGAGCCTTTCGGTAACACAGCCGAGGCAGGCACTTACGCCTTCTTGATGTCATCAGGGGACGCACTCCGCGGTACGTCTAGAATCTCGTAGTAGGATGCCATGGCAACTCAGCCGTCAGACGGCCCTCCTCCAGGCTGCGGGAGAGAAGGGGTCAGAGGCCGACGGAGGCACCGCAGCTCCCTGCGGCCGCAACCCCCTGGCCGGCAGGAGACGCTCGCTCGCTGCGAGGTGGAATCCGGCCGGGGAGCCACGCCTGCGGCCGGTGACTAGGCTCCTTCGCAGCCTTTATCTGGTCCCTCAGGCCGGTGCCCAGGGCTATCTCACGGCAGGAGTGGGGAGCCCTACCCAAACCCCCTAACTCCAGTAACCCGATCTGAGCCCCGAAACCTGACCCGGCTGGGGCCGCACCTCCTCTGCCCGGAGTCCCGCCCCTGCCCCCCGCGGGGGAACCGCCTAGCACCCGCTGCCCGGCTCGCGGCCGCTGCGTACAACGCGCCAGGCTGGGTTGTGTGCGCAAGCATGCGTCAGCGCCCTGGAAACTACTAGAGACTCAGAGAAGGCCGGCTCGGCCGGTCACACGAGGGGGCGGGGGTGGGGGGGGGCGGTGGAGCTGCAGGGGCTGCTGGGAGATGGGGGCGGAGCCGTTTATTTTAGTTTTGCACCCAGGCGACGTCATTCCCAGGTGGGACTTAGGAGGCTGAAGTCGGCTACATCCTTCCAGCCATGACGCAGTCTCTCAAACCCAGGCAAAGAGGCGGTCCGCAAGCTAGGTGTGGGTCCCCTGTTCTTCTGTCGCTGGCCTCCTAAACGCGCTTCATGGTCCCTGAGTACT
>NW_022196896.1:101122769-101125430 GCF_008632895.1 Mastomys coucha | reverse complement strand
CCCCCCCCCCCCACCCCCCAGGCCATCACCTCCAGGACTCACCGAGTCTCCTCTGGGCCTAACTCCTCCCCTTCTTCATAGCTTAGCTCCAGCCCCAAGTCTTCAAAAGAGGCTGCCCTGGCTCTCCTGAGTAGGTCAGACCTGCTTTTTATAGAGTCTCGTGGCATTTCCTTCTCCACGCTTGTCAGAGCCACAAATTAACATTTATTGGATGATCATCTACCTCCCCCAGTAGAATGTAAATTCCACAAGGTAAGAATCGTGTCGTCGTTTGTCATCCCCTTAGTCTTTAGTCGGAGTTGAAAAGTATCCGTTGGACAGCTGAATAATACTTGGGAGACTTTTTAACATTTTTGACCTAGAAAAGCTGAGGTTGAAGGGCCTAGTAAAAGGAAATTAGTAGAGTCAAAGTTAATCTTCCACAGCTGATTCTGATGTAGATCTATTCGACTCCACATGGAGGGCTTGATGAGAATGAACCCACCACCACATCCCCCTCAAAATACATTACTAACCATACTCCCTCCTCAACAAGCCTGTGCTTAGACATGTTGTGCCTTTGCTGATGAGGAAACACACACACACACACACACACACACATCTCTGCTAAGACAGCAGCCTATCAGCAGAACCCACTGGGAAACTCAGGACTCTTGAGAGCAGGGAGACCTGGCCTTGCAATCCGATGCTGCTGTGTGGCTTGGGAACTTCCAAGGACTGTTTTCCTTCTTAAATATAGGTAGCACCTAGAGTGGCTGGAAATCAAATGAAGCACAGTTTAGAGAAGGTGTTATTAGCATGATGCGTTCTGGTGTCACACATGACCCAAGCAGGAATGGTTGCATGAGTCCAGTCAGTGTTTCAGGACAGGTGACCTGGGGACATCTCATCAAAGCAACAGTTTGTGCATCACCCGTAGGAAGGCAGCAATCACTTTGTCCCCTTTTTCTGACTCCCCACCTTCTGAACTTCTGCCTGTATTTGGAGACTTCCCACCTACACTTAGGGACTTTTGATGGTTTCAGCCTTATTAAGAGATGATGTATATACCACAGAGCTTTGAGACTCTCGTCTCCCTGGTCTAAGGGTGCAGTTACAAGATGAGTTCTGCCAATGAGAAGCCACTGCTAAGTGGGACTTCAAATCTGGACAGAGGAAGGGAGATGAAAGTGAAGATGGCTAAGAATTTATTTCTGTGTGGTGCAGGTTGCCATGGGTCCTTCAGCGGCCTCTTGTGCCTGGAGGAGGAAGTGTCAGTCCTCAAGCTGAGGACAGATGATGGCTGTCAGGAGGGAGGGGACAGGGCTGCCAGTCCTCAATTATGTGAGTTCCATACGTTCCTAATCTGAGGGTGATTTAGTTGTGGGAATGGTTGTTAAAATGTTAGTTTAGTTTTGCTTTGCTTTGTTTTGTTCTGTTGTTGGTTTCATTTACTCGAGTTAGCTTCTGCTGTTTGCAATGGGAGTTCTGACTGACCCAGGGACCACTTGGGTGCTTTGGCTTAAGTGAGCCCACAGTAAACGCTGTGCCTGTACCGTAGTCTCAGCCCTTTGGAAGGCTGAGGAAAGAGGACCACCTCAGGTTCAAGGCCAGCCTTAATAGTTTCAGACCAGCCTGGACTGTAGAGTGAGGACCTGTCTATACAAAGAAACAAAGGGAAGAAAGAAAGAATGCACGAAGGGTATGTATAAGCCCAGAGGCTGAGACAGAAAGATCAAAATTAGAGGCCAGCCAGGGCTATGTAACCAATAGAAAAACATATTTAGACCTTGACAAAAATAAAGATAAAACCAAAGGAAAATGTATGGAGCGTACCTAACAGAAGCAGACAAAGGCTTGCTCTTCTTTGTTCACAAAGAAAGTCAAAGAGTTTGTAAAACAAACTTTTAAAAAAATTTTGTACTGGCCATTAAACCCTGGGTCTCACTTCTAACACTCAGTAACTCAGTATAATTTTTATAAACCCATTTTGTGGGGAGAAGAGGCATGGTCCAAGAATGGAGTCATGTGAGAAGATTTCTTAGTGCTGGTGAGAAAACTCCAAGAAACCAAAACAAGGGTCTTCTGACCTCAATCTCCTCAAAACATGGGATTATTCTTGGATTATGCGTTTGTGCCCCTCCCAGGTATAGCAGGTGGGAGTGAGTTTACTTCAGGTTATCCATTACAACTGCCTATTATCCATTTATGGGCTTCTATGGAAAAACACGTTTTCTGTCAAATGTGGCTTGTCTACCACCTATGGCTTGCCCTCATGATTGTACACTTAACTCATGAGACATCTCTTAACACTCAGAGTCTAAATTGTCTGATGCTCTGAATAAAGAGTTGGCTGTCGTATGAAACTTTGGTCTGCCTCATTTATCGGCTCATTTTCCCACATCTCACCACCTCTAGAGTGGTAAATGATTCGGGGAATGTTGGGACAAGGTCTCGTCTAGCCAAGGCTGGCCTTGAAACTCACTAAGTAACTCAAGCCTTGAACTCTGGGCCTCTTGTCTTCATTTCCCAGGTGTTGGGTTTGCAGCTGTGAGCCCCCATGCCTCAAACCCAGTGCAATTTTGGTTTGCAAAAGAATTCCAGGATAGTCAGGGCTACACAGAGAAGCCCTGTCTTGAAAAGGGAGGTGGGGAGAGGGAGAGAGAGAGAGAGAGAGAGAGA
>NW_022196896.1:101115278-101122759 GCF_008632895.1 Mastomys coucha | reverse complement strand
GAGAGAGAGAGAGAGAGAGAGAGAGAGAGAGAGAATTTAAAATAAAACAATCAGTGGTGCCAGATTCCTGATGGAGCATACCTTTTTTTTCTTAAAGATTTATTTTATTTTTTGGTTTTTTTGAGACAGGGTTTCTCTGTATAGCCCTGGCTGTCCTGGAACTCACTCTGTAGACCAGGCTGGCCTCGAACTCAGAGATCCACCTGCCTCTGCCTCCCAAGTGTTGGGATTAAAGGCGTGCACCATCACTGCCCCTTATTTTATTTTATGTGTATGAGTACACTGTAACTGTACAGATGGCCATGAGCTATCATGTGTGTGGTTGCTGGGAATTGAACTCAGGACCTTCTGCCGGCCCTTCTTGCTCCAGCCCCAATCACTTGCTCCGGCCCTGCTCTGGAGCATACCTTTTAAGTTCAGCCCTCAGGAGGCAGAGGCAGGCGGATCTCTATGAGTTTGAGGCCAGCCTGGTCTACAAAGCAAGAACTACTTAGTCACTGACTCAGAAAACCAAAAAAAAAAACAAAAACAAAAACAAAAAAACAAAAACCGGGGACTGGAGAGATATGTGGTTCAGAGCCCTCAGTGCTCTTACGGTGGACATGTTTGGATTCCAGTACCCGAATGCAACCTCTTGCAAACCCAGCCTCAGGTCATCTGATGCCCTTCTGACCTCCATGGGCACCGGCATGCATAGGCACAGAGACACACACACATACACATACATACAGGAGATCTGATGCCCTCTTCTGACCTCTGTGGGCATCGGCATGCATAGGCACACACAGAGACACACACACATACACATATACACAGGAGATCTGATGCCCTCTTCTGACCTCCATGGGCATCGGCATGTATAGGCAGGCACACACAGAAACACACACATATACACGTTGCTTTTAAAGCGAGTCTCGTTTTGTTTTGTTTTTTTGCATCAGGGTTTTTCTGTGTAGCCCTGTCTATCCTGGAACTCACTCTGTAGACCAGGCTGTCCTTGAATTTAGAGATCTGCGTGCCTCCTGAGTGCAGGATTTGGAGTCATGTACCACCATGCTAGGCTTTAAAAAAAAAAGTCTTTTAAAAAAATTCAGGTGTGGTGCAACATAGCTGTAATCCAAGCACATAGGAGGATCCTGAATTGAAGGCCAAATCGGATTACATAACAAGACCTTGTCCCAGAAGAAAGGAAAAAAGATAAACAGAATAATGTTAGGTTTGGTAGCTGCCAAGAGGAGAATCAGACGAAAATTTATTATTGTATTTCACAAAAAGCTGTTGGTACCTTTTGAACCCTGAAGCATGCGCACATAAGTATTCAAATGCACATAAGCAGTTAAAGCCTGGCTGGGGAATTAGAGCCATGCCAAGAAACTACATAGGTAAAGCCATAGAATCGCAGACTTGGGCCACAGCACAAGGCAGCTCACTCCAAGCGCCCATGAGTCACAGGGCCAGCTAGAAGATAGAACCCAGGGAAGGCGTCAGGGTTCTAGATGTCTGTGACTTAAGCCGGAAGGCGTGGCAACAGCAACCCCAAGAGGAGGGAGGTGGAGTATCAGAAGGCAATGGACGGGTAATACACCTCTGGAGACAAAGACAGATTCCTGACACAGCAGAGGCGAGGTCCAAGGCTGGGAACCTGTCTCCTGAGTCTACCTGCGGGAGGTAATTGCTCCCTGGCTTTAGAAGTGTGAAGGATGAAAGCATTTCCTTGCGTTGAGGGAGTCCGCAGGAGCCAGGCTGGGTGGTGCTCACAGCTGCCCCAAGGGAGCTGGGTTGTTCCCTTCCCACACGTATATGCCATCCAACCCAGACCTGTCAGTGCATGCCAGTGGGAGCATGGGGATGTGTGAACTAGCTAGGATGCATAACTGGGAAGGACAGAGCCACAGAGACAACCAGGATGGGCTGGCTAGTGCACCAAACAGAAAGGAGCACTGTGCCTATCTGTCTGGAAACCCAGCCAAATTGGCAAGGTGACTGACTGACTTTCTTCTTAGTCCTCCTGACGGCCTGTCCTAGGCTCTTGCCACACCCCCTGTAAGATATTGTGAGATTCTTCCCAAGGGCAGTGGCAGCCCAAAGATTGTCCCCAAAGAAGTCTCTGTCCTGGCTCAGGCCCTGCCTTGATGCCCTTTATCCCAGAGTCAGGGCAGAGGAATTGTCAAGCGTCACCCCCTCCCTGCCCTCAAGGTGCCTGAGTCACTGTCTAGGCATTGGGCACCTAGCAGGCCAGATGAAGTGGAGCCTGACTCTCCCATGGACAAGCGAAGCAGTGAGCTGAAGAAGCCAGAGCACTGGTTTCTGCTCAGACTTGCCTGGGTTCGAATCCTGCTCCCTCCATTTACTAGTAAGGTAACCTTGGACAAGACACAGAGCTGCTTGAAGCCTCATTTCCACAATTATAAAATAGGTATCTATGTAGCACTTCCTTAAGTGCTGAGTGACTAATATAGCAGGCAGCATTCAAGGTGCCAATAACAGAGTAGTGAGCAGCAGACCCTGTCCCCTTGGGGCTTGCAGTAGCTAGAATGGCTACATGTATTTTAGGTTTAAACAAGATAATATAAGGGATCCTGGGGATGCTTACGAACCGCTGCTGTTTGTCCAGAGTGCTGGATGGTTTCCAATGTCAACCCGATGCAACCTGGAGTCACCTGGTGTGCTAAGTCCGTGTCAACTTACCAGAAGTTAGAGTCATCAGAGAGGAAGGAGCCTCAAATGGAAAAAAAAAAAAGTCTCCATAAAACCAGGCTATAGGCAAGCCTATAGAACGTTTTTCTTACTGATTCATGGGGGGAGAGGCCAGCCCGTTGTGGGTGGGGTCGCCCGTGGGCTGGTAGTCCAGGGTTCTATAAGAAAGCAGGGTGAGCACGTGATAGGGAGCAAGCCAGTCAACTACTCCTCCATGGTCTCTGCAGCAGCTCTTACCTCCAGGTTCCTGTTGGGGTTCCTGTCTTGGCTCCCTTCAATGATGGATCACAATGTGGAAGTGTGAGCCAACTAAAACCTTTCCTCTCCAACTTGCTTTTTGGTCATGGTACTTGATCACAGCAGTAGAATAGAAACTCTTAAGGTACCTGGGAAGAAGGAACTTCAACTGAGGAATTTCCCAGATCACATTTGTCTGTAGAGATCTGCGAGAGATTGTCATGGTTGATAATTGATGTAGAAGGGTCCATCCCTCTGTGGGGTGGCACCGTCCCAAGACAGGTAGGTCTGGACTGGATAAAATCAGTGTAGCTGAGCAGGAGCCAGAGAGCAAAGCAGTAAGCAATGTCCTTTATGGTTTCTGCTGCAGGTTCCTGCCCCGACTTCTCTCAGTGATACACTGGGACCTGAGGGACAGTATAAAATAAAGTAAACCCTTTCCTCCCCCAAGTTGTTTTTGGTTATCATGTAGTGACACTGGATGAGCATCATCTAACGTATTGTTCCTCTTGCCTGGGCATGCTTTCTATTGATATGAGAGGGGATGTAGTGACCTTGGCACTCAGGCATTATATAAACACAGTCTATAGATCTGGAGTTGAAACACAGAAGCTGGAAGGCTGTGGTGATTAGCCCCAAAGCCCTTCAGTGATCCAGCAGTTCTACTGCTTCAGGGACTGATCACCGCTCACCAGTCACAATGGTCTCCAAGCACACAAACACTGCCTGGGGTATGTGGTTTCCAGCCTCACTTTCACTAGAGGAATCAGGAGCTGTCCCCTCCACGGATGGGTTGTCACTGAGTATCTGCCCATCTGGTTGGATCCCATGTTCCAGGTAGTAAAGCTCCCAGTGGGCACTGGCCTTCTACACACTGGACTGCCCCAAGTGGACTGAGACGCACTCACGCTGGGCAGGCAAAGGACAGCTTTGGAGAAACCTCCACCTTGCCCGAGCACAAGCTCTTTTCCTTCTGCATTGTTTAGTTGAGAGTCAAGGATGGCGGGCTTGCTCTCCTTGCCCCACCTCCCAGGTCTAAAATTTTACTGACAGCATTGAGGGCTGTGCCAAAACTCTGGGGGAAACAGATGTGGGCAGATCTAAACTTCTAGTGCCTTACTTGGTGACTAAGCACCCTGGGGAAGGACAGGAGAGGATCCAATGGGTCTGGCAGAGTGTGATAGTAACCCATCTATGTTCAGAAAGAAATGGGAGCCAACAGTGAGGAAAGCAAGAGAAAATAACACAGAGATAATGATGGGGGGGCGGTAATACCAAGTTTGGCATAACGGATCTCTCTGGCAGAAGGAAGTGGAAACAACTGGAGGCTTGGTAGCCAGCGCTTATTATATCATTCCTTGTACTTTATTCTCTGTGCCTTTTTTTTTTTTTTTTTTTTTTTTTTTTTTTTGCGTTACTGTGTTGGTTCATCATTTTATTTGTTATCATTGTTGGTGAACTCAGGACCTCACGCATGCCCAGCAACTGCTCCATCTCTGTAACTTCATTCTCTGTCCTTAAAAATTAGTTTGTTAAACCGGGCAGTGGTGACACATGCCTTTAACCCCAGGATTTCTGAGTTTGAGGCCAGCCTAGTCTACAGTGAGCTCCAGGACAGCCAGGGGTACACAGAGAAACCCTGTCTCAAAAAAACTAAAAAAAAAAAAAAAAAGTTTGGTAGTGGCACACACCTTTTGTCCCAGCCCTCAGGAGGCAGAGGCAGGCAGGTGGATTTCTGTAGGTTCAAGGCCAGGCTGATCTACAGAGTCTACAGAGTAAGTTTCAGGACAGCCAGGGCTACAGACAAACCCTGTCTTAGGAAAAAAAAATTGAGACAAGGCCATACTAAGTTGCCCATGCTGGCTTTGAACTTGTGATTTTTCTACCTCAACCTCTCAGATAGCTGGAGTTACAGGCCTATGCTATCATGCCTGACTAATATTTTGTAACATTTAATGAGGATGTTTTATTCATAAACCTAACACACCACTGACTTTTAAAAAATATGACCTAAGGACCTTGATTTATGATTTTTAGGCGAATGGGATTTATTCAGAAGTAATGAACATCTGAGAGCTAGGGTGCTTCTATTTCTCTTATATAGGACTCTTAGCCTTCGTACTGATATCCTCCTAGTAAGATATAGGTGATAATAAGAGCCCTCTCCTGTGATGAATGACTCTGAGAGTCAAATGAAAGAACACTTAAGAGGCTGGGGAGATGGCTCAGCGGTTAGGAACACTGACTGCTCTTCCAGAGGTCCTGAGTTCAATTCCCAGCAATCACACAGTGGCTCACAACCGTGTATAATGAGATCCAATACCTTCTTCTGGAGTGTCTGAAGACAGGGACAGTGTACTCACATACAAAAAATAAATTAATTAATTAAAAAAAAAAAGACTACCTAAAAAAAAAAAAAAAAATGCCTACCTCACTGTCTTAGTACACACCGGGTACTTCATGCTTGTTGGAGCTTTCTCAGCCTCCCATATCATGATAAAAGAAGATAATGAGTTCATCTTGGAGAGAGTTAGTCATTCAAAGACTCAAGAACTCCTCAGGTATGTGAGAGAGGGAGCCTGATTTGCCTCACCCAGTGTCTGGCAAAACCAGAAGTATCCCTGAGCCTACTCAGGCTCTGTCCACAGAAATTAGACACAATTCTGGCCCCAGGAGCCAGCAGCCTACGCGGGATATCTGGCTTCTCAGAGAACAATGTTCCATGCTGTAAGGCAGCAGGTTTGGAACAAAGAACTCACCTCAGGAGACACATTTTCTTTTTCTTTTTTTTCACCTGCCTGAGCTTCCTGAGCTCCTATTTCTGTAAACATGGTAGAATCTCCTACCCAGAAGGCTTTGCTGCCGGGTTGTTTGGTTCCCCTTGTGTAAGTACTAATTAGATGCCTCCTTGTACGAAACTCTTCTTCAGGGGCAATCCCCTTAGCTAAGTGCCTCCCCCAACCCACACTTCACAGTGCAGGAAACCAACTCTCAGAAAAGTTAGGCAGCTTTCTCAAGGTCATTGAGCAACAGCAGACATGTTCTGAGCGGGGACAGTCTGGCTCCAACCATGCCCTTAACTGTTCTTCTATCTTCCCCGGTGGAGAGACAGTTGAAGATATCAAATGTGCCTGGCCTGTGTACAACCCAGCCCAATAAATGCAGACGCGCTTCTTTTCCCCTCTCTCTCTTTCTCTTGCTAATACGTAACTGAAATGAGAGGCCAGTCAAAGGTGTGACACACGAGCAAGACATGAGTGACAGTGTGTAGAAGGACATCTCTCCAAAGCTGTCCTTTAACAGCTGAAAGAAGGCAACACCAGGGCCCCAGCAGTCTGCATCAGTCAGCGGGTGCAGGGTATGAAGATTCAGCCAGAATGAGGTGTGTGCACTTTCTGCTCAAATGCTCGTCACCTCTCTGCTAATGCTTGCCCGTGAATTCAGAGCCTTTGAAGAGCCCTGCTCCTGAGCCTAGGCTGCCCTTCCTCTGCTCCATTTCCTGTACATGTTCCCCTGTTCCAGCAAATACATATGGAAGCCTCACTCAAATTTAACATTGCTTCACCACATGCTATAGCCCCATGAACATCTGGACTCCCACGTTTCTTTTACCCTGGATCTACTGGGCTCCCCACCCCTGCTTACCATGCTGGCTGGCCAGGAATGACTGAAGTCTGATGCCTGTGTGTCTGCCACTGGGCAGAAAGGTGAATCTGTGAGAGACCTACTCCTGATCTCTCTATCCTCTCTGGTGGCTCTCAGTAGGGAATGTTAAATACATACATACATACATACATACATACATACATACATACATACATACATACATACATACAAAAAATATAAAAAAAAAAAACCCACTGTAAAAAAAATTCTACGAAAAAAACCTTCTGTGTCCCAGGAGAGCTAGCCTATTGACTGTTAAAAGAACAGCAGCCAAGCACCCCAGAGCCCAATCTGAGTCCAAACAGGGGAGCTGAGTGGGATAGACAAGAGAGAGGCCAAGACTAGTATCCAGGCTGGTGTCTGTTGCCAGCCATACAATCCCATTCCCTGGCTGTCCCTCATAGCCAGCAGAGGGTTTTGAAATCAACCCCCTAGAGCAATACCTCCTCCTCCTCTTCCTCTTCCTCTTTCCTCTCCTCCTCCTCTTCCTCCTCTTTCCCCTCCTCCTCCTCATCCTTCCCCTCCTCCTCCTCCTCTTCCTTTTCTCCCTTCCCCTTCTCTTCCTCTTCCTCCTTCTCTTCCTCCTCCTTCTCCTCCTCCTCCTCCTCTTTCTTTTCCTCCTCCTATTCCTCCTCCTGTGATAGGCAAGTGCAGCCAGTGGCTTGTGGACAGGACTAAGATGATGAGTCCTCAAGCAAGAGTTAAAACCTAGGGCATTCTGGGTAGAAACACAGAATGTCATGAAATATAGGGAACCAGAGTCTAAGAAAACCCATATCTAAGACCTACAGGTCTAAGACCTTCTTTTGCCCGGGGCTTTCTCATCTGTCCAATTTGAAGGAGTGATAAGAGTTTCTTTTTTTTTTTTTTTTTTTTTTTTT
>NW_022196896.1:101104954-101115150 GCF_008632895.1 Mastomys coucha | reverse complement strand
GACCAGGCTGGCCTCGAACTCAGAAATCCACCTGCCTCTGCCTCCCAAGGGCTGGGACTAAAGGCGTGTGCCACCACCGCCCGGCCCGGCAAGAGTTTCTTAAGGAGGAAAAACTTTCATAAATGCTTGGCCAGAGCTGCTGCTATTCTTCACCAGGAAGATGATGGGTTTGTTTGATTAATTTTTCTTGTTGGTTTGTTTGTTTGTTTGTTTTTGAGATAGGGACTCCCTGTGTAGCTCTGACTGACCTGGAACTCACTATGTATAGAAGGTTGGCCTTGAACTCAAAGAGATCAGCCTGGGCTAAGGTTATAGGTAGGCATGACCACCACACTTGGCTTTCGCTTCATAATTTGTAATGTTGCTCTGCCTTTGTCGACTTTGACTCCCTCAGCGGCTTTGCAAAGGAGACAAGATGGTCCTCTCTCTCCCAGGATGAAGAAAAGGAAAATGAAGTCTCTGGTGTCCTGCCCAAGGTCACATGGGGGATCATTAGTGGTAGAATTAAGATTCTTCTGAGACTCGGGCTCAGCTTCTTCGTACACACGGCAGTGTTTGTAGCCCGCTCTACTTAAAATTATATATTTGGGTATATGCCTTCTTGAAAGCCTCCCCCCTGTTTATTTATCCTCTTCCTCCCCAGTCTGAACTGCAGCAAAAATCACTCCCTTTGGACTCCCAAATCCCTCCTGCACCCCTTTAGCCTCAGCACTCTCCTTTGACTAACCAAGAACCTGTAACACCAACTGCAGCTGGAGGAAACCCGCAGCCTTACCTACCAACACAGTCAATTTCAATGGACTCCAGTGTTGTCTGGCATTTCTTCAGCTATTCCTCCAGACAGAACTACAACTTGGAATAGGTTGTCACGAAGACTAAAAGTATGTCAGTTAGCAGTCCTGTCCAGGAAGCTGTGGCTAATGTGAAATTCCAGCTACTGTGTCCAATGGTAGGAAACATATTTTGAGACAGAGCTTTTCTCAGAGACCCTCTTTACCATACAGGTAAGGAATCACCCAGAATCTCCAGGTGAATAACCTACCACCTGGGTCATGAATATGGACTGAAATCTTCAAAGCCAGAATTTTCTTTTCTCTTTTTCTTTCTTTTTCTTTTTCTTTTTTCTTTTTCTGGTCTAATTGGCAAAGAGAGAATACATGGGTTATGAAAATACTCAAGATTGGTGAGAGAAAGAAACCTTATGCTGAATTGATCTATAGAGAAGTCAGAGACTTGAGGAATTATTAACCAGATAGATCCACATGGAGGCCTTCTAGGCCCAAATCTCATGTGTGTATCCCTTAAACTAGATATCTAAAATTGGCCTAGTCATCACCAACTCCACTGTCCAAATGTTGGGTAGGTAGAAGGAAAACAGTTTAAAGATGCCTGGGGGGTCCTTCCTTTGCTTGTGTTGAGATGGGGGTCTTTCTTGCTGTGTTACACAAGCTGTCCTAGAATTCGCTATGTAACCAAAGTTGACCTCAAATTCCCTATCCTACCTCAGCCTCCCCAGTGCTGGGCTTATAGCTGTGCGCCGCCATGCTTGGCCAGAGATTGAATTTTTATTAAGCATATAATGCTATCTAAGTTATAAAATAAGCGGCAGTCAATATCGTTCACTCCTTTAACAAGTATGATTGGACAGTCCTTACATAGCAAAACACTGGCAAAATTCTGTACTAGGGGTACAGTAGCAGACAGGAAGTCTTTGAAGGAGCTTGTATGCTCTTCCTTGGGGGAAGACAGACAGTAAACAAACATAAAACTCAAAGAGCCAATGAGATGGCTCAGCAGATAAAAGTGCTTGCAGAACAAACCTGATGACCTGAGTTTGACCCCCAGATCCTATGGTAGAAGGCGAAAAGAAACGCCTGAAAGTTGTTCTGTGGCCTCTCCACACTTACCCACCACAAACGATGATGATGATGATGATGATGATGATGATGATGATGATGATGATGATGATGATGATGATGATGCAGCACACACGGTAAAGAAACAGAAAGGGATGGGAGGCTATTACTTGAGGTTGGAGAAGGAATAGTTCTATAAGAAGATGGTATTATCACCAGGTGTGCTGGCACATGCCTTTAATACCCGCACTTGGAAGGCAAAGGCGGGAAGGCCTCAGTGAGGTCAAGCCCAGCCTGGTGTACATTCTACATAGTAAATTCCAGGTCAGCCAAAGCTACATAGTAAAACTCTATCTCAAGTGAGGATGAGGATGGTGATGATGATGATGATACAATCAAGAGCTGATTGAAGCATTGGCTATAGATAAAACCTGGAAAGGCTGCTCTTAAAAGAACAGCCAAGCAAGACTTGCTAGACAGTAACAAGCCTAGTGTGCTCAAAGAATCAGAAGGTGGGAGGAAAAGACTAGAGCAAGATGAGCTCCCAGAGCAAGATAAGCCTCAAAGGCTTTCTGTTTTAGACACAGTGGCCAGCACGTTTGTGTTCTGGGGACAGAGATCATAGCCATGGGGAAAACATGCTATAGGAAGTCAAAGGAGACCACAGCCCCACTGGGAGGTGACTTTTCAGGCATCCGGGGTAGGGGGGACGTAAGTGGGGGACTGTGGCTTGAACTAATGGTGTAGTGGGAGGAAGTGAGAGTACTTCCCACTAAGCCAGGGTACCACAGCCCTCCCAAACAGCTGCGCTTCCCTAGCCCAACTCCTTGGCTAGCTTCTCTTTAAGTATTCACTTTCCAACTGTTCAGACCCAGGGGCAAGTCTAAATCTTTCCCTCCTCTCAGAAATTGGCTGTCAGGCTGGTGAGATGACTCAGTGGTTAAGAGCACTGACTGCTTTTCTGAAGGACCTGAGTTTGAATCCTAGCAACCACATGGTGGCTCACAACCATCCGTGATGAGATCTGATGCCTTCTTCTGGTATGTCTAAAGACAGCTACAGTGTACTTACATATAATAATCAGTAAATGTTTTTTAAAAAAGAAGAAGTTGGGCTATGGAATGACCTGTTGAGATGTAACAGAATCTGCTAATGTGTCTCTCCCCATCCCTTCCTTTTCCATTTTTCTTGTAGAGAGTTTGCTTTAAGAAAAGATTTTTCTCTTAGATGAAAAGAGATATAAGAAACCTTTCTCCTTCCCTGCCTTAATACATCGTCATATGAGGCTATGACACTTGGAGCTGAGGCAGCCATTTTGTGATCCTGAGAGAAGATGTCATCAGCCTGCTGATGCCAGAGGAGAAAGCTGGAAATACTGGAGTTATTGGTGACATCAGCTCTACGCTGACTTCTAACAGGGTAATGAATATCTGCATTGTTTAAGCCACGACTAGACATGGATTCCATTATTTGCAGCCAAAAACAATTCTAATAAAAGAGTAGGAAGGAAGGCCAGGTATGTTGGCATACACCTGTAACCCCAGACATCCTGTCTCACAAAAAGAGGGAGACAAAAAGAGATAGATAGAGAAGGGAGTGGGGGAGGGGAGTATAAGGTTTTCCCTTCACTACTGTGTGAGCATGCAATGTAGTTCTTTCCGTAAACCCCTAGAAATGTTACCATTATGCAACGGACATTCAACAATCCCAAGGCAGATATACTATAGTGAAAACCCCTGCTGATTGTGCTGGTGCACACTCAGGAGGCTCAAGCAGGAAGAGCTTGAGCTCAAAGTCAGTCTGGGTCACAAAGGAGATCCCATCTCAATTAACAACAACGACAACAACAATAGGCCGCAGAGTAGTACAGTCACAAGATCTAGGGGTTGGACAGTGGGTATGGGGAGCATGGCATTATTCTGCCTACCACAGTTGTTAAATGTGAACATAGGCCTGGAAAGAACCCCCAGGATTAGGGTAGGTTTGACGCCTGAGGTTTCATACTGCAGAAGAGAGCAGAGGAGCCCAAGGTGACCAACTATCTCAGACAGGCCTGCTTGTAAGGCCTTCATCTGGCACCTGGGACTCTGCTTCTCAATGTTCTCAGCAAACAGTGGGTGGATTATGGAAAGATCACTGCACATAGACTGTGTAAGCAATAAGGTTTGTGCCAAATATTCACTTTCCACTATCATTCGGAGATGTTGGTAAATGCTAGGTGGAGGTGCTTAGACAAGCCTCCGGGAAAATCTCCAGTGCGTTTACATGGGTACTGTATCCCTGAGACTTGGGTATGGAAACCTGACCAAGTCAAGTGAATGAAGACAGATACACATACACGTACAGAGAAAATCTAGGGTCAGGTGGACCATGAGCACTGTGACGGAGACTGACTAACTACAGAAAGAACTAGAACCTGAGCACATTTATGATGTCCAGCGCAGGCAGAGGAGTTAGGCTCTGTAGGCGAGTGGGCTGAGGTTATAAACAGCCAGGGAAGCTGTGCTTGCTAATTTGGCCTATGGTTCATAATCATTGATGCTTTGGGAAGACTTTGCTCTTCCTAGCCTGACCAAAGAAGGCTTTGGTGCTTTCCCATGGATCTGGGGTGTTGGTCCCTGACATGGCTGAACCCATGTCAAAAATATACATTGACTCAGGGTGTCATTCACCCCTTGGGTCATCTTTGGCTTCCCACTTGTGGACAGAAATACTGCAGGAAAATGTTTTTATGATTAAAGGGAGAACATGCTTAGCATGAACCCTGATGGGAGTTAAAAGGCATAAACTTTCCCAGCCCCTGCCTGTGCCCTTCCCCTTTGGACCCGGTTGTCCAACATTACTACATAACTGCAATCAACCTTAGCCATGAGCACAAGTATGTGAAAACTTTGAGTCCTAGGGACTCTTCTGACAGGAGGTGACTTGGAGAGTACTACCACCCCAAAGTCCTTGATCTTTTCACATGCTAAACACCCTGAAGATCCAAACAAAACCTTTCTTCTTGTGTTTGTTTGCTATTTGCAGTTCTAGGGTCTGAACACAGGGCCTGGTACACACCGAGCAAGCTCTCTATCACTAAGCCTACTCCCCAGCAGAATAAAGCATTTCAGAGAGGGACTTGGTTCTATCAGCTGCTCAGTTGCAACTCCCTGAGGGCTCCATCTCTGAAGTCCAACAGCTCATTGAAGGAATGCATGCTTCTCAAATGTCCTACCAAACTAAGAACCAGGGACCCAAAGAAGGTGGCAGCATAGCCCTTGCCTTGGTTCACAAACACTACAGCACACACTCGTGTGCTGTGTGTATACTCAGTGTGCGCGGAAACTGTGGAGTCTCAGGTTGATCCCTATACATTGCTCTGCTGTGTGTGTACACATCGTTACCTCAGTTTTACAAACGAAGACCTGAATCCGAAGGCCAAACAGGTTCAGAGTTTTGCCCTGACAATTCAGATCTTTTCTATCCCTTCTGCTGCATGGGTTCATAGGAAACGAGAAGGTCTTCAGAGTGGCCACTGTGTCCTGTGATCAAGACTCCTTCCTTTGCCCAGAACCAGGTTTGCAAGCAGCTTAACCAAATGCCCTTGTCCATTGTCTTTTTACAAATGAGTCCCTCCCCCCAACCCTAGTGCTAGGGATTGAACCCAGAACTTCACGAATGATGATGAGCACGCTACCAACTGAGCTACATGTTCAGCCTCTCCCAACGAACCGTAATTCTCCTAGCCAGATGTCAAAGGCTAGAAAGAGAGATCGTGTGACATTTATTGTATTCTTTTCCATGTCTTCTCCAAGTCAAGTGCCACAAGCTACTTAGTTGATAGAAAGTCTGCCATCTCTGTATATGTTACGGCATCGTGTTGTGCTGACAAGCAGCTCTGTCCCTAAGAAGAGAATGGGAACACATGCTTGTGAAATCTTTTTCAAGTGATGACTAGCCTGGGAGTCAGATTTCTTATGGCCATGAAAACCAGCACCTGGGCTCCTCCTGAGGGATTTTTTTCCGGTGGGAGTGATGTATGTTTGAGAAAGCAGAAATAGTTTTTAGAAAGGCCTGTCCTAGTACGAAATAGAAATTAAACGCAGAAAGGAGAAATCTCTTCGGCTGGACAAGCCAAGAACTCAGTGACGCTAAGTCACTTGCCCAAGGTTGCATAGGGCCGTCCGGATGCTGTTCCAGGGACTCCAGGTTCTGTGCTCAGACCGCAGATAGGCGGTTGTGGCGGGAGCTCACTAATAGTGACGGCGCTAATGACGGAGCCGCTGACCAGCGAGTGGCCGGTGAAAGGTGGCAAATTCTCGCGTCGGCCCTCACAGATTGGCTGCCGCTCGGCTTTGAGGGACAGTCTACGAGATCGGCACCCTGGGGCTCAGGCTCTGTAGTTCTAGGTCCTCGGCCTCCCACAGGTGTGGGCGAAAGCCCGCCTCCTCGGCCGGGGACCAGCAGGCGGCGGTCTGCTGTAAGGGGGTCTCGGGCGACCAGTCCCAGCTGCCCAACCCGCCCGAGCCCGGGAGGCGACGCTGGGAGGACAGCGGAGAAGGCCGGGGACAGCCGCTTTTGAAGGATTGCTTGAGCTTCATCCGCCCTAAATCGGAACACCTGCACTATGGGCGTCTGCATGACGCAGGTGCAATCGAGACACGCTCTGTCACCGCACCCTGCGTCCCTACTTCGGATCTTCGGAATCCGGGGCGTCGGCTGAAAACTGGGAACGAATATGGGCCGCAGCTTCTATGCCAAACCCGACAGGTGAGGGAATCCGGAGCGGCCAGGGGAGGGGATCCGACTAGGCTTCACTCAGGGTGGCCACCTAGTCTGACGGGGGTGTAGTCTTTAGACCACCCCGCCCCGCGGTGGGCGGGTTGAGCGCGTAGGTCCCGCCTCCTGCCTATAAGAGTGGTGCGGCACTGCAGCTCCGCAGATCTCACCGAGACCCGTGACCCCGACTCTACGTGAGACGTACTACCCAAACTCATCATGGTGAGTGAAGCCCCGCCGGGATCTCTCTGGTCCTGTAAATAAACGCTCCGCTCCTCTGGGGAACCTTCCTCTAGAGATGCTGAGGACCCCGTCCTTAGCATTCCGAGTCTCCGGGAGATGTAAGAGTTTTGCACTTCCCCCACTTCTCCTGGTGACTTTGGCCTAGTGTGTTGTCCACCTTCAGAAGCTGGGGACTGAGGGAGGGTGTTTCACTAGCAGAGAGGAGCCCTCCTGTAGTGCCCTCCTGCCCTACCAAGCGTCTGTGCCCCAACCCTCCTGAGGGGAGTCACGAGGTCCTGCACCCAGTGCTTTCCTCGGGCGGCAGAAGACCTGCTCGGCTGCCCCCGCTACCCATAGCCCCTGAGCAAGTCCCTGGAACTGACCGAACACGTGCTTGCCGCCGGTTGGTCTAAGGGGTTACTTGGTACCGCACCCCGTCTTTCTCTATGTGCCTCCTTCCTATCTACACCCCCCTACATGACTCAGCACCCCCTCCTGAGCCAGGAGGGGTGGCGGGAATGGGGTTCGGTCTCGGGAGGCCAGCGGGCCCCTCCTACCGGAGTGCGGGTGCCCGGAGGACAAGCAGAGACAGCTGGCGCTGATCGACAGTCCCGGCCGAGGCTAGGTTGACGGGGGAAGGGAAAGAGGTGTATGAAGGGGGTTGTATTTATAGCCCGGAGCGGGGGCAGAAACCCAATCCGAGCTTTCAGCTGGGAAGTAACTGGAAAGACTCCAGTGGGAGAGCAGACGTAGGGCCCAGGTACAGATGGCGCTCCCCTGGCCTTGTGCAGCAAGGCGGGTTTCCTCAAGGGCCTCCTAGCAGGTTCCACTTCCTTTTCTGGGTATTTAGAAATTGTCGTGCCCCACCCCGCCCCCACGCGCCATTTGGTTGTTGAAAGGGAGGCGCACAGGTCCTACAGACCTGGGTGTTGCAGGGGTTAAATTATGGACCACCTAGACGGAGCCTTAAGTTGCCAGGGTCCCAGTATGTATACCTGTATTTCCTGCCCCTGCCGTCAGCGCTTACCCGTATTATCGCTGCTATTTCCATGCGGGCTGAGGCGAGGATGGAGGTGGTGAAGCAACGCAGAGGGTGGGGGTGGAGGTGGGGAAAGGAGCCAGATGGGATTGATCCCTGAGGGCCAGATGGAATTTAAAGTGGAGGTTCCAGCATCCTGAAGGCCAGGATGGTCAGTCGATACCAGATGGAAGGCTGAGACACCTCTTTGCCCACAGAAAAGAAGGGCAAGAGGGTTGTGAGAAATTTTAGTTAGTCTTCAAGGCAAAGATTAACCAGGTAGGAAGCTGCTGGCTATAAACTGTAAAACCTATTTCTAGAAGCTGCATGGACTGGAAGCAACTGGAAAGTCTGTCTCTCCGTGTATATCCCTCTTTGTCTCCGTGTTGTTCTCTCCCCGAACCCGCATTATAATTGCTGAAGCCCTGCCTGTCGGGTGTGCATGTCCTCTCTGTCCTCTCTGAGTATCCTGTGGATGTAACAGGATTATACAGCTCTCACTTGGTAAATTCTCTACTGAGAAGTAGGCTAAGGGGTTGGTCTGCCCTGCTGGCTGCCCCCAATCTGGGGAACCCTGTGCTGAGTTGACCGGAGAAGCTGCCAGCTGCTTCTGACCTCTGAGCCCCAACCTTAACCATACTTTTACTAACTGAGTAATCTCAGCTAAGAGGCAAGAGGGTGGGAAAGAACCTAATGAAGTGGGTAGTTATGGATGGGGACTTATGCTGTGACCTTCTCTGTATCCCTCAGCGTGAGTGCATTTCAGTCCATGTGGGGCAGGCAGGTGTCCAGATGGGCAATGCCTGCTGGGAACTCTACTGTCTGGAACATGGGATTCAGCCTGATGGGCAGATGCCTAGCGATAAGACCATTGGTGGAGGGGACGACTCCTTCACCACCTTCTTCTGTGAAACTGGAGCTGGAAAACATGTGCCTCGGGCGGTCTTTGTGGATCTGGAGCCTACTGTAATTGGTGAGCAAGGGGGTTCCCTTTTGAGGAAGGTGGAATGTCTCTAGAAGAATGTCTTGACTGGGTTTTTGTGATCTTTGAAGCTTCTTGATTTTTATTTGAAGCTGAAGATGGATGGATGCTGACCCCCCAGGATGCTGGCAGAAGGATGAGCTAGCTCTTTTCATCTATCAGGCTTCAGCTGCCACTCCGTGGGTGGGGAGGAAGAAGGAGCATAGTCATGTGGTTTTTGCCCTAGCAATGTGATATACGGTCTTTCAGATGAGATCCGAAATGGCCCATACCGCCAGCTCTTCCACCCAGAGCAGCTTATCACTGGGAAAGAAGATGCGGCTAACAACTATGCCCGTGGTCACTACACCATTGGCAAGGAGATCATCGACCCAGTGCTGGACCGGATCCGCAAGCTGGTGAGACTACACCTTGGCAGGGAGGGAGCTTTTGGACTCTGTGCTCAGAAAAAGTGTTTTGGGTTTGTTTGTTTGTTTGTTTTTTCAGATCCATTTCTAGGATCATCACTAGTTATGTCTTAGAATTTGATGCTGTTAGGGGACATTCAGTGTTTGTCCTAACAGCTGAGATACTTTTGATCTTGTAAAACTAGAAAAATCCTCAGGCCTTTCCCCTACCTATATTGCTCTTTCTTCCTTGCCTTTCAGTCTGATCAGTGCACAGGACTTCAGGGCTTCCTAGTATTCCACAGCTTTGGAGGGGGCACTGGCTCTGGCTTCACCTCTCTGCTGATGGAGCGCCTTTCTGTTGACTACGGCAAGAAGTCCAAGCTGGAGTTCTCCATCTACCCAGCCCCACAAGTGTCCACGGCTGTAGTGGAGCCCTACAACTCCATTCTGACCACCCATACCACCCTGGAACACTCAGACTGTGCCTTCATGGTGGACAACGAGGCCATTTATGACATCTGCCGCCGTAACCTGGATATTGAGCGCCCAACCTATACCAACCTCAACCGCCTCATCAGCCAAATTGTCTCCTCCATCACAGCTTCCTTGCGCTTTGATGGGGCCCTCAATGTGGACCTGACGGAGTTCCAGACCAACCTGGTGCCCTACCCTCGCATCCACTTCCCCTTGGCTACCTATGCACCAGTCATTTCGGCAGAGAAGGCCTACCATGAGCAGCTGTCAGTGGCAGAGATCACTAATGCCTGTTTTGAGCCTGCCAACCAGATGGTGAAATGTGACCCTCGGCATGGCAAGTACATGGCCTGCTGCCTGCTGTACCGTGGAGATGTGGTGCCCAAGGATGTGAATGCTGCCATTGCTGCCATCAAGACGAAGCGCAGCATCCAGTTTGTGGACTGGTGCCCCACAGGCTTCAAGGTTGGTATCAACTACCAGCCACCCACTGT
>NW_022196896.1:101078933-101104553 GCF_008632895.1 Mastomys coucha | reverse complement strand
TTGTGTTGGATGGTTGGACTACTTTATTCTTCTTGCTGCTGCTTCACTCAACAGCTCTAGAAGCAAGGTTTGGCCCAGGCTTCGTTGAACACTAAGGATTTGGGAGTGGGGGCTGGGCGGGCCCAAGGTTCCTGGGCACACAGCCACCTCACAAACTTGGGGGATGGGCAGGAACAAGGGCAGGCTCCTAGTTGTTTGTGCCATTGCACCTCTGGCATCTTTGCACAGCTTGCAGTCTATCTTGCTTTCTGGGGCTGGAGCTATGCTATTAAAAGTCAGGTCGTCTCCCCTCTGTTTGTGCTTTCTTTTGGCTTCAGCCTCTGCTGGGGTGGAAGCCTTCTGTCTGGACCCTAGGGATAAATTATACTTCACTAATAGGCACCCTAGGACTCATGTTGACGTCAGCATGTAGGGATGGACATGGCTTGGGGGAGGAAGCTTCAAAATCTCCAGAACAGGAGCACCAACCCTGCCCTTGCCTCCCCTCCCTGGTGACTCAGGGAAGCAGTGCCCTTCCCTGAGGAACGAGTTTGAAACCCAGCTAAGGCAGGGTGCCTGTTTACTCAGCAAATAGGGCAGGAAGTGGCTGCTGGATACTGCCACAGGCCACTAGCCTCATCAATTATTAACCATCTGTGAGCTAGAATAATCTGGGAGACTGGGAAAAAATGGCTGCCAGCTCCACTCCCTTTGTCCTCTACTGAAGAAGGGAAAAGACCTGGTGTGCTTCCACCCAGAGGTCATGGACTTGGCAAATCTGCCGAGCTGGGCTGTTCTAAGCTACCCACCCTGGGAATGAATGACAGAACTAATTGAGTGTGTTTTCAAGGGGACCCTGGTCCCACTTCTTGGCACAGTCAGAAACCAGCTCAAGCTGGAAACACTCTGGTTTTGACTAAGGCAAGCTTAAAAGACCTGCCTGCTGCCAAGCTGCCAGAACTCAAGTAGATCTGCCTCACGACATCATACCAGTACTTCTGGCCAGGAGATTCCCTTGGAAATAGAAATCAGAGTTCATTCTTTCCCCCCAGACACACTGACCTAAAATACACATGGTCCGTTTTCACTTTATTCTCCTTTTTATGTATTCTCCCACTTCCGGATCTGGAAGCAGAACATGATGTACCCCAGCAGTCCAGCTTTGAGCCATATTTTCTGTTTCATTTTCCCCCAACTCACCCTAGGCTCCTTGCCTAGGTATTGGGATAAGAGAGCAGAATATACAAGGACCCACCATCCTTGCCCATAGCCGTGAGAGTCATCCTGGGTAGCACGGAAGGAGTTCCAATGAGGGGTGAGAGCCGCTTCAAGGTCATCTACCCAATATGTCCACGGATTTGATCAGATCTGGGTGGTGTGCTGGCCAGGAGCTGGTGGCTGCAATGCCTCCAACTGACTGAGGAGGACAGGGATGTGAGGCCGCTGCTGGGGGTCCACAGTCATCATAGAGGCCAATAGCTGTCGCAATGCTGAAGAATGCCTGCCAGAGGGGGAAGGCAGAGGACTGGAGGACATGCGTCCTAGAACTGCTACGATTCCAACTTGCCTGAATCTAGGCAAGAGTTTACAATATTTGATGTCCCTCTTATTGCTCACCTGGGGCTCTGTGGGATGCTGAGTTCATTCTGCACAGCAAGGGCCACACTGTCACCCTTCTGGAACACCATATCGTAAGGGCCTTCCCCAAACATCATGGCATAAAGCACACAGCCTAGGGACTGAGCATAATTTGGTTAGTTCCTGGAAGATGAAAAATGCCATCCATTTCCTTATTGCCATGGTAAAAGGAGACCATGTAAGCTAAATATATGCCAACCTCACCCAGAGGAACCATGTTGGCAGGAGGGAGGCCTGTGTGGCCCCTGCTTAGCTAGTGCCTCTAGCAATTCAGCCACAGCGATTGCATCGCTTCCTAAGAACGGTATCAGAGATGGTTCCCAGGAAGGAAGTGGTCGGGTGTGAAGACATATTGTGGTTCTGGGGTTCTATGCAAGAGAAACCAAAAGTCTCCTTCCCTGTATGGCAAGACAGTTATAGAGCCACACCCTTCCCCACCCAGTTTCCCACCCACAAGCTCCTCACCCAGACATCAGTCCGCTCATCGATGACACAGTGGCTTTGCACAGAAAAAAGTTCAGGTGCCCGGTAGGAGATGGTGCACCGCTGGGCTGCCCAGTCCTGGAACAGTGTCCCCAGAGCTCAAAAGTGGAGCACAAGCCATATCATGTGACCAAATTGGTGCATGCATCAGAATGATCTGGGGATGGGGAGGAGATGGCCAAAGAAACCAGGAGACTCTCTTACCTGTAGAGCTAGGGCCTGGCGAGACCCCTCCACTTGAATGCATGCTTGATTCATAGAACCCAAGTCCATTAAAACTGGCTGCCCCTCATCACCAAGCAAAATATTGGTGGGCTTCAGGTCCCTGGAGGGAAGTGAAAATGACCCAAAGGCATCCTGGGCGGGGAAGCTGGTATCCCAGGGAACACCTCGGAGAGTGCAGAGGAACTCCAATTCTCCTGGCACTGCTCTTCCCCTGGCTTCATTAAGTGCATAGGGCCCGCCCACTGACCTGTGTGCATAACCCTTGGCATGAATGGCCTCAAGGCCTCTGCAGATACCCAGCAACAGTGGAAGGATTTGGTCTTCAGTCAGGAAGTTGCCTTGGTCCTTCAGCCTTTCTATCTCACTCCACAGTGTACCTCTCTACAACACAAGTTTTCCTGCGTTGAGACATTTTTGAAGCCTCTACTTCCAAGGATTCTATTTTGTGTCAAAGTCTGTCCACCCTTTCACCACATACACTCTTACTAATCATTTGGGGCTTTGTGGGATGTCAAGTTCACAGGGGACCCTATGGTCTTCTGAGCCCCAAATTTAAAATGGCCAAAACCAGGGCATGTGTTCCTAGCATATTTATGTTTGACTGCCCAAAGGGCCCTTCGTGAGGCCCTCCTTTATCACTACAAGTTTTTCTGACCTTGAAGAAGGGCAGCAGCAGCCAGGCTTCATGCTTAGCACCCCGCTCTTTCAGACAGTAAGCCATGAGACGAAGGATGTTTGGATGCTGGAAGAGGCGATGCATGTCTGCCTCTCGCTGGGCTTCTTCCTGGTCCTGTTGCTCATGACATAGGATTCGCTTCAGGGCGTAGAAGTGTCCATCATGCAAGCCCTCCACTAGGTCCACATAGCTGAACCCACTGTGGGCCAAAGGGGTCAGGGAAGGATCATGGTCATATCTCCCACATAGCTTGGGCCCAGAGGAATTCCCTGAGGGAGGAGTGCCTCTCACATGGAGTGGAACCCTCCCAACCCCCCAAGACGTAGCTCTCATATAGTTTCAAGACATCAGGGTCTGCACTCCTCAAGAGCAGGGGCACTGAAATCTCTGAGGTTCTTTGGTCTAAGCATAAGATGTTCAATTAATTTCAAGCAGCAATCAAAACTGGGTAAGTGCTCATGAGCCAGGCACTGGGTGACATGTGTTAAAGAATATACTATCTCACTTCGTTCTCACAAGTCCCTTAGTGAGACATTATAATCATCTCCGTTTAAGCAGAAGAAACCACGGTTTACTTAAGGTCACACAAGGTAGATCCAAGAAGCCAGGGTATAGAATCCACTTCTTGACCCACTCAGCTAACCGGTCAGGTGAGGTAGAATCTAAGGCTAACACTCCCCAAATGACCTGGGTCTAGCTAAGTGACTTCCAAACACTCACCCCTCCCCCAGTTTCTGGACGAAGAGGTAACGCTTATTGTCAATGATGACAGTTCCCCTGGAGCAGACACACAGTGCGTGGCCCATAACGTCTCAGTCATCCTCCTCAAGGATGGTCTTCCTTCCAGGGAGAGTGGGGTCTTCTGGGCGATGGGTTGGGGTCCCGGCGGATCATGCTAGAATGAAAACAGCAGGTCGCAGGTCAAGAACAATCCAGCCAGCCACCGAGGCACCAACCAAGAGAGCTCAGGCTCGCCTCCGAGAACCCAGATTCACATCTAAAGAAAACAGGCCCTGGCGACTCCAGCGCTAAGAAGGCTGAGTTCAGGCCACGCTGCGTCTTACCGGGCCGTTTCTTTCAACCCCGGCCCACCTTCGGCCAGGTCCAGTTTTCACACCCGTCAGGCATGGGGTGGAGGCGCAGGAGGTGCGGGACTCGAGCCCACCTCTGGCCGAGTCCACCCTCCGTCGCTCAGGAACGAGCACAGGGTAGGCCAATACTAACTTCTCACGGACCTAGCTCCGGCCTGAACTAAGGGCCAGGGGCCGGAAGCCACGGTGACATCATCAGTCCGCGTCGAGGTAACGGCCCTCTGTATCCTAGCAACAAGAGGCGGCAAGAGGATGTGGGAACCCGGAAGTGAGAGGCCAGGGCCCGGCTAGGCCGGGGGTGGATTGGTTTCTGTATCTCGCTGAGGGTTCCCACTTGGCCCTCAGTAAGGGTCAAGACGCAGGGACTTGTACCAAAGAGGAGCAAAGCAGGCCTCTACCCGAGGCCCCTAGGACCTCCGTCCCCCAATGTCGGAGGTAGGAGGCCTTAGAGCTCCCGCGCGCTGGAGTTAGAAAGTGGCTTACTACAATCTAGCTTGGAGGAGGGACCAAAGAAGGGCGGGTGCTGACCCTTAGAGATCCCTGGAGGTCTGATCCCTTAACACTTTCAGGGGTCTGGCCTGTATTCCACTGCCTTGGCTAGTGTCAGAGTGTGCCCTTGAACTAAAGTAAATCTGGTCCTAACAGTCTCCTAGCTGTGTGACCTCCAGCAAGTTATTTAGTCTTTCAGATTCTCACTTTTGCCAGCTGTAAGACAGTACCTACGGCTTAGTGTTGTGAATTACGAGGCCAAACTGACTAGTTCCAATCCCAGCTCTACTGAACTAGTGACTTTGGACAGCCACTTAATATTTCCAACCTTCATTCTCCTCGTGTGTAAGGCGAGAATGAGAATTATTTCATGAGTTGTTTCAAAATTAACTGAGATGTCTTTCGTATAGTTTTTTTTTTTTTTAAACATAGCCTTCAATGTGTGTCAATAAACAGAAATAATAGTATTTTCTGCCCTGTTCCTCAAATCTATGGCTGTGAAGGCAGGAGAAGTGGAAAATTAGACTTCTAAGTCTTTGTACTACACAGTTTGTTTCACATCTCTTGCCTAGACAAGCAGGATATATTGGAAAGGAGTGCACCTCCAAAAAAGATAAGTGACCAGAACAGGCTCCTTATAACCCCTTTCCAGTCATGATCGCCGTAAAGATTTTCTATGTTTCCCACTGTTTCTGAATCCTTTTTAACCCTACTGCTACCATGCATATAGATTTAACCTGATATGTGCCGGATCCTTTGCTACTCATGAAGATTTAAGACGCCCTACCAGCCCTGCGAGAGTTCAGTGTAGAAGAGCAGGCTTGTTAAAGCAGACTCTAATTCTATAGGTCAAGGGTAGGACACGAGATTCTGCGTTTCTAACAAGCTCCCAGGTGATGCTAATGGAGCTGATTCGGGTTCAGCACTTCGAGAAGTAATATATAGAGGATTTTACAAACTAGTGGACCGTGGATGGCTACAGGCAAAGTCCGGGTTAAGAGCCTGAAAACTTGAGGTGGTCTCCGCCCCTTGCTTGACGAGGTTCCCTCCCAGGAATCCGACACGTGACGGGTGGGAAAGCCCTCACTGAATAGAAGAACTTTGTAAGCTCAGAAGATGCCACCCGACCTGCCTTCCCCGCTGCTGCGGCTTGTGATCCTGCTGCTGCTGTCCCAGGTAAACCGAGAGGGTCAGACTGTCTGCCTGGATGTGGGGAGAGGAGAACAGTGGAGAAATAGCTAACTGCCGACAAGGCCAGTTTTATCTCTTAAACACTTGGCAGACACTGACCCTTACTCCAGACCTCTGCTGAGCCAGGCTTTCGCCCTTGCAGGCAGAAGCTCGCTCCTTCGTAGTGGATCTGGAACACGACAGATTCCTCCTGGACGGGGCCCCTTTCCGCTATGTTTCTGGCAGCTTGCACTACTTTCGCGTACCGCGGGTTCTTTGGGCCGACCGGCTTCTCAAGATGCATTTGAGCGGCCTCAACGCTGTGCAGTTGTAAGAAGTGCTCGCGAGAGCTTTGTGGAAGCGAGGTTTACTCTTCCTTAGAATGGGGTTCCCCAGGAAAACTAACTTGGGTTTTGAAAGGGTTTGAGCTCCAGGACTCCTCAGGCAAGAGTGAGAAAGGGCGGCCCGGAACTTCTTTCTAGCTGCTTCTCTGCAAGTTCTGAGTCTCCTAGGGAACCTTTGGGTCCTGTTAACATCTTTCTTTCTCAGTTACGTGCCCTGGAACTACCATGAGCCAGAGCCTGGGATCTATAACTTTAACGGCAGCCGGGACCTCATTGCCTTTCTGAATGAGGCAGCTAAATTGAACCTGTTGGTCATTCTGAGACCAGGACCTTACATCTGCGCTGAGTGGGAGATGGTGAGTTAGTTGGGAGAAGGGCAGAACCAAAGGTGAAGTTCCTGTGGGTTTCAACTCCTTCCTGCCCACACTCTAAGGGGCAATTTCCAGCGCTGAACTCAACTCCCTCCTTCTTGCCTCCCACTGTACTGCAAACAAAACCCATCTGTAGCTCAAGAGGTGGCTTATCCTGTAATCCCAGAATTTAGGAGGTTGAGACAGTAAGACTGAAGCTATTGAAGCTAGCCTGGGCTACAGGGTGAAACCCTGTGTCAAAACGAAACAGAAACAAACCCCTTGCCTGCTCATGTGTTGCCTTTATGTTTTTCTTAAGGGAGGTCTCCCATCTTGGTTGCTTCGAAACCCTAATATTCATCTGAGAACCTCAGATCCTGGTGAGTTGAGACAACAGATTTGAATACCTGAACAAGAGGCCATTCCTTATTTAGAGGTCATACATTTATTTTTTCCTTCGACATGATGGATGCTGGATGCTAGAAACTGGGAGCTCAGAGACCTAGTCCCTGTACAAAATAAAACTTACAGTAGTGTGAGTTGCAGAGCAGGCATGTGATGCACACCTATAATCCCAGCTCTTATAAGGTAGAGACAGGGGGATCAGGAGTTCAAGATCGTCCTCTGTTATGTAGGAAGTTAGAAGCCAGTCTGATACAAGAGACCTTGTATCACATTAAAGGAAAAAAGAGAGTGGGAGAAACAGAGACAGTTGTTTTTCATTTTTGTTTTGTTTTGTTTTTTGTTTTTTGTTTTTTTCCTGACAGGGTTTCTCTGTGTAGCCATGGCTGTCCTGGAACTTACTCTGTAGACCAGGCTGGTCTTGAACTCAGAAATCTGCCTGCCTCTGCCTCCCAAGTGCTGGGGTTAAAGGCGTGCACCACCACCGCCTGGCTGAGACAGTTGTTTTTCAAAAAGACCATATACTGTGACTATACTGTACAAAAACTATATAAATAAGGAGGTGAAATAATGAATAACAAGAGAAGAACTGAGGGTAGTGAGTAGTGAGAAGAGACTCTCTGAGAAGGTAACATTTTCGTTGGCTTCTGTGGAAGAGAAAGCACTGGTTGAGTATTAAATGTGGCTGAGTGGTCAGTCCATCCCCGGGATGGGAAAAAACTTGTGAGATGGAGGAGCAGCATGGCTAGAGCAGTAGTCAGGGAGGCAGGAGTGTGCTAGGGAACTCCAGCTGAGGTAATTATGCAAATGGCAGAGGCTCTTGCAGTCCTAGGATGGAGCTTTGTGATTTATTCCAATCACAGTAGAAATCCCCTGAAAAATTTCCTCAGAAATAGTCCACTGCTGGATTTACTTTAACATTACTTCAGCCTGAATGCAACTGGGTTAAAGCCAGCAAGAGCAAGGAAGTGAATGGAGATTCTTACGGTAGATGAGTGACGATGATGGTGTTTAAGTACAGTGATAGTAGTAGAAGTGGGAGAAGAGGCAGACCTAAGAGACGGTTTGGGAGCAAAGTGTAACAAGACTTGTGGACACACTTTTAGTGGATGAGGAGGCCAGGTGGGGGCCATGGTAGGAAAAGGATCAATTTTCTGACCAGTCAAGACCATTTATTGAGGAAAATGGGAGAGGCTGGAGGTGACTCCATTTAAAACGTGAAGGGTTAACAGAGTGCCAACATGCAGCCTGTTTTGTTCAAGTGACCTCCAAGTTGTAACCCTCACTGTGATCTGGCACACCTCACCACTCTTGACTAGTCCGCAGCACTAGGCATGGCTGACCACCCTGTCTTTGAAATACATTCTTCTAGCCAAGCATGGTAGTGCATGCCTGAAATCTCAACACTAGGGAAACTGAGGCAAGGTGGTCCAGAGTTCAGGACAGCTTGGTCTACACTGTGAAGCTGTCTGAGGAAAACAAAACACAAAGCTCACTTTCTTTCATGATGCTTCGCTTGTCTGGCCCTTGCCTCACAGAAGCTTTCTTGACCATTCAGTCACAGTCTGTTTTCCCATTTCCCTTTCCTCTAAAGGTTGGACTGTCCCAGGACTCTGTCCTTGGATATATCTCTTTCCTAATTTTGTTCTCTAAGTTATTTCATCCATTTATGTGGTAGATTTAACCTGTGCTGACCCCCCAAATATGTATCTCTCTCCTAGGACCTTTCCCGTGGCTTCTTCACACATACTTAAACTCCTATGTTGCTTCTCTATTTAGACAGATAAAAGGTGCAATGAAATAACAGAAACTGAGATTCTGGTCCGGCCTACCAAAGCAGCTACTTGTTTCTAGAGTTTCCCATCTTAGCACTCTAAACGCTGCAGTGTAACCCTTCACACCTTTCCTATCACTCCACACTCTCTTTCCTATCATCCTACATTCAGTCCATCAGAAAATCCTGTCAGCATGACTCTCAACAACATTGAATTTAACTATTTCCAGTCACTTCCAGTGCCACCTACTGGCATGAACCTCCCCTTGCTGCCATTTTTTTTTTTAAAGACTTATTTTATGTAAGTACACTATAGCTATCTTCAGACACTCCAGAAGAGGGAGCCAGATCTCCTTACAGAGGATTGTGAGCCACCATGTGGTTGCTGGGAATTGAACTCAGGACCTTTGGAAGAGCAGTCAGTGCTCTTCACCTCTGAGCCATCTCTCCAGCCCCTCTTGCTGCCATCTTAATAGCATCCTCATTGCTCTTCCTAGTTGGCTTTCCTCACATCTACTCTGTTCTTGGTATAGCAACTAGTGGGCTTCTATGAAAACTGTTTAAACATCCATCTCAGGTCAAGTCATACCTCCCTAATAAACTCTCATCTCATTCAATATGAACCACATACTCAGCCTCTGGCCCTAGGCCTGGCTCCCTGGTATCTGCCGCTGCCTGCTTCCTTGGCCCCAGCCATACTGCCCTCATTGCTCAGTGTTGAAGGCATTTACGTGGGGTGCTTCTGAAGCACCCCTGCAGAAATCACCTTCGGTGATAACTTCTGGCCACCATCTAAGTTTTAAGCATTCCATACTGAACCTATTGTATGCCTCCTTTCCTGCCTTGTTCTTCTTGTCCCTAACACACTATGTAGTTTTTCTCAGATATTTATTGTCTGCTTCCACTCGAGAAAGAACCCATAAAGCAGAGATTCTTTCTGCCTGTTGCTCCTTCCATACACCTAGGCGAGTGCTTGAAGCAGTCACCCATGCATACTTGTTGATTGAATAAAAGTGGTTTCATATGTGCTTGGATGGGTCTCTTGTGTAAAACATAAGAATAAAAATAATTAAATGATTTAAGGTTTTTAAAAAATGAGCTGGGCATAGTGTTGTATGCCTTTAATATGCTTGAGTGTCAGGGGCCAGCAAATTTCTGTCAGTTTGAGGCCAACCTGGTATACACAGGAAATTCTAGGACAGATGGGGCTACCTTTTGAAACCTTTTTTTTTTTTTTTCCAAATGAAAAGAAATAATACTTATGAGATGTGTCAACAGACAAATCTACTTGCTTCCAAACCTAACAACCTGAGTTTGGTGCCCTTGGATTCTCGTGGTGAAGGGAGAGAACCAACCTCTGCACATTGTCTTTTGATTTCTACAAGCATGCCATGGCTTGAATGCACATACACACACTAAATAAATGTAATTTAAAACTTTGTAAGAATTTAAAAATGAGCCAGGCATGCCTTTGATCCCAGCACTCAGGAGCAGAGGCAGGCAGATCTCTTCAAGTTTGAGACCAGTCTGGTATACAAAGCAAGTCCAGGACAGCCAAGGCTAACAAACAAACAATTCAAAAATGGTCAGAGGTGGTGGCACACACTTTTAATCCTAGCACTCTGGAGGCAGAGGCAACTGGATCTCTTGAGTTCCAGGCCAGCCTGATTACAGAGTGATTTCCAAGACAGCCAGGACCACATGGGCAAACCCTGTCTCAAAAACACAAACAAAAAATAATTTTAAAATGTCCTTTAAAATACTTTTCACTAAGTCTACCCAGAGACGCTGCTGTTTTCTAAGCTCTGTCCTCTGGTGCTCAGGGTTGCTCCAACAGTACTGGATCCTGACATTGGTGCAATGGTTAGACAAACACACAAGCACCATTTGTAAAGCTCTTAAAAGAGCCCACATGAAGTGAGACTGTGTAACAAAAGGATCCATTCTTATCTGGGGACAGTAGAGGTTTTTTTGTTTGAGACAGGTTCTCACGTAGTCAAGGCTGGTCTGTGGTGCAACCTTATTGCTATTAGAATTCCTTGTTGCTTTGAATTCCTTTTCCTCCTGGGCTGGGAGGGGCTTTCTGGGGCCCCTTGTTTTTGTTAACAACAAAGATGAAGATATTAGTCACGTGCAAGGCTTTAATTCTAGGTTGATGCAGGCTGACCTCTGAGTTCAAGGACAGTCGGATTTACATAGTAAGTTCCTAGACCCTAGGCCTCATAGGAAAACCTTGAAAAAAAAAAGGAGTCTAGGTGTGAGAGAAAATGCCTGTCACCATGCCTGGTGACCTGAATGCATTGTTTGAGACCCAGATGGTGGAAGGAGACAAGTGACTCCTAAAGGTAGTCATTCACACATATGCCAGGGCACATTTATTCACATACACACACCCATATTGCTCTCAACAACATTGAATTTAACTACTCTGCTGATCCCCATTGCTAGCTGCTGATCCAAACCACCCCTTGGCTGGCATATACATCTTAATAGCACACACACACAAACCAGCAAGCAAAGTAATCTCTTGGCTGGCATACACATTTTAATAACATAGTACAGATAAATAACTAAATAAGTAAATGTAATTTAAAAGCATGAGCATAAAGGATTGAGGCATAAGCTGGCATCAACTAGGAAAAGGAAGATGGGAGGAAAAGTCAGGCAGAGGACATAACATACATGAAGTCACTGAGGGAATTCTAAAAGTAATAAATAGGAGTTGAGAATTTAAGGCATAAAATTGCATGGACTGATTCTACGCAAGTCAAACACTACTTTCCTGTTAAATTTCACAGTACTCTTAGGTGCAAGCTAATAACTCCATATAAAATGGTTAGCCTTTTTCATAGATGGAGTCTTAGGGAACACTACTCTGCCGTGTGTGCTGAGAGTTTCCTCTAAGAGCCACTGCTCTTGAGGCTGGAGTGATGGCTCAGCACATCAGAGCATTGACTGCTCTCATAGAGGACCCATGTGGTGGCTCATTACTGTAACTCCAGCTCCAGAGGCTCCAACCCCATCTTCTGGCCTCCTCTGCAGTCATCAAGCACTCGGTACAGAGACATACATGCAGGCAAAAATACTCATACACATGCACATAAAAATAAGTAAATAAATAAAAATAATTAAGAATTTTAGAGTCACTGCTCTCTGGATTTAGTTGTGAGCCAGGGAGAAGGATGCTACAGCCCAGGCTTCATACTGAGGTTGCTGTTGGGGTTGCTGGGGGTGGGGTGAGACCTTGGAAGTTGCAGGCCCTAATAAGCAGCGCACACTGCTCCTTCCTAGCCTTCCTTGAAGCTGTGGACTCCTGGTTCAAGGTCTTGCTGCCAAAGATATATCCATTTCTCTACCACAACGGCGGCAACATCATTAGCATTCAGGTATGAATGGGAAGTGGGCTGGCCATGAGACAGACGTAGGGACACACTGTTCGTAACCTTCTCTGTCTCATAGCTGGGCTCCTCTTTTCCTCTGTCCCTGGCAGGTGGAGAATGAATACGGTAGTTACAATGCCTGTGACTTCAAGTATATGAGACACTTGGCTGGCCTCTTCCGGGCATTACTGGGAGACAAGATCTTGCTCTTCACCACAGATGGGCCTCAAGGACTCAGATGTGGTTCCCTTCAGGGACTCTATACCACTATAGATTTTGGCCCAGGTCTCTTAAACAAGGGTTGGGAGTAGAGTCTGGGTCTCAGGCACCTCCTCTGTGATATTTTTTTTTCAACATTTATTTTTCTCTCTTTTTGCAGCTGACAACATGACCAAAATCTTTTCCCTGCTTCGGGAGTATGAACCTCGTGGGCCATTGGTGAGAGGCCATAGAAAGGGTAATGAGAAAAATCAAATGGCTGGAGGGTCCAGCTTGTTCCCACCTCACGATGGCTCCTTTCGCTTCTCTCTCTAGGTGAACTCTGAGTACTATACCGGCTGGCTGGATTACTGGGGCCAAAATCACTCCACACGGTCCAGTTCAGCTGTAGCCCAAGGACTAGAAAAAATGCTCCAGTTGGGAGCCAGCGTGAACATGTAACTGAAGGCACAATATGCTCCTGGGAGCTGGGGTTTTAAAGTTAAGATTCCATAGGTCAGATTTTGCCCTTTCTCCCCGCTCACCCCGACTTTAGGTATATGTTCCATGGAGGTACCAACTTTGGATACTGGAATGGTGAGTATCAATTCCCTTTGATGGAAGCAGAGGGGAAACAAGGAATCAGAATCTTGGGCAGGATAAATTAGGATATGTAGAAGCTGTGTGTGACGACCACTTTCCCCTCTAATGGCAAGATTTTTCTGTACAAGGCTCTGTGCTTAGTGCCTATCACCTAAGATGATGTTGAATTAATGAAATTACTTTAACCCAGGTGCTGACGAAAAGGGACGCTTCCTTCCAATTACTACCAGTTACGACTATGATGCACCCATATCTGAAGCAGGGGACCCTACACCTAAGCTTTTTGCAATTCGAAATGTCATCAGCAAGGTGCCCTTTTATTAATTGGGGAGAAGGGAGAGTGCCCATATTGTAAAGGAGCCCTATAAACTGGTGGTGTTTGTCTGGGGAACAGAGCTCACTTAGCATTCCATGAATGTTCCCACTCATATAGAACCATCTGGGGAATTCCACATGTAAAAAATTATAGGGTCTTCATGGCTCCCTGCAGCCTATCCCTGGGTTCCAGGTCAAGAACCTTCTTTTAGAGCCTTGGATTGTTTTGGTTTGCCTATGACTACTGAGAGAATTTGGGCTCAGTTCCAGGAAATCCCCTTGGGACCTTTACCTCCCCCCAGCCCCAAGATGAAGCTTGGACCTTTGCCTATGAGCCTGGTAAGTTTCTCCCCATCTTTGCCGATTTTATATTGGTGTTTTCTGAATCAGTTACCTTGAGCAGCCCTCAGTTCAGAAGTTTAACAGTTTGGTTGCTCTTTGTCCTCACAGGATGGGAATTTGCTGTCTTTCCTAGACTTTCTCTGCCCCCAAGGCCCCATCCATTCAGTTTTGCCATTGACCTTTGAGGCTGTTAAACTGGTAAGATAATGGGAATGGTAGGCTCCTTCAACAGCTACAGCCAAATGTCCTTTTGGCTACTAACCTTCCTTACGTTGCTCCTCCTCATTACCATTTCATCTTAAGTCCTCATCCTTCTGTATCTAGGACCATGGCTTTATGTTGTACAGGACCTATCTGGCTTATACTATTTTAGAACCAACACCATTCTGGGTGCCAAATAATGGAATTCATGACCGTGCCTATGTGATGGTAGATGGGGTAAGAACCTAATTCCCAACTGTTGTACTTACAATCTCATCCCTTCCCCAAATACCTTTCATCTTTAAAATCCCCATTCCAACCCTTCCCCATCTGTCTGCCCAGGTTATAAGGTAGGATTCGCGGAGAATATGGTTAAGTTTTTTAAATAGGGACATGGTGGGGCATACCTGCATTCCCAACACTAAGTAGTCTGAAGCAAGGAAATCACAAGCCTGGGCTGTATAGTGAGTTTTCACAGTCTGGACACAGAGACCCTGTCTCAGAAAAAACAAAACAAAACAAAACAGAAGAATGGTAGACAACCAATAAAGTGATTACATTCTCCTTGCCCTCCAAATAAAGTCTTCTAACGTGACTCACCGTGTAGTGGACAAGGACACCAGGCCCTTCTTTTACCAGAGCCTATCTTTTATCCACAGGTATTGAAGGGCATTCTGGAGCGGAGTTTGAAACAAGAACTGTATTTGACTGGGAAAGTAGGGACCAGGCTGGATATATTGCTAGAGAATATGGGGAGGCTCAGTTTTGGGTCTAACCATAGTGACTTCAAGGTGAGCTGGCTTTGTCCCTTCTTCCCCAGGACCCTTCTTAACCACCTCTCTGGGGGAGAAGGACCTAGTGGAAGAACTCTGCCTTTAGGTGTAGGCACAGGAATGGCTCTTGAGGACGTGGACATGGCCAGTTACATTCCAGGGCTCGATGGGGACAGTGTGCCCTGACTCAGTGAGTGACTTCTCACTTGCTTCCCCACAGGGCCTGTTAGAACCACCACTTCTGGGGCAGACAATCCTCACTGAGTGGATGATGTTCCCTCTCAAGGTGGATAAGCTTGTAAAATGGTGGTTCCCCCTGCAGCTGATGAAAAGAGCCCAGCCTCAAGCTTCCTCTGTCCCTGCCTTCTATTCCGCAAAGTTTCCAGTTTTAGGCTTACTTGGGGACACATTTCTCTATCTACCTGGATGGACCAAGGTATTGCTAATGGTGGTAGAAGGAATTGGGGGATGGGCACATTACAAGAAAACCAAACTGCAAATACACATTACAGTTCTGACTAGAAAGCTGAAAGGGGCTAACTCCACCGCCGAGAGCTGACCCTGTCTTTCCACTCCATCCCTTCCCCCAGGGCCAAGTGTGGATCAATGGGTTTAACTTGGGCCGGTACTGGACAATGCGGGGTCCACAACAGACCCTATACGTGCCAAGACTGTTGCTGTTTGGTAAATCAATCAACAAAATCACACTGCTGGAGCTAGAAAATGTGCCTCACGACCCGCAAATCCAGTTTTTGGATAAGCCTATCCTCAATAGCACTTTGCACTGGGGGTATAACTATCTTCTCTCAGAAACACAAGGTTCCATTGAATCAATGGAGTTAAGTGGGCACTGAAAGATGACCCCAGAGTCTGGGACACAGGGCAGGATCCTTTGGTGATGGCCACAGTGACCATAAAGAATCAAAGGCTACAATCCCTCTGACTGTAAGTACTCACACAGTTTTCTTGCCAAACTTTATTGTGATTAAAACTCCAAAGACAGCACTGGCTCCACACACCTCCCTGGCCCTGTCTGCCCCGGTTCCTGAGTGTCCTTCACTGCCCATCTTCCAAATAATAATGTCAAGCTTCATGAGGAGGAAGAGAGCTCTAGGTCTGGATGTGTCCTCTTGGGACCTAGAGTTGGCCCCAGATGCTGTAAGAAATCAAGATGAAGGCCTCCCCGCCTGACTGCGATGGTCTCGAAGGCAACGCATGGAGCAGAAAGAGAAGTCGAGGTAGTGAAAGGGAACGAGGCCTTGGAGGGACACACCACAACTCCAGCAGCGTCTGAACAAAAAGAAGGAAAATGTTTGGACAGGTACCCCACAAACTTTCCCATCTAAGCGCTGCCCAGCCCTTAAAGGTCAGGCACTCTCAAGTCCCCCCTGCCACCCTCTGAACGCCATGAAGGCACTCATTACCCTAGAACACAGGAGCACACCCTTTCACTCATCCCCTGGTCCCCATACCCAGCATTGACAACTGCAGAGTCAGGAACTGGAGGGCTAGGGGCTCCCAACTGGGCAGCAAGTCGGCGCTCTGCAGCCAGAGCTCTCTGCAAAACAGAAAAGATGTTCCAGACAAAAGTCCCAGAGATAGACAGTGCACTCAGGAAATAACAGCTCAGTCTGGGGAGGGGAGGTAGGCACTTACAGAAGCCTGCCAGTACAAGACTCACCTTCTCTCGGTCACTGAGGGCAGCAAACCGCCGCTGTTCCTCTTGCTCCTGTTCTTCCTGCTCCTTCTGCTTCCGCTGCTGTTGCTCGCGTTGCCGTCGAGCTGCCTTCTGCTCTTTTTTTCTTGTAGCCTGCCGGGCCTCCATTTCTTGAGTCAATGGCCCTGGCACCTGGAAGATTTCCCAAAGATATTATAAAACTACAAGGAAGTAGAAAGAACCTAATGAGGATCTCTCGTGCCCTCCGCTCTGTAGCTCCTTTTCCAGCTCACCCGAGCCTTGTTGTAATCATAGGCATCAAGATTCTTCTCCATGAACCTCCGGAATTCATTACGCGTTGATTTGTCAGCTGCTACAGTATAAGGTGGCCGAGCCCTAGAGTCCCTAAAGACAAAACCCCCAAACCAAGTTCAACTTGCCTCCTGCTTTTCCTGGCATCACCCAAGGAAATGGTATCAAGTGCCAACATGAGCTACCGAGTTATGTTCTCTATACCTAAATGGGGTCAGGAAGGAGATACTCACAGCACAGTGGGGTCAGCACCTGCTTCCAACAGCAAACGAACTACTAAGCCTCTTCCAGCTGCGGCTGCTGCGTGCAGGAGAGTAAAGCCACCAGAACCCAGAGGGGCATTGAGTAGGGACATAACTTCAGGGTCTACAGGCCCAGTGGCTAGCTGCAGCTTTAGCACCTCAACTTCTCCAGCACGACAAGCAGCTAGAAGCATATCCCAGAGCTCTGGTTGACCAGGGGCTTTGGCCTCCTCAACCAAAGTGTCCAATGGGGTTGCAACCCCTTGGGTTGGCTGTGAGAATGGCTTATCTTGAGGTTGCTGAGGAAGAGGCCCCTGTGCCCCACACTGCTGCTCTTGACTTCTCTCCTTCTTCCTCTTCCTCCTTCTCCGCTTGGGCAATACTTCAAATTCACGAAGATCCAGGGTCCCCAGTGTCAATTCTACTAGCTCCAACTCTACTTCGGAGCCATCATCTTCCTGAGACTCTGAACCTAGAAAAAGATACGATCTTGGATCTATCTAAGGAATAGGGAGAGAGGGTAGAAAGATATGGCCTTCCTCAGATGGGTTTATATTTATAAAAAAGATAACTCCAGATCATCCTGAAATGAAGTGTTTTTATTCTGTCCCTGGACTCTCCCAATAACAGGACAGTACACGCCTTTAATCCTAGCCTTAGGGAGGCAGAGGCGGGTGGATCTCTAAGAGATCAAGGCCAGCCTGGTTTATCTGGCTGAATTCTAGGACAGCTAGAGTTAGATAGTGAGACCCGCCTAAAAAACAAACCAAAACCACCACCACCACCACCACCACCACAAAAAAACAAAAAAGAAAAAGACAAAAGCAATCAAACAAAAAGCCCAAAAAAGTAGAGGAAAGCAATGCTTAGCCCCAAGCACAGCATCCAATCAAACTCGGCATATTCCCTCATGCTAAGTACCAGGATGTACCTATGAGCAGTCCTAAGACCTGGCAAGTCACTGAGCATATCTCAGCCGACAGATGTGGCAGTACATACCTGTAATCCCAGCATTTGGATACTGGAGACAAAAGGACAGTGAGTTTAAGATCAACCTGGGCTACAGAGAACTCCAGGCCAGCCAACAAAGACCCTGCCTTGATAAGAAAGCAGCTTGGTGTGGTGGCTCGAATGTGATCCCAGCATTTGGGTGGCTGAGTCAGGAAGATTGCCATGATTTCGAGGCCAGTGTGGGTGCTATACAGTGAGTTCTAGACCAGCCTGGGCTGAAGTGAGACACACTCAAAAGACAAACATGTTTGCTTTTTACAACATACCTTATTTTTATAAAAAGATGCTCATAGGGATAGATGAGTGGATGGCTGGCTGTAGGCATAGTTTAAGGGGTCACCTATCAGCCTTTAGATGGATCAGTTATGAGAATCAGCCACTGCATTTCCAAGGCAGATAGGTAGATACATTATACAATTGTCAGATGGTGCTCAAACCTTGTTTGAGTGGTTCTTCATCCTGCCCGAGTGCCTTATTTGCATCACTGGGGACCTCTGTTTTTTCTTTCTCGGTATCCCTTTTCCTCTCCTCTCTCACTGGTTTCCAGTGTGCCTCAGGAGACTGAAATCTGACCATTTCTCGAGGGTCTTCATCTGCCATAAAACAAACAGTCTCAATTTTAGGTGTGGAGAAACTAACTCAGGTCAATTGGGCTGCAGTCCACCAGCTAGAAAACCCTATGGATACATGGGTCTGTGTATGAGGTCCCAAGATCTGGAATAGCTCACCATACACCTGCAAGGTGGTCAGCTTATGGAGTACACGCTGAAGCTCTCCAAAAGTCGGTCTGCGGGTGGAGAGAGGGATATCCCAAATTCGGGAATCATTCCTTTGTAGGGGTGCCCCTTGGCCTCCAAAGAACAAGGACCGGCCAGAGCGTGGGGCACGGAGCAGTATTGTTTCGGCCTCCCCTAGCGCTTTGGACCAGGTTGGCCCTGCCAGCAGGTCACGAACATCCTAAAGAGAGTAACTCCACTTAGCATAGCTTCATCTGTTGCTTTAAAAAAAAAAATCTCCAAACCAAACAACGGCCCTACAATCATACAAAGGGAGAGGAAGAGAGAGAATGAGAGAATGTTTCTAGAAATTCTTATCCTATTGTCACCCAGAAAACTAGAAAAACATGAGATCAGTGGACTATCAGATCTGTAAGGCCTAACTCACCTTATAGAGCATGGCTTCATTGTAACGCCTCAAGTTGGCTCCAGCAGAGCGGGATGCCCTACCCTGGGCATCCTGAAGCCCCTGGGCTGTGCCCCGCTTGGCCCGCACAGTGTAACGGTGAAAGGTTTTGTGTGCCACCACTTCTCTTCTGTAGACGGCACAGACTCAGTACTGGAGACCAGGCAGTATTCCCAGGTTAGTGGGGTCCATCCTTACCCCATGCAGCACCCTCTCACCCTTGAAAAATGGCACCAGCAAAATGTCCAGCTGCAGCCATGAGCACCACGTAGTGTCTGGGACCTCCAGTTTGCAGGTTTTGTAGCAGCAATTCTGCCTTTTCTGGGGAGATCTAGATGACACATCAACAAACATTCCACATACTGCATGCATGGAAAACAAGAAACCAAGTGTTATATTGCATTATCTCATCTATTACAACTATCTTTGCCTCGTTTCCATTTCACAAAGAATACCCAAGGCTTCAAGAGGTAGTAGTGGAAGATAGGAATGATATAATCACAATTTAGACTTAAACCCATTACACTTGACCCGTTCAAGATTCTGGCCAGTTCAAGATTATGCTACCAGGTGTGATATAGCCTTCCCCAACAGGAAAGAAAAAAATAAGACATACACTGGCTGAAGAAAGCCTAGTATACAAAAGCTGGGACTGATCACATAATCTCTACTATTACTTGCCTGGTGAGGGCCGAGGACACAACGATAGGCATAAAGAAACTGGCCCTGAGCGTTTTTGAAAAGGACCCGATGTGGGTAGAATCCAGGGGGTCGGTTCGGTTTCTCAGATTCAGCCCTCCCCTCATCCAGTGTCAGCGAGTCCTCTTCACTGGTTGAGTCTGAGTCATCTGATCCAGAGATGCTAGAAAGATCTCCTGAAGACAAATATGGGACACAAGCTTGACACTCCACCTTTGACGTTCCTTCACACCCCATGGGGTCTTTCCCACCCCGACTCCCTGCTCCCATACAGACTTTCCTGTAACAAGCATTACCTGTGGAGCTTTGCTTTTCAAAGTCTGAGGCAGACAGGAGGGGCTTGTTCTTGAGACGTTGTTTTAAGTTAAAGCGATGCCAATCAAGCTTATAATGTTCTCTCTGGTATGAAAGGAAAAGGGGAGGCAAAGAGTGGAAAGAGATTCCACCTTGGCTGTGCACAGTAGACAAAGCTAGTCACAGACCCGGGAAATACAACCTGGTTAACATAAGTACACTAGATAAGGTATGGACCTTTTGTAGCTTAAGGTAAATCCATGTCCTCCTCCTCCTACCCAGAATTACACTTTTGCTTTCTAACACTTAATCCCACACTCTGGCCTTTTACCTGTTCCTGGTGGTTCTGGAAGATCTGGTCACAGGCTGAACAAAATAATTTATCTGAAATATCCAGAGAATATGGAGATACTTTTTTCCCTGACCTTGTGTTCTCTCCTGAAAGGAAGAAAGTGATAACTGGAAGTAGAAAGGGATTGTATCCAATCTACAGTGAACCTACAGTACCCAGGGCTATAGTGAATACCTGATAATACAGAAGAAAGACATGGCCCGACCTTGCCTCCAAGAATTTACAATCTGGCAATCATGAAATAAACGGCACAGTAACTATTTTGTACAGTAAATACACTTGAAGAGATACATGTACAATTAAATATTACATTTCAATGATCAAAGTGGAGTGTTTAGGGAAATGTTGTAGAAAACAGATGGGAGTAAGGTTCAATCTTCTTTTTGGTGCTGGGGCTAAGATCTCACACATCCTAAGCATGCCCTGAACCACTGAACTGCATCCCACCCCACCTCCTTTAAGATCTCACACATCCTAAGCATGCTCTGAATCACTGAACTGCATCCCACCCCACCTCCTTTAAGATCTCACACATCCTAAGCATGCTCTGAACCACTGAACTGCATCCCACCCCACCTCCTTTTTCAGTCTATTAAGTGCTACCCAATACATCTGGGGAACCTTCTAGCAAGGGTAAATTATCAAAACTGAGCCATCAATCAGGAAAATGCTTCCTGAATCAATGTTTTCCAAATCCTCAGATACAAGTAAAGGCTAACTCTAGAAGTACTTCTATCTCTTTACATCAAACTTAACTGAAGCTAGACTTGGTGAAGCAGTTGGGAGGCAGAGGCAGACAGATCTCTTATTAGTTAAAGGTCAGCCTGGTCTACATAGTGAGTTCCAGGCCAAGCAAGGCTATGCAGAAAGACCCTATCTCAAAAACAAAACAAGGGCCTGGATAGGTGGCTCAGCTGTTAAGGGCACCGACTGCTCTCTTAGAGGTTGGGAGTTACAACCCCCCAAACAAAACAAAACAAACACCCCCATTGATATGGATAATGGGCAAATCCTTGTTCCCAAAAGTGAACTTGGGGGTGTACATAGTGGTCTCTCTGAGGATAAGCAGGCATACCCCCAAGAAAACAAGTCCAGGGATGATCTGTCACATCTTGATACCCAAGCAAAGCCTCACATCATGGTGTCTGAAAGATAACTGGACTTTAGCTCCCTTCCTAGTAAGCCCTAAAATACTTCTGCGGTATTGGGGAAGGAACCCAGATCTAATTTTTCTAAGCTACATACTCTAGCACGTAAAACATTTTTTTTTCTGTTCTCCACCCCCCAGACAAGGTCTCACTGTACAGTCTAGGTTGTTGAAGTCCCACTTCTTGCCTCAGATTCCTAAGTGCTGGAGTTACAGGTGGGTGTCACAACTCCTAGATTAAATTTATTTTTAACCATAATAAAACCAGTTCCAAAAATGGAAATTTACATCTTTTAGTCCCAGTTACAGTGGACAGACATCCTAAGAAAAGTACAAGAAAACACAGCCAAAGACAAGCTAGCGTACAAAATTAGTAAATTCTGTATTTAGCAAAAGGGAATCTATCTGACTAGAGTCCACTTCTTTTTGAAATAGACCTAGGAAAGGTGTTTTAAAAGCAGTGGTATTGATGTAACGAGATATAAACAATAGCTAGAAACTTTTATGGTGACAATTTATGGGCCAGCCCTGTATAAACAACCCGAGGCTGTAATATATTGGGGAAAGAAAAAGCGGGCCAACAGAAAGAATCAGTGTGGATTCCTAAGCTGGGAAATCACGATGTAAAAGTCTTCCGTGTTAATAGACTCCACGGAACCCTGTGACGTTCCTCAAAGGTCCACCCCAAAGCATCCCGGATACCTGGACAGGAAGTACGCGGCGCCCAGGGCAGAGCCTCCCCGGGAGCTTGGCTCACTAGGCTCAGGCCACGAACGAGTGGAGCTTCCCGGTTGAGGGCCAACAGGGAAACGGAGGCAGGGGCTGGGGCTGCACGTGGAGCTGGCGACATGGCTGAAGAAGAAACGGAGGACAGAAACAACCCTCCCGAGCGAGATTCTACTACCGCGTCGCCAGGCGGACTGGCCATCCCCACGCAGAAATGCCCCTCTGCCTTCACCGGCTGCCACAAATCAGTGCTGCTGTAAATACGTGAGGATCTTCAGGAGTGAAATGGAGAGCACCCAGACCCAAATCGAGAACAGGAGTTACCAGTCAGAGGCTACCCAACTGATCTACTAGCACCGACACCTACGAGCCTCGTCACTCGACCCGCCCTCAGAAGCCTCCCCTAAAGTCCCGAGAGCCGAGCCACCCGCAAGTCCACCGTTCGGAAGCTGGATTTCTGCAACACCACAATAATCCGGCAGCTACGGAGAGTCGAAGGGGACACACTGCCGCGCCCGTAGCCCAGCCCCTCATCACGTAGAGCACACTATTGGCCTTCTGCTCTCCAAGACCCGCCTTCAACCTTTCGTCCTGCCCCCTGGGCTAAGAATTGGCCATCATGTCTCCACCCACTTTTTTCATTGGCCAGACTGGCTGCGGGTGACAGTGAGTGACAGACGGAGGGCCTAGAGCTCCGGGTCTAGCTGAGCCCAGCAGAACAGACCGGGCTTCTGGAATCGCCCGGGTCGCGGTTCCTGCGGTGACACGCGAGGCTGGTAACTGGAATCTCCAGACCCAGGCCCAAGCTGGCCAGGGGTGCCCACAGAGCCCCAAGTGAGCTCGCGATGCGTAACGGGGGCAGGGGAGCGGCGGGCGGGCCGGGGGCGCGCAGCCAGAATGTTTTGATAGAGGGCGCGCGTGGCCAGGGGAGCGCGCGTGCGCCGGGGCCGCGCGCCGGGTTGTCCGCTGTTGGGAGCCCTAGCCCCTGGCCTGGGGCCGGGCGTCCCTGGGACGCCCTGTGCTCAGGTCTAGGTGGCTGGGATTGGGGAGGCATCCCAGCCCACCAGGGATATCAGAAGTAGATCTAGCTCGACCCCTCCACCATCCACAGACACCCCTGAGCACAGGCCCTTCCTGGGGAGATCCATGGGCCCTGGGTCTACACTGACCAGGTGAGTGTGTTTTCTGAGACACACGCCTCTTACTAAACAAGGGACTCCCTCTGGGACCAGGTCGGACTGAGATCCACCATCCCCAGAGTCATCACTGATTGGGAGTACACCATACCACCTCGACCCCACCTGGCACTAGGCACCCAGGGAACCCACTTATTCAAGTGGGATCCAGAGTCTACATGGACTGGAAAGTTCCGATCCAGAAGCCCTGCCTGCCTAGGTCTCTGATACTAGGGAAGCAGAAGGGATTGTCCAGAAAAAATCTTGAGAAGACTCTCATTTGGGGTTTTCTGGACTCCCCCAAAAGCATGTCTGATTTCTAAAGTTGAGGTAGACCAAAGGTAAAAGAGTTCCAGAGGGCTGCGTGGATTCTGACCTGTAACTGACTCACTCTCCACAGGGTCAGAGAGTTTAGTTACTCCCGGGTATCCTCAAAGTAGATGGATGGCCCTACATAGAACACCAGGAGACATCTGACACAACTGGAAAGGTGTCTCTTTGCCCTCCTCTTAGTGGGATTTGGGTGGGTCGGAGGGAGGGTTGGATTTTTTTTTCTGTCCCAACTCCCCATTCTTTGAGGCCTGACACCTTTTCCTCCAGCAGCTGTCCAACCAGGGCACCCAGGACTGAAGTGGAGCAGAACCTGTCCATGGAGCTGGTAGGGCCATGTGCTTATCTTAAACATTTGTTTACAAAAATGCTTCTAAACGTTTAGTCTCTGGAGAGACCAGGAGGGGAAGGGGAGGAAACTTTCGCTTCACTGGATAGAAAATGAAAACAGCTCACCCCATACCAAATGGGCAGATTTTGGCATTGTAGCTACCCAGTAAAGGTTCTGGGAATGAGGACCAGAGTGAAGGCCCCCTTAAGTCCCAAGCTTAGCTGTTCTTGGGCTATATTATCCCTGAACTGCTTCTGAGCCAAGGAGGTTAGTGGTAAAAACAAATCCCAAGTATTCTTTCTCATTCCTTCTGGCCTGGTGGGCAGGACAGTGAGTAGACAGTGCCTGGATCTGATGCGAGTTCTCTTCACTGGCAGGTTAACGAGGTGAACAGGGGGTTGCGGTGATGGCACAGTTTGACACTGAATACCAGCGCCTAGAGGCCTCCTATAGCGATTCACCCCCAGGGGAAGAGGACCTGTTGGTGCATGTGGCTGAGGGGAGCAAATGTGAGTTTTGGGATATGACAGCCAGAGCAGGGGCATGGCTGGAAGTTGCTGGAGGAACTCTGAGGGAGCAGGACAGTGGAGGGGGAAGGGGTTGGGGGAGAATAACTACTTCAGGGATCTAACGTCTCCTGTGTCCACAGCACCTTGGCACCACATTGAAAACCTTGATCTCTTCTTCTCTCGAATATCCTTTGTGTTTCTGCATTGGAGCTCTTCCACCTTCTTAGCCCTCTCTGAGCTAGGACTCTGATGGGAAACGGGGATGAGTTCCGCTCTAGTCCATGGAAGGGGAAATGAAACTCATATTGAAATAACGATTGTTAAGAATAATACCTTGTATTAGCTGAGAGCTCTGTGCCCTTGTGTTTCTTCATGAAGAACTCTTCTAAGGGTGTTAGTTGTTAATGGTAATAACATCTTTGACTCTGTCATTTCTGTATTAAATACTTTGAATGCATTCTCCTAGATCCAATAACCATAAAAGGTAGCTATGGGTATTATCAATTTGCCACTGTGGACACAGCTTAGGGAAGTAACCTGTTAAAGATCACACTCCAGAGAGTTATAGAGCCAGGACTTCAGCTTGGGAGTGTGTGGACATAAAAGTCTATATTCTAGGCCGGTCAGTGGTGGTGCATGCCTTTAATCCCAGCACTTGGGAGGCAGAGGCAGGCAGATTTCTGAGTTGGAGGCCAGCCTGAGTTCCAGGACAGCCAGGGCTACACAGAGAAACCCTGTCTCGAAGAACAAAAACAAACAAACAAAAGTCTGTATTCTTAAATGTCTTTGCTTCCTGGCCACTTTTTCTTAACACTTACACGTTTATAATCTACATCAGAAGAATGGCTTCACATGTATGCTCATTGGAGAGATTTTTGAACTCATGTAAGTATACTAGGGGATGCATTGCTGTGGTGAAAGAGTACTTATTCTGGTCTTCCCTTTTGTTCATGCCTGGCTACACCCGACAAGGCAACACCACCCTAGGCCCAAAACTCTATAAACCTTTATATCTCAAGACCGGGTATAGCATTTAAACGCGTGGCCTCCCCTCAGCTTCCCAGGTCCTATCTGTTTCGTAACAAGAACTTATAACAAGAACTTAGTCATTTCACCAATGCTGTAGGAGGATATATATGGTTCAGTCAGGAAGTCTTGGAACCTGTATTCTGTCTGACTACACATTAGCCCTGCTGGAGTAGGAGGAACAGTCTGGTACT
>NW_022196896.1:101054653-101078923 GCF_008632895.1 Mastomys coucha | reverse complement strand
AAAGAAAGGGAGGGGTTTGTTTGTTTGTTTTCGTTTCATAGTTTTGTTTGTTTTTATTTTTGTTTGTTTTTCAGAGCTGAGGACCAAACCCAGGGCCTTACACTTGCTAGGCAAGCACTCTACCACTGAGCTAAATCCCCAACCCCTTGTTTGGGTTTTTGGGACAGGGTTTCTCCATGTAGCCCTGGCTGTCCTAAAACTACCTTTGTAGATTAGGATGACCTCACACTCAAAGACATCCATCTGCTGGAGTGCTGGAATTAAAGGCATAAGCCCCCACACCCAGCTAAAAAGGAGTTCTTGATGATAAGAAAGGAATTGATGGCTGGGTGTGCTGGTACAGGCCTTTAATCCCATCACTGGGAGGCAGAGGCAAGTGGATCTCTTGTGAGTTCAAGGCCAGTGTGGTCTGACCAAGATAATTCCAGGACAGCCCCAGGTACACAGAGAAACCCTGTTCAGAAAAACAAAACCATAGCAAACAAACAAACAAAAGCAAAAGATTGCTAAAAGTTGGGGCCATTGAGATGACTCAGCCGAAAAAGGCACTTGTGTCTGTCCTGTTGACATGAGTTGGATCCCCAGTCAAAGACCAGAGACCATAGGCCATAATCATCCAACCTTTGAAGATCAAGTCCAGTGGTTGTGGCAGCTTATGATGAAGCAGGCTGCTTCTGCAGCACCTGAACCTAAGAGTAAAATGTAGGAGCCATTTGTGCCCTTAAGGTCTTGTGAGATTAAGTGGTAGCAGAGGCCATTAGGAACTCTCCAGCCTATCTTTTCCTGTCTTGTTCGGTGGTCTCCAGCCTCTTTGCTCAGTCCACTTTCTTTCACCAGCACCTCTCTGACTCACGGCTTGCATCCCTTCTTTCTAACTTCCCAGGCAGTTCCTCTTTGTGGTTGCCTTCACCACCTTCCTGGTTAGCTGTGTGGACTATGACATCCTATTTGCCAACAAGATGGTGAACCACAGCCTCCATCCGACTGAGCCTGTCAAGGTCACTCTGCCAGATGCCTTTTTGCCTGCCCAAGTCTGTAGTGCCAGGTAAGGATGGTCCCAAGACACTGCTCATGAGAGGAGAATGGGGTATGAAGCAGCAGTTCATACTCTAGAACGTGTTGCTAAGACTCCATCCTCAGGGGACCCTACTTCATCTTCTTTTTCCATACTAGGATTCAGGAAAATGGCTCTCTTATCACCATCCTGGTCATTGCTGGTGTCTTCTGGATCCACCGGCTTATCAAGTTTATCTATAACATTTGCTGCTATTGGGAGATCCACTCCTTCTACCTACATGCTCTGAGGATCCCAATGGTAAGACCGGAAGTTGAACCATTAGCAATACTGCCCAAGAGATCTTAGGAAGGCTTCTATGTATTTCTGAGCATCACATGTCTATAGTTGTCATTGACAGTATGATAGTCAGGGTTCTGTTAATGTGAAAAAATATCTGAGACGGTCAGCATATTAAAGAGAAAGGATTGATTTTTGCTTCAGTTTTGGAGATTATATATATGTGTGTATATATAGTTGGTTGATAATATTGGTTGATCCAGTTGCTTAGGGTCCTGTGGTGAGGAAGTATATCATAGTAAGAGTGTATAACAAAGGAAGTCTGTTCACTTCATGGCAGCCAGGAAGTAGAGAGGAACGCAGGAAGGGGTGGGATCCAAAGCCCCAATTAATCTCATCTAAGAGCAACCCCTTATTGGCAAAGGACTAAGCCCTTAACACATGGGCTTTTGAGGGGCATTCCAGATCTGAACTGGAATAGCAGGTCAGGAAATATCTCTAAGCAGATGACTTACATCTGTGTAGGCAAAGTTCTACAACTGTGTTAAACAAAGGGCTTAGCTCACACATCCTACACTTGTCTCTTGTCCACCCTTTCCTGCAGTCTGCCCTTCCATACTGCACATGGCAGGAAGTGCAGGCCCGGATTGTGCAGACACAGAAAGAGCATCAGATCTGCATCCACAAGCGCGAGCTGACAGAGTTAGACATCTACCACCGCATCCTACGTTTCCAGAACTACATGGTGGCCCTGGTCAACAAATCCCTCCTGCCCCTGCGCTTCCGTCTGCCTGGCCTCGGAGAGGTTGTCTTCTTCACCCGTGGCCTCAAGTACAACTTTGAGCTCATCCTCTTCTGGGGACCCGGCTCTCTGTTCCTCAATGAATGGAGCCTCAAGGCCGAGTACAAACGTGGAGGGCAACGGCTAGAGCTGGCCCAGCGTCTCAGCAACCGCATCCTGTGGATTGGCATTGCCAACTTCCTTCTGTGTCCCCTCATCCTCATCTGGCAGATCCTCTATGCCTTCTTCAGCTATGCCGAGGTGCTGAAGAGAGAGCCAGGGGCCCTGGGAGCGCGTTGCTGGTCACTCTATGGCCGGTGCTACCTCCGTCACTTCAATGAGCTGGAACATGAGCTGCAGTCCCGCCTCAACCGAGGCTACAAGCCCGCCTCCAAGTACATGAATTGCTTCTTGTCACCGCTGCTGACTCTACTGGCCAAGAATGGTGCCTTCTTCGCTGGCTCTATCCTGGCTGTGCTTATTGCTCTCACTATCTATGATGAAGATGTGTTGGCTGTGGAACACGTCCTTACCACTGTCACCCTTCTGGGAGTCACGGTGACCGTGTGCAGGTGTGCCAGGGCAGTGGGTGGGAATAGCAGAGTGGCACTCTGGGAAAGGCCTCTGTCTCACTGTGCACCCGATCCCCACTAGGTCCTTCATCCCAGACCAGCACATGGTGTTCTGCCCCGAGCAGCTGCTCCGAGTGATCCTTGCTCACATCCACTACATGCCTGATCACTGGCAGGGTAATGCCCACCGCTCGCAGACCCGGGACGAGTTTGCCCAGCTCTTCCAGTACAAGGCAGTGAGTGGAGTCGGAGTTAGGGCCTGCTAGAGACTGGCTGGTATCTTGGTGATATGGGCTGGGCTGTGTCCTGCTTGCAGGTAACCTCAGTCCCCTCCCTTTTAGGTGTTCATCTTGGAGGAGTTGCTGAGCCCCATTGTCACACCCCTCATTCTTATCTTCTGCCTACGCCCACGGGCCCTGGAGATCATAGACTTCTTCCGCAACTTTACAGTAGAGGTCGTCGGGGTGGGAGACACCTGCTCCTTTGCTCAGATGGACGTTCGCCAGCACGGGCATCCTCAGGTACTGGGAGATGTCAGGGCAGATGGCCAGGCACAATGCTGGCACACAATAACCTTGGGAAAGCTGCAAAAAGCTACCCTTTCTGAGCCAACAAGTCACAAAAAGGGTAGGTCCTCCTGTGGGCATCCCTGCACCAGGGGCACGCTGTTTGGTCACCAGGAATCTGGCTGGATTCCAGCCTTAATTTGAACTACCAGTCATACTCCCTTAGTACAGTACAAGTGATTGACCCCCATATGTGGCCATGCCTGGGGTGGGCATCAGAGCTTTGGCAGGTATGGCAGTGTCCTGCTGTCATTGTCCTCCGGAAGGGCTGCTGTAAGCACTCAAGCCTGCTCACCATCTTCTCCCTTGCACAGTGGTTGTCTGGAGGGCAGACCGAGGCCTCAGTGTACCAGCAAGCTGAGGACGGGAAGACCGAGTTGTCGCTCATGCACTTTGCCATCACCAATCCTGGCTGGCAGCCCCCTCGTGAGAGTACAGCTTTCCTGGGCTTCCTCAAGGAGCAGGTGCAGCGAGATGGAGCAGCTGCTAGCCTGGCGCAGGGTGGTCTGCTCCCTGAGAATGCCCTCTTCACGTCCATCCAGTCCTTACAGTCTGAGTCAGAGGTGTGGATCTGGGGCCTGGGTAATGATGGGCTGTGAACTGCAGTGAGGGGAATGGCACAGGGTACAAGGTTTCCTCTGTCTATTCAGTCGGGGCCATTGGGTCCTGAGGCGAAGGACATTGGAGGACCTAGAAGCCTCCTCCTGCCCTGAGAATTCTACTTACTCCATTTTTTTTCCATAGCCACTGAGTCTTATTGCAAATGTGGTAGCAGGCTCATCCTGCCGAGGACCCCCACTGTCCAGAGACCTGCAGGGCTCCAGGCACAGGGCTGACGTTGCTTCTGCCCTTCGATCTTTCTCCCCTCTGCAGCCTGGACAGGCCCCTCAAGGCCGGGCTCCCAGTACCATGACAGGCTCTGGGTGAGTAGACGTGGGTCAGAGTGGGAGGGCGTGGCAGAAGCCCACAAAAACTGGTATAGATCTTGAAGATGTTGATGCCTGCTGTCTCTCTGTGCTGGGAGGGACAGAGTGGATGCCAGGACAGCCAGCTCCGGGAGCAGCGTGTGGGAAGGGCAACTGCAGAGCCTGGTGCTGTCCGAATACGCATCCACTGAGATGAGCCTGCATGCCCTCTATATGCACCAGGTGAGTGCAGCTGAGGAGCAGCCTTCCTCTGCCTCTTCATTTTCACAGATGACAGGGTTTCTCTGTAGAATAGCCCTGGCTCTTCTGGAGCTCACTTTGTAGAGTAGGCTGGCCTTGAACTCACAGAGATCCACCTGCCTCAGCCTCCTGAGTGCTGGCATTAAATGCACACACCACCTCACCTGGTCATCACAAATGTCCTCTTAATGGCATCTTTAGCCAAGAGTACTCCCATGTTCCCTACCCTATTCTGCTGCTGCTACTCTCTCCAAGACTGAGTCAAAGTCTCCTGTCTCTACTCTTCTGAATTCAATCTTTTTCCAGTACTGAGGACTGAACAGTTAGGCCTGGACATGTTAGGTAAGCCCTGAGCTATATCCTTAGCCTTCTTTTGCTTTGTTATTCTGAGAGCTATTTTCACTCAGTTACCTAGGCTGGCCTTGAGCTCACTTTGTAGCCTGGCTGCCTTTGAACTTGATGATCTTCCTTCCACAGGCTCCCAAACAGCTGGGATTGCAGGCATGTGCCTCCAGACCCAGCCCATCCTCATACATCTTGATCCTTCCCTTCTTTTCCCTTCTCTCCTCTCCTCTCTCCCCCCTTCTTCCCTACCCCTCTTGGCTTTTTAAAATGGAGTCTGACTCCTGACTGTGTAGACCAGTCTGGCCTCAATCCTGCTACCTCATGTTTCACTGTCACACACAGCTGTCTGTTGAATTTTCTTGTTCTGATTTTCTCCACCTGGTGCTAGCTGACATTTTGGGATTTTGTCTTAATTTACTAGTTTATGGTCTATTTTTCCTCACAACCACCACCACTAGTGTAAAAGCCTCACAAAGACCGGCAATTCTATTTGTTCATTGCTGTGTTCTGAGTACCTAAAATAATACCTGCCACAGAGACCCTCTGTTAACTTGTTCTTTATTCAAGGAGTGGGTAAGATGAGAGCCAGAGATGTAGCTCAGTTAGAAGACTGCCTTCCCGGCTGTACAGGGCCCTGGGGTCCATTCCCAGAACTACCTAAACATCTGTAATCCCAGGGGAGATGAAGTCAGATCAGAAATTCAAGGTCATTCTCCACTACCCATTGAGTTCAGGGTCAACCTGAGCTACTCAGAGACTTTTCCAGGGGTCTCCTCAGAATGAGATCCATAGAGCAGCACACTTCTAATGCACACTACTAACATGTGAGATGCAGTGAGTCTAGGATGCTAGGTGAGGGTTTGTGAGCGGGAATGGAAGATGCTGCAGTAGGCACAGCTGCCCCCAACTAATCAGCCCCCCACTTCTCCAGCTCCACAAGCAGCAGACCCAGGCTGAGCCCGAGCGGCATGTGTGGCACCGCCGGGAGAGTGATGAGAGTGGAGAGAGTGCCCCTGAAGAGGGGGGAGAGGGTGCCCGGGCCCCCCAACCCATCCCCCGCTCTGCCAGCTATCCCTGTGCTACACCCCGGCCTGGAGCACCTGAGACCACCGCCCTGCATGGGGGCTTCCAGAGGCGCTACGGGGGCATCACAGGTATCCAACCGGGAATATAGGAGCAAAGAGGTTTCAGGGAAGGATGGTTCTTTCAAAGAAGAAAGACACCATCAGGATGGGGTCCAAGGAGACTAACCCTCCAAGTAGTCCTCAAAGCCTTCGCATTGTTCCTTGCGTTCTTGCTTCTCTCTACAGACCCTGGCACAGTGCCTCGTGCTCCCTCTCACTTCTCCAGGCTGCCCCTGGGTGGATGGGCAGAAGATGGGCAGCCAGCATCAAGACACCCAGAGCCAGTGCCAGAGGAGGGCTCAGAGGATGAACTCCCCCCTCAAGTGCACAAGGTAAAGGCTGTGAGGCCAAGAACCATTGCTGGAAATGGTGCTTTCCAGCGCAGAACAGCTGCTCCTGTAAAGGAACATGTCTCCCACTCCGCCATGCTCTCGTCTATAATCCGGATATACTTTCTTGGGGCTGGAGAGATGGCTTAGTGGCTAAGAACACTGGGGGGCTCTTTCAGAGGACCCAGGTTGGATTTCCAGCAGCACATGGTAGTTCACCACCTCTGTAACCTCAGTCCCAGGGAGTCAGATGCCATCTTCTGGTCTTCACAGGTACTGCACACACGTGATTCAGACTTAGATGCAGATAAAACACTCAAACACAACTACAATTTTTTTTAAAGTTTTGCTTTTTAAAGATTTATTTATTATTATAACTAAGTACACTGTAGGCATACCAGAAGAGGGTGTCAAATCTCATTATGGATGGTTGTGAGCCACCATGTGGTTGCTGGGATTTGAACTCAGGACCTTCAGCAGAGCAGTCAGTGCTCTTACCCACCGAGCCATCTCTCTAACCCCCACAAATACATTTTTAAAAAGCAAAAAACCCAGGCTCGAGGTGAATCGGTTTCTTCCTTTTACTGCTCTGAAGTTCAAGACTTCCCCAGCTCCCAGCATTTTCTTTCCTTTCTTTCTAGACTCCTCTGGGGTGAGAAGGCAGCTGAACACTGTCTGTGCTACCGGTCTGTTCTTTCCTTCACAGGTCTAGACAAGGCCAAAGCTGGTCCCCACACCCCAGGATGGAGGCAACAGCTGCCCTGCCATCCCTTCTGCCTGCCGTGAAAGCGATTCTCTGAGCGTCGCCTGGCCCCACGTGTGTGGTGTTTTGTGTGTTCCTGCCTGGCCAAGGGAGTTGCCAGTGCTGGGCTTGCCATAGCCCAAGAAGAATTTGGGGCCTAGGGACTCGTGGTACACAAGAGTCTAGCCTCGTTCCCCAGGACTCCCTTGGCTCAGAGTGTGGTGCTAGAAACTGGTCCCCAGCCCAGCCCCAGTACTGCCATCTTTGCATCCACCCCTGCAAGTCTCCAGAGGGCTTCCTACCACAGAAGCGCTGCCAAGCAGAAGAACCTGTGCCAACTGTGGAGTGGGGAGGCAGGGCCTGAACCCTCAACCCCTGCAGCCTAGCCCCATGTCTGAATAGCTGAGCAACTCAGGCTGTGGCCCTTACCTCCAGTCCTCACCTCACCCAGTGCTGCAGCCTCCTCCTCGGACCCCTCGCCCCCCGCACATCACTGGCATGTGTGTGCTGCTTGCCCCCCCATTCTGTTCACTTGCCCCCCCTTCTGTTTGGCTTTGGCTTTTTGTTGGGGTGAGAGCCCTAGCTCCCAGCTCCCCTCGAAGTATCTTTTGACACTAAGATGGAAGGTTTCTAAGTTGCAGGAACAGGATGAAAATTCTTTACTACTCTCTTCAACTTTTAGGATGGGCACTTGGGAGTGCGAGGCCTTCCTGGCTGCTTATTATGTGTACTTCTATCACCTGCACAGAGGGCTGGCAGGGCAGGAATGTGACCTCAGTTATATATACATCCCAGCAAGACAGCTCTGCCCTGTATCCCTCACTTACCAAAAGGAGGATGGAGGGATAGTGGACTCACCCTAGCCTAGGGCTTCGACATTGCATGCTGGGATTCAGCTCCTACCCTTCCCGACACTCCCCCAGTTCTGCTCGGCTGTGGGAGGTAAACTTATGCCGAAGGTGGCGGACTCTGCTGTTGCAGCCCACAGCAGACAGGGTGGGAACCCTGTACAGCTTGATAACCCTTAATAAAGAAGGGACTTTGATCGGGTTGTGGCTTCTTTTTTATTCCTCGCAGCAGCTGGGGTCTTAGGACCATAAAAGAGGGGCTGTTTCTAGTGTGGTTCAGTAGCTTGCTAATGTGTGAAGCCCTGGGTTCTCTCCTTAGCACTATGACAGAGGGAACTGAAGCGGGTTCGAGACCAGCGAGGCTACTGTGCAGTAGCTATTTAAAGGGCGAAGATGACGGGTGGCAGATTGAGATGGCCAACTCTGTGGAGGTCAAAGTCTCCAGTCAGGTTCAGGTTAGTTAGATTTCCCGCCCTGACCACGTGACCCGGGCGGGCCTCAGCCCTATTTGTGTTCCTTACGCTCGGCCAATGGGAACCCTGGATAGATCTGGTGGGCGGGGCCGCTGCCGTAAAGGACACAACGTTTTTGTGCGGCGGCTCTGGGCCTTAGGGTCCCAGCTGCTAGCGAGTGGGACCGGCAAGCACGGCGTACGTGGCTTGCGTGAGTATGCGTGGTAGCGGCGCGTGCGTGAAGAGAGTGGGCAGTGTAGCAGGTCCACGTGCGTCCCTTCCCGCGACCCCAGCGGCGTAGCTCCATGTCCCAGGACACCCTGGCATCTGCGGCCCTCTCTGAATGGCCAGCGGGACTCTCTGATTGTGCAGTGACCTCAAGTTCAGCCAGCAACCACACATCGCCATGGTGACTGTGGGCAACTACTGCGAGGCCGAAGGGCCGGCGGGGCCGGCTTGGACTCAGAATGGCTTGAGTCCCTGCTTTTTCTTCACGCTAGTGTCCTCGACGCTCATGACTTTGGGGGTACTGGCCTTGGTGCTGGTTCTACCCTGCAGGCGTCGGGAGGTGCCTGCTGGCCCAGAGGAACTATCTTGGGCGGCTGGCCCTCGGGTGGCTCCGTATGTGCTGCAGCTGTTTCTGGCCACACTTCAGATGGCACTGCCCCTGGCCGGTCTGGCTGGCCGAGTGGGCACTGCTCGGGGGGCCCGCCTGCCAGGCTACCTACTGCTGGCTTCTGTGCTGGAGAGTCTGGCCAGCGCCTGTGGCTTGTGGCTGCTCGTGGTGGAACGGAGCCAGGCACGGCAGAGTCTGGCAATGGGCGTCTGGATGAAGTTCAGGCATAGCTTGGGTCTCCTGCTCCTCTGGACTGTGACATTTGCAGCTGAGAACTTAGCCCTTGTATCTTGGAACAGCCCGCAGTGGTGGTGGGCCAGAGCAGATCTGGGCCAGCAGGTAAGGGGCCTTATGGGGAGGCAACACACTGATGTTTGACAAGTACTGCGTCTGGACCTACTGGCTCCATGCTTTAGAAGAAAAAAAAAAAAGAATGGAATGTCTAGCGGTGGCTGGAAGCTGATAGCCAACTGGTGGGGCTACCCAGCATTAGATGGGGTGTGTCTGTGCTGAGTCATTGTGGTTTTTTTTCTTTTTTTTAAAACCTGTTGCTAGGTTCCTGACAAGCATCCGAGTGTCATAAGAAGTAATACAATAAGGCTTGGGTCGTGGTTCACACCTGTTCTCTCTTTCATTGTAGGTTCAATTTGGCCTGTGGGTCCTGCGTTATATGACCTCTGGAGGGCTATTTATCTTGGGGCTCTGGGCCCCTGGACTTCGCCCCCAGTCTTATACCCTACATGTTCATGAAGAAGACCAAAATGTAGGAAGGAACCAGGTATGCCAAGTGTGCTGGCACACTCCTTTAACCCTAGAGGCAGGCAGATCTCTGTCGAGTTCAAAGCCAGACTGGTGTACAAAGTGAGTTTCAGGACAGCCAGGCCTGTCATACAGAGAAAGCCTCTCTCTCTCCAAAACAAAACAAAACAAAGCGACCAGGTAGCCCTAATTTTCTCAGTCAAGAGTGTACCTTTGTGCAGTACCTTTGTGCAGAACCCAGTACTTTGTGAACGTTAAACATGTGCCTACCACCAAGCTACTTTCCAAGCCCCTCTGAATGCTGGGATCTATTTTAATTTTATTCCGTGTCATCATCCTTGAATGAAATGGGGTACAGCAAAGAAACCAAAATACCTACTCCATGGGTGAAAAGGGGGTTTATTTCAAACTACCAAAGCTGTCTCTTGGGGAAAGCAGAGAGGCATGGGGGTGGGGGTGTCCCTGGTTATATGTGACCGGGTACCTGGGAGGAAGGAAGCTTGTGAGTAGGGACTGGGAACAATGACCTTAACATGCTCTTAGGCATCATGGTCATGGTAATGGGAGAACCACATGTCCCTTTTGCCAGGGATGAGACTGACCCCTCTTTGCCAGGAGAAGTATCTGTAAGCCTCTGAAGGAATGCTGGCTTTTGTCTCAATACCAGACTTTGGGGAAAGAAATTTCTTGGGGAACCCAGTAATCTCATCTCTCGAGGTGAATCGGTTCTCATCCTAAAGTTCAGTTTGCCATCTAGTGGCTTTCCTAACTCTTGAGAGGGATCACCTGTGAGCCTTAGATACCTGTGAACTGTGGTCCTGTATATTATTCCCTGCGGATACCTGGGCAAGTCTACTTCTTTGTAAGCTCCCCTCCTGTGTGACATCCTCCTAGGGCCGCTCAACAGAACGACAATCCACCTGGAGAGACCTTGGCAGGAAGCTTCGACTGCTCAGTAGCTACTTGTGGCCTCGGGGAAGTCTGTCACTACAGCTGATTGTGCTCATGTGCCTGGGACTCATGGGGCTGGACCGAGCACTCAATGTGTTGGTCCCCATCTTCTATAGGGACATTGGTGAGGGGGTGGAAGGGTATTTTCGGCTTAGTGGCTGGGTTGGCTCTTAACCTAGGGAGGTTGCGCAAAGATGGGAGGTAGGTGGTCAGAACCTGGAGCAGTTTTGCCTTGAGTCTTGGTTGTTGAAGGTGGACCCTGATGCCTTTAATCCACAGTGAACTTACTGACTGCAAAGGCTCCTTGGAGCTCCCTGGCCTGGACCGTCACCACCTACGTCTTCCTCAAGTTCCTCCAGGGGGGTGGCACTGGGAGTACAGGTATGAGGGACTCTTTCATCTTGGTTGGCATCAATCTCTCTCATGGGAACTCCCTCAATGTCTTCCTTCCGATATCCCTTCCACAGACCCCTCGGGTCCTTAGACCTCTAGTATCTGGGTGTTGGGCTAATTTCCCTCAGCCCCCAAGACCTCCTAAAACTTCCCTGGCTTCCCCAGGTTTTGTGAGCAACCTGCGAACCTTCCTATGGATCCGGGTGCAGCAGTTTACATCCCGAGGTGTGGAGCTGCGTCTCTTCTCTCATCTGCATGAACTCTCACTGCGCTGGCACCTGGGCCGGCGTACCGGGGAGGTGCTTCGGATTGTGGACCGGGGGACATCCAGTGTCACAGGACTACTCAGGTGCCATACCAGTGGAAAGTGTATGTGGGAGTGGGAGCTGCGAAGACTCAGCTTAAGCTGCTCTGCCCCTCCTACTTTGCTTTGCTTTGGTCTTTTTGGCAAACAGCTACGTAATGAGTTTTAGCCTCTTTTGGACTACTTAAGATTCTATCTCAAGAAATTAAAAATGGCCAGGCAGTGGTGGCGCGTGCCTTTAATCCCAGCCCTTGAGAGGCAGAGGCAGGCGGATTTCGAGGCCAGCCTGATCTACAGAGTGAGTTCCAGGACAGCCAGGGCTATACAGAGAAACCCTGTTTCAAAAACCAAAAAAGAAATTAAAAATAGGGCTAGAGAGAAGGCTCCACAGTTGAGAATACACACTGCTTTTACAGAGGACCTGAACTCAGTTCCTAGCATCACTTGCCTCAGGCACCTCACAGACCTGTCATTCTAAGTCCAGGAGATCTGACACTGTCTTTTGGCCTTCTGAGGCCCCGCCCACACCTACAAACATGCACACAATTAAACAGGAAAGAAATGAAAATATAGATAGACCAAATCTTTTGAGTTCAGTTCATTTCTCCAGAGTTTTCCTAGTAGGTTTAGTATGTTAAGCTTTGTATTTTGTTTTAAATCTCTGAAGCCTCAGAACTAATATGGTACTGTGAACATCTTTTTAAACCAAAAGATTCCACAACATAGGTTCTTTTTTGAAATTGCCATAACAAAAATCTCATGAGGATTAGTTTTCTTTCTTTTTCATTTTTTGAAACAGGGGTTCTCTGTGTAAAAGCCCTGGCTGTCCTGGAACTCACTTTGTAGACAAGGCTGGCCTTGAACTCACAGAGATCCACCTGTCTTTGCCTCCCCAGTGCATCACTACAACCAGCTGAGATTCTTTTTCATTCATGCACAAAGATCTCTCTTACTTGTAACTGATAGAGGTTATTTTGTTGCTGTTTTGTGGTTTTGTTTTTTTGGTGCCTATGTGCATTCGTGCATGTGTGCTTGCATGCATGTGATGCTGAAGACCGAACCACCTAGGGCCTTGCATATGCTCGGCAAACACTCCATCTTTATCCTCAGGCCTTTCTTTACCTGGGCTAGCCTGCCTTACTCAAGAGGGCTGGGATTATAGCCTTTGCCACCAGGCCTTCTTAGCCATCTGCCTCTTGATGGGTGTTTAGAGTCATTCTAGCCTGTTGTCGAAAATAAAATGAGACTAAGGTAAGTCCCTAGAGGGAGGATTGCTGGGTCTCAATCCTCAAGCCTTTCTCTCCTTGACTTACCCTTCTAGCTACCTGGTGTTCAGCATCATCCCCACCCTGGCTGACATCATCATCGGCATCATCTACTTCAGCATGTTCTTCAATGCCTGGTTTGGCCTCATTGTGTTCCTGTGCATGAGTCTTTACCTCAGTGAGTGCTACCCTGGGAAACCGTCTCCTTGAACTGTGTAGAGTCTTCCTTGGCCATGAGCCCCACGCCCATTCAGCTGACTCTGCTTCAGCAGGCTGAGGACTGGTAGGCTAGACTAGGCTCTGTTTACTGCTAGTGTGATAGGAAAGATGAAAGCCAGGGAAGGGCACTATGACACATTATATCCTCACTGTGTGACCAGTTCAGGAAGACCTATGTAGCACACAGTGTATCCCCTCATGTGTTTGTCAAAAGTATCTTCTACATGAAACTTTGCAGGATACAAAGATATCTTGTACGCAGTTCCTTTCCTTGGTGAACTGACAGTTCTTTCTCTGGATCTGAGTCTCTGGGTGCTAGAGCTTACTAACCCTAGGTTTGGCGTGTGTGGCACAGGGGATGGCCATCTGTATTTGGTCTCAGCTGTTGGGGATGATGTCTTATTCTTTCCACTGGTGTCTCCCTCCTCTAGTCCTGACTATTGTGGTCACTGAGTGGAGAGCCAAGTTTCGCCGTGATATGAACACACAGGAAAACGCCACCCGGGCACGAGCAGTAGACTCTCTGCTAAACTTTGAGACGGTAACAGTGGCCCTCAGATGGCGGTGGGAAGCAAGGAGACGTGGAGGAGCATGGTGGGAGCACTGAAATGATAACAGTCTGGAGGGGATATTAGAGATTGGGAAGAAGCAGAGACAGGTGGATCTCTCTGAGTTCAAGCTGAAACCTGGCCAGGAGAGAGCCTGTTTCAGGCCAACCAGGATACATAGCAAGACCCCCATCTCAATTTTTTTTTTTTTCCGAGGCATGGTTTCTCTGTGTAGCCCTGGCTCACTCTGTAGACCAGGCTGTCCTCGAACTCACAGATCCACCTGCCTCTGCCTCCCAAGTGCTGGGATTAAAGGCATGCGCCACCATTACCCATCACATTTTTTTTTATTAAAAATAAATTTAGAAATTGGGATGAAGGGATCAGGACTCTGGAGAGAATGATCCCTCAGCTGTGTGTTGTGTGAATCCATCAGGTGAAATACTATGGTGCCGAGGGTTATGAAATAGAACGCTATCGAGAGGCCATCCTCAAGTTTCAGGTGAGAGGACTCGTGGGAGCTGTCATTACCACACCTGAGGAGAGGGAGACCCAGGGCTTCGGCTGAAGGTGCTGGCACCCAGCGAGGGATTTGGTGGCAGTTGACCACCCAGGCCATTCCTTCCTCCTGATTTTTTAATCCCTAGGGTTTGGAGTGGAAGTCAACCGCTTCCCTGGTTGTACTGAACCAGACGCAGAACCTGGTGATTGGACTTGGACTCCTGGCTGGCTCCCTGCTCTGTGCATACTTCGTCAGTGAGCAGAAGCTACAGGTGAGGCAGAACCATGAGAGAAAGGGTAGGAGACAGAGAAGAGGGTCACATGTGAGCCACTAGGCTCCTGGATGGCATTTAAACGAAGTAACAGCGAGAGCAACCTGCAGGCTTCCTGTGACATGTTTGCTTCTCTGGGTCTCTACAGGTTGGGGACTTTGTGCTTTTTGGCACTTACATCACCCAACTGTACATGCCTCTCAACTGGTTTGGCACCTACTACAGGTAACCTGAGTCCTGTCCCTCCTCTGCTCAGGGTGCATTGCTAGTCCTCAGTACCTTGAGGGAGCCCCGGCCTTTGCTCCTCTTGCAGGATGATCCAGACTAACTTCATTGACATGGAGAACATGTTTGACTTGTTGAAAGAGGAGACAGAAGTGAGTAGGGGGAGGAATAAGATGATACTGGGGGAGTTTCTTGTGCCCAGAGAATCCCAGGCCAGTGATGCTAGGCTGTATCCTCCAGGTGAAGGATATCCCTGGAGCAGGGCCCCTTCGTCTTCATAAGGGTCGGATTGAGTTTGAAAATGTGCACTTCAGCTACATGGACGGGTGAGCTCCACCACTTTGCTCGCTTTCTCTTCCCCTCATATATCGGCACACTGCCCTCCTGCCCTTCATCCTGCTCCAAACTCCAGCTTTGCAACCTACCACTGTGGGGCAGGGAACAGGGAGCCTAGACAGGAGAGGGTAAGGACCATTAGTAGCTCTGGGGATGGAAATCCATCTGCTACTGGGTGATCCAGTAGATGCACTACTAAATCCACCACCCTCGCTTACAGGCGGGAGACCTTACAAGATGTGTCCTTCACTGTGATGCCTGGACAGACGGTGGCTCTGGTAAGAGGAGTCCTAGCTGCTTGGCCAACATTCCTTGAGTTTCTCTTATTCCGTGTCTGTGATGGCTCACCATGATCTGGATTAGGCATTCAACGCCTGTTTACAACAGGCAACAAGATTGAATGTAGCAGCTCACCTGCATGTTGGTGGCCTCTTAAAGAGGGGGCCTTAAAAGCCAGAGGGAAATCCTGAGAATTTTCTCCCCATGCTTCCAATGCAATAGGTAGGCCCGTCTGGGGCAGGAAAGAGCACAATTTTGCGCCTGCTGTTTCGCTTCTATGACATCAGCTCTGGCTGCATCCGAATAGATGGACAGGACATTTCACAGGTAAGGTTGCTGCACAGAAGGCTGTACTTTAGGGATTTGTGGAAGAACAGCAAGGAGTGGGCATCCCTGAGATACCAGCCTTGCATGGTTTGATGGTGTGCATCTGTAATCTCAGGATGGAGCATAGCAAGATCAAGGTCTACTAGAGCTACAAAGGAGTTCAAGTAACTTGGCCAGACCCAGTCTCTAACTGGGGGGAAGGGAGAGGTTGGAGCTATAGCATAGTGACCTAGCCAAGGCCCCCAGGCTTACTCCCCAGTACCTCTAAATGCTTAAAACCTGGGTCTTCTTAGTACCATGTGACCAGCAGTCACTCAGGAAAGTAATCAGGTACCATGTGAGATATGCTTTTCTGTGAAGCAGGCAGAAGCCATGTTCTCTGTTCATGAGTGGGGAGGATTTGGCGTGGTTGTGTGATTTGCCCACCCAGCTAAGATTAGTGGTGGCCATGGTTGGAATCTTACCCTCAGCTGCTTATCCCTGGTGCTTCCAGGAAGCCTGGAGGGATCTCACAGGACAGGGCATTTTTGGTCTTTTGGTCTCAGGTGACCCAGATCTCTCTCCGGTCTCACATCGGAGTTGTGCCCCAGGACACAGTCCTCTTCAACGACACCATTGCCAACAATATCCGCTATGGCCGTGTCACAGCTGGGGACAGTGAGGTAGAGGCTGCTGCTCAGGCTGCAGGCATTCATGATGCCATCTTGTCTTTCCCTGAAGGTAAGGTCTCCTTCTCTACCCAGTGATACTCTGTCACTCTCTCAAATCCAGCTCCACCCCTTCCTTGCCTACCTGGCCACAGAAAACAAGTTTATTTACACACAACATGAGAAAGGCACTTAACATCCACAGGGTATGAGACACAGGTTGGGGAGCGGGGTCTGAAGCTGAGTGGTGGCGAGAAGCAGCGAGTGGCCATCGCCCGCACCATCCTTAAGGCTCCTGACATCATTCTGCTGGATGAGGTGAGACCCCAGCGCTTGCCTCTTAGTCTCCCGTCTCTGCCTACTTCCTGAGCAGCTCCCTACCTTACAACATCCATCTCCACCAAAACCCTACATAAGTCACGAACCCAAACTATCCTCCACTAGCAGCCTGTACCCTCTCCTTCTTGGAACCTCTGGGTAACAAGAGCATTTCACCCAAGCTCTCTCTGTAGGCAACATCAGCTCTGGATACATCTAATGAGAGAGCCATCCAGGCCTCTCTGGCCAAAGTCTGCACCAACCGCACCACCATCGTAGTAGCACACAGGTACAGGACTACAGGGCTGATATGGCTGGCAGTGTGAACCACTTTGGATACAGGTAGTAAGTAACTGATATCTGACCTCTCAGGCTCTCAACTGTGGTCAATGCTGACCAGATTCTTGTCATCAAGGATGGCTGCATCATAGAGAGAGGAAGGTGAGCCATGAAGGATGATCAGGGCAGAGGCTCCCAGAGGGTGTCTCCCTTGTTCACCACCTCTGCTCTCTTTGAGACTGGGATGAAACCAATGAGTGGGACTTACCCTTGCTTTATCTTCCCAGGCATGAAGCCCTGCTATCCCGAGGTGGCGTTTATGCTGAGATGTGGCAGCTGCAGCAGCAAGGACAAGAAGCTGTCCCTGAAGAATCTAAACCTTAGGACACGGCGTAGTACTAAAAGGGACCTCTTTCCTTCCAACGGCTCACTCAGGAGAAAAAGCTATGTCCCTCTCTTGCCTTCATTCCATTCTGGTGTAGGAGTTTGGTGCTAGCTATTGTAAGGAAAAGGGACCTTCCAGAAAGCATCATGAGGAAATAAATGGCCTGTGCAAGGATGGCTGTGGTTTGGTTGTGTGGGTTACTGCCAAGGGGCCACTACCCTTGAGGGGAATGAACATTCCCGAAAAAGAAACACAGCACTCAGACATCTTACTAATTGCCAGTCTTTACTCTTCCCAGCCCTCTTCTGGTCCGATAACATGTGGCAGCCCCAGGGAAAAGGGGGTAACAGGATGAACGGAGGCTGTGGGGATCAAGTCTGGTTAGCACCTACCAAGGCCCCAACCAGAGAGCGGATCCCAGCCACCCTCTTCTGCAGCAGCAGAGCTAGCTTGGCTGTACAAGCCGCCTTCCTCTCCAGGCTCCATGGAGTGTGCTCCATGTCACTCCTGCTTGTCACTGTGATCCAGGCTTCTCTGTGCTTCCTTTCCCTGTGTACCCTGGAGATGTGAGGGCCACAGTCCTTGGGTGAGCCTCCCTCCCCAAGCCCAGGACCCTAGCACAGGCTGCAGTTGGACGGCTTCAAGCTACGACTCTGCGCCTGGAGCAAGGAGAGGAGAAGGAGGAGACAGAGTGTGAAATCAAAGACCGGAGAGGACCGGCTTCATTTCAGGGCTCAGCATGAGCTGGGGTCACTGGAAGGAAGCAGAGGGATGACCCCACGGCAATACTACCCACAGCTGGGCAGAACCGACCCTAACTTCTCACCCTCCAGCCCAGGACCCAGTTGACACAGCCCTCATACCAGCTGCTGTTGGTACTCTGCCTCACTGGCTGACAGCGCCTGTGCTAGTGCCAAGTCTTCCTCCTCCTGAGAGCTGGAAAGGAAGAGCTTAAGTCAGTGACAGCAATATCTAAAAATCTGAGAATTTGATCTGTTTGGTATCATGGTACTCTTTTGAGTGCGACCTCCATCTGTATTTTCTACAATCAACATGGTATTTATCAGCATTACTGCCATTGGTATGGCCTTTGGGGATATACGGTTCATCTAATTTTTGAAATCAAGTTTTTAGCCATTGTAGTGGGTTGGCGTGGTCCCTCCTCCATCCTTCCAAACAGATCTTGTCCTCATTCAGAATAGGTACCTTGGGACCTGGGGTTTAGCCTCCGCAAGGGACAGTTCCAGGGCACGCTGCAGGGCCTCGTCCTCACTCTGCAGAGGGAGACAGAAAGACCAGTTTCCCCAGACTTTACTCTGTATGGATTTACTTCTGTCTGTCCAACCTTTCCCCAACTCACCAAGCCATTCTGCAAAGCAATAACAGGAGGGGCTGTCCTGGGTGGAAGCTGGGGTGTGGCTCTATGGAGGACATTAAAACAGGCTGTGGTCGGAGATGTGAAGGGGTTAAAATGAGGAGAGGAGAAATGAGTAGGCCTACCTGCTGGGGGAGGATGATGAAGGCAGGGTCCGACTTGGACTAGGGACAGTGCTTGTAGAAGCCAGACCTTGTGCTCTGGAGATAGCAGCAAGCCTGAAGGAAGAAAACCCTTCTAACAAACCTCCCAGGATAGGCGTTGGATGTCAAAAGGGTAGTCTGGAATTTCAGCTACCTGGAAGGTTCACACAGGAAAACTGAAAACTGTACAGGACAGAGCGAGTTCAATGACAGCCTGAGCAACTTTGTGGAATCTTGTCTCCAAGGAATATAAGGAGCCAGAAGTAATGGATACTGTAATTTCAGCACTGGAGGGTCTGAGGCAGGAGGACTACCACAAGTTTGAAGCCAGCCTGGGCTAAGAAGTGAAACCTCAAAACAAACAAAAAGGGCCAAGGCAGTGGCTCAGTGGTAGAGTGCTTGCTTGCCTAGCTTCAAGCCACAGTACGGCAAGCAAAACGGAGCAAAAAGCATAAAGATTGTGTTGGTCAAGGCAGACATGGTTAAAGCAAAGCAAGTAGGGTACTTGATGGTAATTACCCTGCCCGGCTGGTCGGATGACCTTCCCCAGAGCAATCATGGTCCAGTGGATGACGGTGCTTGATGCAGAAGTTTCGGCCACATCGGTCGCAAGTCAGTTTCATCATCTCCCGCTGCCGGCAGCCAGCTCGTTCACACTTATTGGTGAAGATCTGAGATGAAACGGGGTTTGTTATCTATGAAACTTTTATCTCCTCCTCTAGCCCCATGAAGCTAGCCTTTTGGGTCTGCAGATGTCAGTATACCAGGCTGGGTTGTTTCACTAACCCTTTCATTATTTATTTACCTTGCGTTTTTGCTGTGCCGGATCAGATCGACAGTCTCTGTCAATGTGCTCTCCCACAGCCCGGTCAGGAGGCTCCCCTCTGGCCACCGGCACAGGCACATTACAGAGGGGACACACAGGTACCTGGATATCCTATAGTCAAGGGTCAGGAGTCAGTCTGAGAGCTAAACAATCTCTTAAAGAACCTGGATAGACCACTCGCAAATACACAAATAGAAAGAAAGGTTTCCCAGCACAGGGCTTACAAACACAATAACTAAGAGGGGAAAGCATCTGCACGCGCTCTCCTCTCCATACAACCACCCCTTGCCACCCTCATGATCGCCCCCTCACCTTTTGGTATGCGGATCCACAGTGGTGCTGGGCGTAGGCCACATGGTCTGCGCAGAAGATGCCCGAGCAGGCATCGCACTTGAGTGGCAAGAAATCTACAGAGAATGGGATCAGAGTGCAGGTTCAAAGGGAACCTAATGTTATTTCCTCTGGCTTAAAGCTTCTAGTCCAGTAGGAAAAACTCCGCCCTATTTACAACACACCGCTCCTCTTCCACAGCACAGGATCAATTTGGTCACGCCCCCTAGTCTCCGCCCACAACGTCGAGCCCCGCCCTCCTGGCCTTTCCAGCTCCCGTGCCCACCCTCCCTGCCCTACCTGCAGTCCCCAGCCCCAGCCGTCCGGCCCAGCCTCCCGCGTGCTCCGCCCCTCACCCAAGCGCTGACAGCTCGGCTCCGAACAGTGAGCCCCGAGGTCCGGAAACTCCATCGCCTGGCCGTGCGGGGCCTGCGGCGGGGAAGAAACGAGAGCTGAGCGTGCCAAGGACTCCTGCTCCGGGCCCGGTCCGCAACTCAGCAACTCCGGGGGGCTCCCCGCCCCGCCCCTTCCTCTCCCCCGCCCAGCACAGGTTACCGAAGCCTGGGCGCCCGCCGGCCCGCAGCCCCTATTCCTCCTCCCGAGGGCGCGCGCGCAGCGACGTCATCACGTTGGGCGGGTCCTTCGCGGGCAACAGTAGATTTCAGGCGGAGAGTACCAGAAGAGTAGAGCCACGCCCGGGAGCCGGGAGCTGGTGTAAAGCTTAGAAGAGTTGTTTTAGAACCAACCAGGGAAAGCAAACATGGACGTATCGGTGCACAAAGGTGGAAGTAGTTCAGTCTTTGGCCTGCTTCTCACTTCATTACTTTTCTCTAGCCATTTCTCAAGGCCGAGGCTACCTCTTTTCTGTAAGAAGTGAGTTACTGTGTTTCTCTGTGGTGCAGATTCCTCTCCAGGTTTTAGCGTTGATGTCCACCCTCTCAGACATCATCCCTGGCCCTTGTCAGTTAGACTTGAGCACACCTGCTCTGTCATCTCCTCCCCTTCATTCTAGTTTACACGTCACCTCATTGAAATCAGCTGTTCACCAACCTGGCGCAGTGTCTCACGCCTTTACTCCCAAAACGTGGGAAGCAGATGCAGGTGAATCTTTGTGAGTTTGACGCCAGCATGGTCTACATAGCGAATTATAGGATAGCCAAGACTACATAGAGACAGTCTTAGGGGAGAGAGAGAGAAGAGAGATAATTACCTGTTCCCCAGTTCTTTCACACATACTAGAGAAGTACTCCGAGTTGGCTCCCCAGGTAAAAGCATCTGTCACACAAAGGTGACTAGCTGAATGAAAAGAGACATTCATAGTGAAAGGAGAGAAGAAGAAAAACAACCCAGGAGAACCGCACATCACTCCCCCCAGTGATAATAATTAAAATATATCAAAGAATCAAGGACCAGGTCTACCTGTTTCCTATTGGGTTCTGGCACATTATACCTTAGAGTACAGCAGTCTCTGGTGAAACTCACCGGAGTAGCTAGTTTCAACAGATTCCTGCGTCGTAGGGCTTTTGATTCAGTGGGAAGTTCCCGAAGGAATGTTAACACATCTCTTGTATGTTGCAACTTGAAAGAGCCTAGCACATCCTCAGTGTTTCTGGATTTTTTTTTTTTTTTTGAATGAAGTGTGGCAGTCATTAAACTGGTGTATACCTTTAGGAACCACAGACTGAGACCTTCTTGGTTCAGCACATTTTGCTTCTCACACAGCTTCTCCTACTTAGTGAATTGGTAGTCACTTTTATCTTCCCGTGGGTCTAGACAAGGAAGCAAGTAATCAGGTGAAGTAAAGAGATAGTTTCTGCCTCCCAGCCTTCCTCTCCTCCTCCTTTGATTTTCACTGTGTCTTCACTTGGAGCCTGGAGTCTCACAACGCTAAGACCCGTAGAAATTAAGACTGTCTTTTCTGGCTACCTCAGGCAGAAGCCCAGTTCTCAGCTCTAACTGTACCCAAACACCTTGGCTTGGGTCATCTGCTGACTTACATGCCTACCGCATTCATCTGCTTTTTGGTTGTGTCATATCAGCAAACTCTGGGTTTGATTGAAAGACCTAGTCTGAGTGAATAAAGAGGAAGAGCAAGCTATGAGATTGATTCCCAACATGAGCCACAAGCCTCCATGTACGCACAAATACACATCCACACCTATCAACATATGTGAGCACACACATGCAGACACACACATAGTTATGAAACACTTAGGAAACTAGGAAAAGAAAAAACAAACAAAGTCCAAACCTATTTTATATGGTTTAGTTTAACTTAGTGTTAATAGTATATCTCATTGGCAAAAATTATTTTTCTTTGACCCTCTATTAAATCCTCAGCCTTCTAATAAACAGTCAAAAACAGAAGCCAAGTTGAAGTGGAAATGTCTGGTTTCTTTGGAGACTCGGTTGTGTCATGTGATGTTTTCCTGGACACTGCCTTATGAGAAGATGTTTTGCTGAGAACAGACACATGGTATTTTTCTGGAAGCTGCCTGGCATGTGATGTTTTGCTGGAGTGGATGCTTGAGAGGACTTGTGGGTATTTGGAAAGGGCATAAGTATAACCCAACAGACAGTGGGCAACACTCTGGCATTGGTTTGCCGTGCCACTCTTTGCTGGTCTTCCTTTGACTTTGCTGATGCTAGTCTTCACTAGCAATGCTGTGGCATTCATCATCTTGCCTTCTTTGCTGATCATTGCTTGTTGTGACTTCAAGACTCTGTAGAAAGAAACGCACCAAATAACTTCTCATGATATTCTGGCTTGCCACTTCCTCAGACTTGAGCCAATTTGCAGAGCCTTGGGGTTTCTTCTGGATTGAACTGCTGTTGCTGATTTGTGAATGGTGTTTGTGAGTGGATCAAGCTACCTCTGCTGATTCGTGTGAATTGAACTGCTGATATGCTGACAATGAAAACTGGAATCATCCCAAAGAGGTCTACATCCCCTTTGCCCTATAAATCTTTCCTTTCCACTACCTCTGGTGGGTGGTGGGCTAGAAGAGAGGCTAAAGTGTTTAAGATCGCCGGGCAGGTGGTGGTGCACGCCTTTAATCCCACCACTTGGGAAGCAGAGGCAGGCAGATTTCTGAGTTCGAAGCCAGCCTGGTCTACAGAGTGAGTTCCAGGACAGCCAGAACTACACAGAGAAACCTTGTCTTGAAAAACCAAATAATAATAATAATAATAATAATAATAATAATAATAATAATAATAAAAAGTGTTTAAGATCCCTTATTAAAGTAGATTTTGAAAAGCCTAAGCCTACAGCAAGTAATGTTGACACATGCCTTTACTTGTCTGCACTCAGAAAGCACAGGCAGTTGTATCACTGAATTCAAGGCCAGCCTGGTCTACTGAGCAAGCTCCAGAACAGCCAGGGATACACAGAGAAACCTTGTCTCAAACAAAACAAAGTCAAAGTAAAAAATTTTGAATGGTGGGGCTGCAGAGATGGCTTAGTGGTTAAGAGCACTGACTGTTCTTCCAGAGGTCCTGAGTTCAAATCCCAGCAGCCACATGGTGGCTCACAACCATCTGTAATGAGATCTGATGCCCTCTTCTGAGTGTCTGAAGACAGCTATAGTGTACTTACATATAATAAATAAATAAATCTTTTTTAAAAATGTTAAATGGTTTAAAGTCCAAGTACCACAGAACTTGGTGGCATAGGTGTGTAGTCTCAGCTGCTTGAAAAGGCTGAAGCAGGAGAATAACAAGTTTAAGCTTAGCTAGGGTACCCAGGGAGGCCTTGCCTCAAAAAGTCAAAGGAAGCTGGTGAAATGGACAAGGAATGCTTGGCTCCAAGTGTGGTGACCTACTCCTATGACTCCAGCCCTTGAGGCTGGAGTAGGAGGATAACTAGTTCGAAGCCAGCAGGGATAAATAGTGAGACCTTTCTCAGAAAAAAAAAGAAAAGAGAAGAAAAAGAAGAAAAGAAAAGCCAGTCTTTTAGAGTTCCTGTTAACTTTAAACACATTTTTAAACCTGTATTTTATATCCAGTATGCATATGCATGTGTTCTCAGACAGAGATAGACAGACATACACACTGAGGCACAAAGTTAAGACTCTCCCTTATGTTTTGATATGATTATTTCCTTTATTGCTCTTTTTAAAATTAGGTATTCTATTCCATTCTATTTGTTTTTTAAAAGGTGCTGATTGCAGTATAATATGCATCTTTTCATCCCACTGTGATGGTTAATTTTATGTCAACTTGACACAAGCTAGAGTCATATGATAGGAAGACTTCCATTGGGAAAACACCTCTCTAAGATCTGGGTTGTTAGGGCAGGGCCCAGCCCTGGGTCAGTGGTCCTCGCTCCTGTAAGAAAGCAGGCTGAGCCATGATGAGCCAACACTATGGCCTCTCTCTGCATCAGCTCCTGCCTCCACTTGAGCTCTTGCCCTCACCACTTTTGACTAGACAGAATTGTGAGTGAAATAAACCTTTTCCTCCACAAGTTGCTTTTGGTTATGGTGTTTCGTCACAGCAATAGTAACCCCCAAAACCCCACCATCCCATTAATAGTTTGTAATCTAAAATTGGGGTGGGGGATAACTTCTATAAGCCAATTAAACCACCCTCATTCCCCATGAGCATCGCATGTGTTAAAAAAATGAATAAACTTTTAAAAAGGCAAACATGTTAACCCCCTTCTTTTTATTTTTATTTTTACCCCCCCTTTTTTTTTATTAGATCTTTCCTTTATTTACATTTCAAATGTTCTCCCCTTTCCTGGTTTCCC
>NW_022196896.1:101019499-101054397 GCF_008632895.1 Mastomys coucha | reverse complement strand
CCCTGGAAGCTCTGAGGGTACTAGTTAGTTCATATTGTTGTTCCTCCTATGGGGCTGCAAACCCTTCAACTCCTTGGGTCCTTTCTCTAACTCCTTCATTGGGGACCCTGTGCTCAGTCCAATGGATGGGTGTGGCCTCCACTTCTGTATAAGTCAGGTACTGTCAGAGCCTCTCAGGAGACAGCTATATCAGGCTCCTGTCAGCCAGCACTTGCTGGCATCCACAATAGTGTCTGGGTTTGGTGATTGTATATGGGAAGGATTCCCAGGTGGGGCAGCCTCTGGATTGTCCTTCCTTCAGTCTCTGCTCCACACTTTCTCTGCAACTTCTTCCATGGGTATTTTGTTTCCCCTTCTAAGAAGAATCAAAATATCCACATTTTGGTCTTTCTTTTTCTTGAGTTTCTTGTGGTTTGTGGATAGCATCTTGGGTATTCCGAGCTTCTGGACTAATATCCACTTATTTAAAATACCCCTTTCTTTTTAAAAGATGCCACTAGTAACTTTTCTAGTAAATGACTTGACTTTCATCTGTCCCTCTTAGAAAGTGTAAATGTTGTTAGAGTGTGGGTGACTGACAACTTCCTACTGATAAAAGTGGTTTACTCTGCACAAATTGATAAGGCCACTCCCATGTAACACTGAAGAGGCATTAACTCCAAATGCATTCTGAGGCTTCCATTTGTTTTGAATATTAATCAATTGACTTTATAACCTAGTAACTTCAAGACTAATTTCTAGAAAAGGTTGAAAATTTTTGTATTCCTTATTAATGATTCAAATGTTAAAATGTGGGTGTGGGTTTCTTTTGTTTGTTTGTTTTGTTTTGCTTTTGAGATAGGGTCTTATTGTGGCCCAGTTGCCTTTAAGCTCTCTATGTGTAGCCAATAATGACCTTGAACTCCTGAGCTGTCTCCACCTCCCCATTTCTGGGATTATAGGCATGAGACACCACACATGCCCAGTTTTAGGCAGTAGAGAGTAGTGGAGGTGAATTAGAGCTTTAACCTTGTTGGTTAGTTTTACTACAGACTATCTCACTGTAGCCCTGACAAGCCTGGAACCACATAGGCCTGTTCAAGACCTGCTCTTGAACTCACAGAGCTCTACCTTCCTCTGTCTCTGAAGTGGTGGAGTTCAATGAGAGCACCATTGCTCAGCTCATTTTTGGTTGTTTGCTTTGTTTGGAATAGCTGTACTATGAAACCCAGCCTAGCCTTAGATTTGTGGCAAACCTTCTACCTCAAATGCTGGAATTATAGGCTTGGGCTACCATAGCCAGCTCTTACTATGCATTTAGATGAAAAATTGTTTCTGCTTTGAAATTACTTGTGACATCCATCACTCAGCCTTTTAAGCAAACCAACAAACAAAATAGTGAGTGAACAAGCCAATTCCCTGAAGATGGTAGTGAAAGACCCCCGCAGGGAGACCCTCACTCAAGTCGCGGGATGGTGTACACCCAAAGAGACGCGATAGACCGGCTTGATGCAAAAAGCATGAGGCTTTAATGGGCGGAGCTCCGGATCGTCTCCCAAACTCTCACAAGAGATGGGAAGGCGATCCCGAGGCTCAAAAGTTAGGTGTTTTTATAGAAAAAATGGTCTAGGGAAACAAAGAAACTAGCATGGTTACATACAATTGGCTGGTTTTATGGGTTATGTAAGGGGAAATCTCTGAGGGGTGGGGAGGCAGTGGGTAGTAAGTTAATGTTTTTATTTTTGTTACCCTCTATCATGTCTAAGGGGCCAGGTGGCCCAATTCCCAGAACACGTCCTTGTTTGTCTGGGTTGTGTCTGGATATGTTTTCTACTTGTCTAGTTATTTTCATAATTCTGTATCATCTTAACCTTTTGTTTTTAGTAATGTTTGACAGTTTGTCTACAGATTCTCAGGCCTACGTGCTGGATCTAAGCCTGCTATTTTCTAGTCAGCTTGCCTGGGTCTGGGGCTTCTCAATCTTCCTTTTCAGTAGAAAAAAATAGGCAGGAAAAGTCGAAGTCAGTGGTAAAGGTGACTAACTCCTGACAGTAATCTGCATTCTTGGTACACAAGTGAATAAATGTCCTTGTTAGTGACACTGTGTATTTTGCAACCCCAAACTCTCTTTTAGATAACAGCTGTTATGGTAGCTTATCTTCATAAAAATGAGTGTTTGCCAAGTCAGAGCTCTTTACTGGCTTAATGTCTGCATCCTGGTGGTTTTGACGGGAGCTGTAGAACTGTTGCTAAGCTCTGAGAGTGAATGAACACCCAACATCTGGAGAGGCTCCCCATATAATACGGTATTAGGAGTCCATTGACTAAGGCTAAGAATATCAGTCAGTAATAGAATACTTGCCAAGCAAAAGTCAGGTCTTGGGTTTGAGCCCCACCAACACCAGTCTATATATAGTATGTATGCATATTTGGTTCATGGAATTATTTTTTTCTTCATTATTTTATTTAGGATTGAACCTAGACCTTGGGCATCCTAAGCATACCCTCTACCACTGAGATGTATCCCTAACCACTTAATTTTATTCATTTTCTTTTGTCAAGAAAGGGTTGTCTGTAGACCAGGCTGGCCTCCAGCTCAAGAGATACAACTGCCTATGCTTTCTGAATGCTGGAGTTAAAGGCGTGTGCCATCACTGCCTGGCCTTAGCCACTTAATTTGACAAGTGAACTTATCTTACTATTTCCAAGTGAAACTATAACCACATGGTTTCAGGAGCTATAGTTTTTGTTTTCCATACTATGCTCATCAGTGGTTTTAGAATTGTAGGCTTCCAGTTAAAGGAACTTTGGTGGGGGACAAATGAAACAAAGATGAACACTACAGCGTTCCTCATTCCCACTCTTTGAATGACTAAAGGGTTTGAGAACTCAAAGGGGAAGAGAGGGAGAGGGAGGGAGGGAGGGAGGAAGGAAGGGAGAGAGAAAGATTTTGAGAGAGATTTTGAGAGAGGGAGAGAGATTTTGAGAGAGGGAGAGAGATTTTGAGAGAGGGAGAGAGATTTTGAGAGAGAGAGAAAGAGAGAGAGAGAGAGAGAGAGAGAGAGAGAGATCGATTTGGGGGGTTCTCTCGAGCATGAATTTGAATGGTTTGATGGCTTTTGTTTAACGTTTCTAATGTTGGAGATGGAAGGAAGCCTTAACATGCTGAGCAAGCACTTTGCCACTGAGGTACATGTTAGGCCTCCACCTAGAATATTGTAAAATTTTGTTTGTTTTTGAGACAACGTTTCTTTTTGTAGTCCTGACTGTCCTAGAACCCACTTTGTCAACCAGGCTGGCCCCCACCTCCCAAGTACTGGATTAAAGGTGTGGGCCACCAGCTGACAAATATTTAAATTGCAATAATGAATTTACCTCAAGAAGATAGACTGACACTCTCAACATCTTCTTAGATACTGTTTTCCCTACTGACCTGTTGGCATCCACACAGCTACTGTTGTTATTCAGTATTGCTGCCTGCTACTATGTCCCTTCGTTTCAGAGAGAAGGCTGGACAAAGGAGCCTCACTTCTCCCAACTACGTAGCTCGGATGTAGTTTCCTTGGCCCCCAAATAAAGGAGAATGCTGAAGGAAATCTAATAATGATTTGCAACTTACATGGCTGTTTCAGGAGATATCAGTTATCAATTGAGCAGTGCTAAGTCGTGTCTTTTATAGATCAACAAACCATCCCTGAACCTGCTAAACAGCTTTGTCCAGCAGCAGTGTTAGCCACACCAATGAGCCATAGCCTCATGGAATAGCAGACATTGGGATCACTAAAAGTTAGCAAGTGTAGTCATGGCCAGGTATCTCTCATTTCCCAGCTTCAGTGGGCTTAAAGCAGACAAGGCCAGAGCAATAATTACCAGCAAGGTCATCTTGGTCCTGATTCTACTCAAGCTGAGACTAAGAAGGATTAAGTCACTTGCTTAAAAAAATCTGAACCCAAATATTTTTCTTTATTTATTTTTCTTTATTTATTTTTTAAAGATTTATTTATTTTATGTGTATGAGTACACTAGCTGTACAGATGACTCTCTCCGGCCCCACCTCCAGCATAGTATGCTGTAGCTGTCTTCAGATGCACCAGAAGAGGGAGTCAGATCTCATTATGGGTGGTTGTGAGCCACCATGTGGTTGCTGGGATCCGAACTCAGGACCTTTGGAAGAGCAGTCAGCACTCTTACCCACTGAGCCATCCCGCCAGCCCTTTATTTTGATTTTCAAGACAGGGTTTCTCTGTGTAGCTCTGGCTGTCCTAGAACTTGCTCTGTAGATCAGGCTGGCCTTGAACTCAGAGGTTGGATTGCCTCTGCCTCCTGCGTGCTGGCAGTAAAAGCAAATGCCACCACACCAGGCTGAACCCAGATTCTTTAAATTGTCTTTGGTTCTGTATTCTTTTATTTATTTATTTATTTTGGTATTTTGAGACAGGGCTTCTCTGTTGTTTTATTTTTCAGGACAGGGTCCTGACTATGTACCCTGTCTGTCCTGGAACTGGCTATGTAGACTAGGCTAGCCTCTAACAAAGAGATCCGTCTGCTTTTGCCTCTCAAATCCTGGGATTAAAGGCATGTGCCACCCATCTCAACACCTGTTCTGTATATTGTACAATATCAACTCCCATAAATCTATTCTATAATATCCTTAACAATTGAAAATTGGAGTTGTTTGTTGAAACAGAATCTTACTATATACCCCAAGATGATCTAAACCTTGTAATCCTCCTGCTTCAGCATTCTGAGTGCTGAGATTATAGGCATGTGGCACAGAGTTTTGGTTCACAATTTTAGTGCAAGGCTAAGGACCCACATCTGATAAGGACCTCCTTGCTGATGGAGCTCCAAGACTGCAAGAGTCTCTCTGTCTCTCTGACTGTCTATCTGTCTCTGTCTTTCTCTCCCTCATGGGTGTATGTGTATGTTTGTATGTGTGTACTGGAGAGGGTAATAAAGAAGTGAACATGAGCCAAGATATTTAGTATACCTGTATTAAAATGTCAGTGAGTCAGATGGTGGTGGCACATGCCTTTAATCTCAGCATTGGGGAAAAAGGGGCAGGCATACCTGTGAGTTTGTGTCTGGTCTGATCTATAGCATGAGTTCTAGGACAGCCAGGGCTACACAGAGGAAACCCTGCCTCAAAAAACCAAAACAAAAGAACAAAAAAGTCATATGAAACCCATTATTTTGTATGATAACTTAAAACAAAGCTATACAATAGATAAGTTTCCTTTATTTTTTCTTTTATTTCTTTTTTTCTTTTCTTTTTTCTTTTTTGTTTTGTTTTGTTTTGTTTTACAAGACAAGGTTTTCTTAGCTGGCCTGCTTCTGCTTCCTGAATGTGCTAGGATTAAAGGCACCACTACCCAGCCTAACATTTTTCTAAAAAGAAAAAGAAAAAACCAAAAACTAAAAACAACAAAAAAGGGATAAGTCATGAGACTTTTTAGGGGTCTTGAGAACCAACTCCTGGAAGTTGTCCTGCACCTTCATACCTGCACCACAGCAGTGTGAACCTAAATTACACACACACACACACACACACACACACACACACACACACACACACACATTAAAATTAAAAACAGCACTCAGGAGGTACAGGCAGGTGGATTTCTGTGAGTCTGAGGTCAGCCTGGTCTACAGAGCTAGTTCCAGGACAGCCAGGGCTACACAGAGAAAAACAAATCAAGCCAAAACAACCCCACCCCACCACCAATAACACCAAAAACAAAACAACAAAACAACAACAAAAACTGGGACCATTCTGCCAGGGCCCACATGCCAGTGCCAGTGGATACCAGGTGCTGCAGATGGACAGACAAGAGAAAGCACACTGAGCTTTGCTAGCATCCCCGTACTTATTTTCTTATCTTTACAGTGAGAAATGTATTTACCTGGGTTGATGCTGGAGTCAAGTCTTGAATATGCTAAGCAAGTAAGAATCTACCACACAATACCCTATCCACTTAGTTTAGCTTGTTTATTTCTTTATACTCAGGGTATACTATATCCCAAGCTGGCCCCAAACTTCCAATATAGCCGAGGATGACTTCACCTTTTTTTGTAAGTTTGATTTTATGCATATGGATATCTTGCTTGTATGCATGTCTGTGACTGGGCATTAGATCTTCTAGAACTGGAGTCACAGGTAGTTTTGAACTGCCATGTGGGCACTGAGAATAAAATCTGGGTTCTCTGGAAGGGCAGCAGTGACCTTAACCATGGAACCATGTCTAGCCTCTCCCACTTCTGCCTCACTAGTGCTAGGATTATAAGCTTGCAGACCCATCTCACAGCTTTGCGCATGCTAGGCAAACACTACCCACATTTCCAGCCTCAATAATTTATTCTTTTTTATTTTATTTATTTATTTTATGTATATAAGTACACTGTAGCTGTACAGATGGCCATGAGCCATCATGTGACTACTGGGAATTGAACTCAGACCTCTGCTCCCTCCGGCCCCTCTTGCTCCGGCCCTGCTCGCTCCAGCGTAATACACTGTAGCTGTCTTCAGACACACCAGAAGAGAGCGTCAGATCTCATCATGGATGGTTATGAGCCACCATGTGGTTGCTGGGATGCAAACTCAGGACCTTCGGAAGAGCAATCAGTGCTCTTACCCGCTGAGCCATCTCACCAGCCCTTCGATAACTCATTCTTAAAGCAAAAAGTTCATCGTTTACTTTGTAATGTTTAATTATTTTTTAAAGATTTATTTATTTATTTTATGTATGTGAGTACACTGTAGCCTTCATGTGGTTGTTGGGAATTGAATTTTTTTTTTAGGACCTCTGCTCGCTCTGGTCAACTTCACTTGCTCAGTTTCTGCTTGCTCCGGCCCAAAGATTTATTTATTATTATATATACATAAGTACACTGTAGCTGACTTCAGACACACCAGAAGAGGGCATCAGATCTCATTATGGGTGGTTGTGAGCCACCATGTGGTTGCTGGGATTTGAACTCAGGAGCTTTGGAAGAGCAGTCAGTGCTCTTACTGGCCAAGCCATCTTACCAGTCCCTAATGTTTTATTATCAGTCTCACTATTATTGTGTGAGTGCCAGTATATACATGCCATGGCCACATGGAGGTTAGAGGCAAGTTTTGCAGTTGGTTCTGTCTTTTAGACTTTGAGATGGAGTTTCTCTTGTTTCTGCTGTTATCCTTACTCCGAGCTAGCCTGCCTGCTGCTTTCTGTGTGATTCTCCTGTCCTTGTTCCCCGCTCACTGTAGGGATTCTGGGATTAATGATGTATCCTACCAAAACTACTTTTTTTTTTTTTAATATGGGTCCCAGGGATTAAACTCATTTTGTCACGCAGACCAATTGATTTTCACTACAACACACATTAACCTGCCAAACTACTTCACCTTCTCAATGTTTCTCATTTTATAAAGTAGCTGGAAGCCCAGAATGGTCACATTTACTTTTAATCCTAGCATTTGGAAGGCAGAGACAAACAGATCTCTGTGTGTTTGCAAACTTTGTCTACACAGAAAATTTGAGGCCAACCAAAGCTACACAGTGAGACCCTGTCCCAAAAAATTCTTTTCTAAAGGGGAACATACCCATAATTCCAGCATTTGGGAGGTAGAAACAAGAAGACCAGGAAATTCAAAGTCCTCCTTGACTACAAATTAAGCTTAAGGCCAGCTTGGAATACACGTAACAATGTTTCAACCCCAGCACCAAAAAGTATCTACCCTTTATAACCTGCTACAATCACACTGGGGGTCACAGCCAAAGCTGACCTAGGACTCACTATGCTGACCAGGTTAGTTCCAAATTTGTGTTGGTCCTCTTTCGTGTGTCCCAAGTGCTGGGATCACAGGTGTGTACTCTCACAATTGGCTGGGGGATTAAAATTAACATAGGAAATTTGAGATGCTATGACTGAACATAATTGTGCCTAACTGCATCTACTGAAACTTAGTCAATATCCTAAAACATTTTGAGCACCAATGACAACTCATCAATCACTGTTCTACAGTTCCTACTCCAGGGCTTCTAAGTCCAACAGTATATGAAGTCTTTACCTTGCCTATATCAGTCAATATATAACCAAGGCCTAACACAGTAAAACCTACAAGAAAATAAACAATCTAATTGCTAATGTGATAGTGTGAGATATGAGGTCTCCAGAAGTAATTCATAAGAATGAAACTCCTGTGAATGGGATTCATGATTTTATAACGTGAGTGCAAAATTGCTATTTATCCCTTTCATCCTTCTGTCATGTAAGGACATAGCTACAGAGTTCTCTGGAAGACACAGCAGCTAATCCTATCTTGGAAGTAGATTAGCCTTCAACAGAAAATAAATCTGTTGGATCCTTGGTCTGAAGACTCTGCAGCTTCTGAAACAGGTGAGAATTAAAGTTCTGCTCATAAATTATCCAGATGAAGATGTCCATTATCCTCAAAATATCAACAAAGATGGACTTGAAGCAGGGGTACATCAACATTCAAACCATAGCAAGTGTGACACAAAATTAGCCCAACAAATTCTCATAAATGCAACATTCCCATATAACCAGTACTCAGAATAAAATCGGGCTTGTAGTAGTGTGGTGATACTTGTTTGTGTTTGTGGGGTCCTTGGCTTATTTCCAGGAGCCAAATAGAGGAAAATATATAAACTGAATTTCAGAATATCTATCTATCTATCTATCTATCTATCTATCTATCTATCTATCTATTCTGTGTGTGTGTGTGTGTGTGTGTGTGTGTGTGTGTGTGTGTGTATTCTGGTGAAGGTGCCTAGGTGGACACTCTGGGAAAGAAATGAACTAAGATTTAGACCCTATCACAATATGACTAAGAGCCAATGGAGGAACACGTTACCTGCCCAGGATGAGTAGGCAGAGCACAATGGTGCATGGGCCAGTGATGCACACTGATATGCTCATATTTAAGGTGGAGAAAGCTGACTTTAGTGCAGTGGTTCTTAACCTGTGGGTCGCAACCCGTTTGGCAAACCTCTATCTGCAAAATATTTATAATTCATAACAGGAGCAAACTTAGTTATGAAGTGGCAGTGAGAAATCTTTCTTTTTAAAAGATTTATTTATTCATTTTATGTGTATGGGTACACTGTAGCTGTACCGATGACCATGCGCCATTATGTGGCTGCTGGGAATTGAACTCAGGATGGCCCACTCGCTCCGGGTCTGCTTGCTCCAGCCCGCTTGCTCATGCCCAGCTCGCTCTGGCGATATACACTGTAGCTGTCTTCAGACGCACCAGAAGAGGGCGTCAGATCTCATTACGGGTGATTGTGAGCCACCATGTGGTTGCTGGGATCAGAACTCAGGACCTTCAGAAGAGCAGTCGGTGCTCTTACCCGCTGAGCCATCTCGCCGAGAAATCTTTTATGTTAGGAGCACACCATGAGGAACTATGGTAAAGCGTAGGCAGCACTCAGCAGGTTAAGAGCCACTGCTTTACCTGGTCAGGAAAAGCAAGGGGACAATGTTCCTCCGTGATAAATATTCCTAGAACCACTGTAACTTTAAAATCATTGGGCAGATGATGATGTTCCGTGGGAAGGCTCTTGTTCTGCCCACCCCATGCTAAAATCACTAACCTTGTCTGTTCTTTGCTGTTTTGTGTTGTACATCTGTAATACTAGGCCCTCCAGAGGCTGAGACTGGAAAACCAGGACTCAGAGGCTTGCTTGGGCTACTTAATGAGATGCTGTGTCAAAAAAACCAAAACACAAACAACCTGTCCCCCATCCTCCTCAGACCACTCTGTTTTGCTGTGTCTTGGCCAGAAAACTAAATTCTATCTAGCACTTTTATCTATCCATGGCCAAATAATACCTGCCTTCTGAAGTCTTTACGACAAAAAAACTTTGAAGGCTGTTGACATAACCCAACTAAGTTTTATTTTTTTTATTTTTATTATTATTTTTTGGGGGGTCTAAACAGTCCCAGTTCCTTCAAGAATTCTGCCTGCAATATCCAACCTCTGGTAGTCTTCTCTTGGGTACCTCAAAGTCTGTTAATTTGCCAATAAACACAATCCACAAAGCCATCCTCTGGTAGTATGCTAACTTGGGCATGGCACAGAAGTATTATCTTAGTCAAGACTACATTTTTATTAAGGCAGACAAGTTACACAACTAGCTATTTGGATACATAAGTTAACTAAAACGCACTGTCTCCTCTTTGAACATAAACTATGTAACGAACTCTTCTCATTCTTCTTTTCTTTTTCTTTCTAAAAGTATAGGGTCTTTTATACAGCTCAGGCCGGCCTCAATCTATCCTCAGTCCTTTAGTCTCACCCTCTTAGGTGCTGGGAGTATGTGTGTGTGTCCATCCTAATAATGGGTTTCGCATTTCTGCTCATTTTTCTTTTACTCCGGAAAAGCTTTTTTTCTCAGGCTTTTCATTGGTGAGCACAAACTGGTCAAGACATCTGATAGTGAGAATTATCACCAACAAAACATGCAGAAACCACCAGACAATGGTAAATGTGAAGGGGTGACAGACTACTGACCTACTTTGATATTTTGATCCAGTTACAGGGTTTTAGTTCTAAGTCCAAACTTTAGAGATTAATAAGGAAATGAGTTAAGGTAACAATTCTAATTGGTTATTTCCTTTTGGATCTGCCTATTTTTTGGTTAGACTTGTTTTTGCATTTTCTTCAGAAACAGAAATCTCTTCATTAGTTCATGTTCCTTCAACAGTATAGAACCAGGCCTCACTTAACACTGATTCTCTACGGAGGAAATGTCTCTCACTTCTGGGATACATCAGGATACACCTGTATAGAAGTCATCCTCAAAGACAATTAACATGCTACATTGTACCCACATCTAAAGGTTGAGGACATGAACTCACTAAGCAAACTATTTGCTCTGTTCTGAGCTGTTCACCAAAGTAGAAGGGCAGCCAAGAGTCCACTTTCCACAAAACTAAGATACTGGATTGGTTTTGTCAGTTCCAGGCTTCTTTCTGCGTATGCCCATCACTGGACAGGAGCTTACAATGTTTGCTGGCATCACTTACTGGGTTTGAATCATGGCTCCATTTGTTGAGCCTGCATGGCCCTCAGGAAGTTAAGCTGTGTTTTAAAAAAAAAAAAAAAAAGTTGATAGCAATTATTTTTATTGTGGTGGGCTTTTGTTTTGAGATTATGTCTTCTCTCTCAGTAGACCAGGCCAGCCTGAAGCTTTAAAACTCCCTGCCTCAGCCTCCCAAGTGCTAGGATTACAAATGTGAGCTACTATTGTTCAGCAGTAAGACAATTCATTTTAAAAGTTGATGAACACTAGTTGTTAAACACTAGTATATAAAAATCACTTAGATAAGCTAGGGGGTGGTACACTTTAATCCCAGTACTCTGAAAGGCAGAGGCAGGCAAATATGAGTTCCAGGCCAGTCAGAACTACACAGAGAAAGCCTGTCTTTGGGGAAAAAAGAAAAAACAAGTGACAAGAACTTATACTTTTAAAAAAATCTTGGTTAAAAAAAAAAAATCTTGGGCTGGGCAGTGGTGGTGCACGCCCTTAAACCCAGCCAGCAGTGGGAGGCAGAGGCAGTCAGATTTCTGAGTCTGAGGCCAGCCTGGTTTAGAGTTCCAGGACAGCCAAGGTTACACAGAGAAACCCTGTGTGTTTGTTTCAAAAAAACAAAAACAAAACACAAAACAAAAAACCAAAAAAATAAAAAAATCTTGGATACTATTTTAGTCCCTTGGCCTTTAACCAGTTTATATAAATATTTAACCAGCTTATATAACTACTGCTGGTTAGTGGGCCTAATAGAGACAATTATGAGTTGTTAGCATGTAGATATGTGACTTACAGAAACAATATTAAAGACACATAGTAGGAAATGGTTATCATGGCTCTATGTTCCATTGACTGGGAAGACAGCAGTTCCTTCTTGCATGTAATTTATTCACACATGCTAAACCTCATTTTGTATCAGTCAAGGAAGATGACTGAGGCGCAGGTAGAGTTGTCATGATAATCCCTGCTTCTGGATTTTACAAGGAAAATAACCGAGAGAGGCAGCGCTGGGTGAGGAGGGGACAAAGTGCAGTGTGAGAGGCAGCTCACAGTGAAAACAAGCAGGCAGGCAGGCAGGCAGCAGTTCTAGCCAATCAACAGTTTATTTTTCCAGTTAACACCTACATAGATCTTACTACCCACTTCAGACCCTAGCAGGGAGTCTCCACTGTGGTCCAGACGAGTAGGTTTTGTTCTTCCTCTCTACTAATACAGAAGGGAAGTCCCTCACCTCAAAAAGAGAAGAGAACGTGCCATCCTCATTGCTGGCAAAGTGCTATGGGACCCTGCTGTCTTGCATCATGAGTGTTGAACTGGGCAAGGGTACAGTGTAGGTTCAAGGCGACAGTGACCCAAGCACAGCACTGCTGGCCTGACACCACCAGTTTCCTCAGAAGAGAACCTGCCCCCAAACTTGGCCAGTGCCTGTGGGAAAGAGGAGTTGGCAAAGAGAGGGGATCACGCAGCAAAGGACAGGACACAGCAGGGAAATAAAGCCAAGGGGAGTGTGGGACAGTAGAGAAAAGTATAAAGTGCCTCAACTAAACAACCAAGTGGGACATGAGGGTGGAGCAGCACAGGTCCCTGAGGATAAGAAGAAAAATAAAATGTAGACCACCAGGGCTTGGACACAGTAGAATGAGAAGGGATGAGGCAGGGAAGCAACTGCAGGCTATGGAGGGACGTTCCTAACCTGCATCACGTCCACTAACCCAAATGGAAAAATATTTACAGACATAAAAGCAATCCTAGGCACAGGTACTATACCAGGTCCCAGGACAGCAGGCAGGCAGGCAGGGTGGGCTGATTTCCACCTGACAGCCAGATTTTCCACATAGTGCCTCTCGCCAGAATGGTAGGGAGAGGAGAAAATGTGACATGCCTAATTAGGAAGCCCTAGTTTGCCTGCAGCTCATTCTGCCATGGCTCATGGCTCAACCACTGCATGAGCCTCTTGGTCTGATTGTACCAGAGAATGGCTGTCTGGCCCCAGGGGAGAAGGAGGCAGAACATCAGGGGGCTTTGGGGGCATCTCTGGTCCCAAGCCCAGCTCTGCATTCAGTTGCTCCAGCTCCCCCTGGTCCAGCAACTCAAAGTCCTCAGTGGTGAGTGCCTCTTCCTCCTCAGGAGCAGCCAGGGCTTGAGGTGAGTCCTGGGGAAGGGATGGGAGCACAGAGGGAGAGAGGAGGGTAACTGGACCACTTTCAGCAAGGCAAAGTTGGGGTGAGAGGGTGCTGGATGGAGCCATTAGGTCACCACTCACTGCCTGTGGGCTCAGGGTCTCCATTGGTCCACCAGGAGGACATTTCACTCCATCCTGGGGGGACCCTGCCCCATTGAAGTGCGTATTCACAAAGTGCAGAGGGGATGAGAGCTGAAGCAAGGTTTCCTTGTCTGCAGCCCCCTCCTCTTCTGTATCCAGGGCTTGCTTTGAGAGGGCTGGAGGGGCACTTAGCAAGTCTTCAGGAGGGGCCAGCTCTGTTTCTTCCCCCTCCCCCAGTTCTCGGCTCAGAGCCTCTTCTGGCTCACTTGGCAGGCTCTGCTGGTCCAAATCTGTGCAGAGAATAAAGGGTTAAGAATGAGCTGGTTTCTCTAACTGGCCACAAAAGTCAGTGAGTTCATGAAGATTACTTGGGAAGCCAGGCCCTGTAACACATGGCTATTGTAATCCCAGCATTTGGAAGGTGTAGGGAGGAGGGACCAGTAGTTCAGGTCATCCTCTGCTACAAGGAGAGTTCAAAGCAAGCCTAGAGTAAGAGCCTTTGCTTCTCAAAAAGCAAAACAGAGCTGAAGAGATGGCTCAGTGGTTAAGAGTAGTGGCTGTTCTTGCAGAGGACCCAGCTTCAATTCCCAGCACCCATATGGTGGCTCACAACCAACCATAACTCCAGCTCCAGAGGATCAGATGCCCTCTTCTGACTTCTGCAGGCACCAGGCATTTGTATGGCGTGCACACATTATGCAGGCCAAATACTCACACACATGAAATAAAAAGATCTAAAGACAACCAAACACTACAAAGCAAAGCAAGAGGATGGATCTGAGGTTCTTGGGAGCTTAGGGTAGGATTAGAGAATTTAGGAATACAGGAAGCAGTTTTGGAACTCAGGCAACAGAGCTGGCTACAACTCAGTATCGGGGAGCAGGAAGATGAGAGGCGAAAGACTGCTCATACCCTCAGAAACATCTGTCAGTTGTGGGGTGGTGGCCCGAGATACAGAGAAGCCACCGCTCTCTAAGATAGAGGCTTCCTCGTCCGACAGCTCAGAGTCTGTAATAGCCAAGGCCAGGGCTGTCTTCTTCACATCCACCTGCAGGAGAGCCAAGATGAGTCCAACAGGCTGGGGTAAGCACCTGACCCCCAAGCCTCTGGTTCCCAACTACTTGAGAGCTGGTAGCTCTAAAGCAGACATGTTCTCGCCCCTCTCTGCCTTTTTCTTTGGAGATAGGAGGTCTTACGTAGTCCAGGCTGATCCCAAAATCATAATGAAAACCAGGCTAGTCTTGAATTCTTGATCCTTCTGCTTCCTCCTCTCAAATAGCATGTGTGCACCACCATACCTAGCTCCCCTTTAGCCTTCTATTTGACACCCCATCTTCCCTGGACCTCACCACTGGAGAGAAGCCAGCCAACTCTGCCTCGCTTTCACTCTCCGTTTCGGCCAGTGGCTCATCTCCTGCAGGGGGTGCATTCTTTCCTTGGCGCTCTAGAGAAGGGCAATCAAGCAACAATGAGCAGAGATAATGATAGTGACAAATATGCCTAAGGAACAGGAAATGATTTAAATTCCAGGATACACCATGAGCCATACTCTACAAGCTCTCCCTTCCTCTCCCCGTCCAGGTTAAGAGAATCCCTTCTTACTTCTCTTGTCATGTTTGTGGTGCAGGGCATCAGCTTCTGCTTTCATGCTGTAGTCCAGCTGCATGAGCAAGGGCTCCAGGCGAGTATACATCCTCTGGATCAATTCATGATAAACCACCAGGGGCCACAGCAGGATGCTCAGCACTATGGGTTATAAAGTCCACTCAGAGCTCAGTAGGCCTCTTTCTCAGGAGCCTTCATCCAAACTGTCCCCTGAACAGGTAGGTCTGAACAAAGACGAGATCTTTTCCCGAGGCAGTGATACCCTCTTCCCGAACCTACTATTCTCCTCCCAGATGGGTAACTAACAAAAAAAATGCAGTCTTTCCTTTGGGTCAACCCAGGGAAAGAATAGAAAGGGCTTTGGAAATAACAGGGATGACCTCCACTCACAGACAATGTAGGAAATCATAATCCCTGGAACATAGTGTCCCAACACAGCTAGCACAGCACAGCCAGAACAGACTCGAGCACAGAACTGCAGAGAAGAGCATAGGATCTTTGAAGAACACTAGGCTTAAACCATGTGCACAGTCACCAGGGGAAGAAACCATTTATGTGGTGGAAAAATGGGAACCAGTTGAGGAAATTTACAATAGACACTGTGCACGTCACTCTTCTCCCAGCCCCTCTGACTCCTGCAACCGTTACAGGATGAGGTTTACCTGAGCTGGATTCTGCCTCTTGTACTGCAGCAGCTCTTGCAGGTGAATCTGGAAGGTGAGCCAGCTCTCAGCCAGGTATCTGCACAACTCGGGCACACTCAGCAGGTGCGGCTGGGCGCCTGACCCCGCACCCTCACTGGGGAGACATGACATGACCCCTGGAAGCCTCAGAAACCGGCTAAGACACTCAAATCACTTAGAGACTGCTGATGATCTTCATTCTGGAGACCCCACCTCCCCCAAAGGAGGTCATCCTAGCCCTGGGAAGTGAATTCCCAGGGTACTCAACCCTCTACCTCCACAGGAGAAGGAACACAGCATCTGCACAGAAAGAAGCCTAGAGCCAGGCACACTTTTGCTTGCTGTTAAGTCCCTTCGTTATACTGGGGCCTATGCCTGCAAAAGCCACAGCCCTGTTCCTCTTTGAGCTAAGCACAGCAAGCAGACCACATCTGGACATCTTCTTTAAAAGGTGGCCTATACTCACCTGTCAGAGTGCGGCTCTTCAGGGGGTGGTGCTATGGAGAAAAGGGGGTGGGGGTAAATTAAGAGGGCAAGAGGCACTTAGAGACAGATCCAAAGTCAGAAAGAGCTACCTCTCTTTAGCATTCTTGGTTTCAATTTTTCAGTAATCTTTCTGTCTCTCACTTTCTGGACTCACTACATGAGGTGCAGAGCATTTCCTTCATATACCACCAACAAGCTGTATGACATATTGTTTCTGTACCTGCCTTTCCTTTTGTAGTAATGGGAATTGTGCCTGGGGTAAATGCTAGGTAATGCTGTACCCCAGAGCTGCATCCCCAGAGTAGGCCTTGAATGTGCACCTTTCCCTGCCTCAGCATCTTAAAAACGCTGGGATGGCAGGCCTCTGACACCAGGTCCATCTTTGTCTCCTTTAGACTTTTCCTTTATCAGACACAGGGCCCCACACTTATTGTGTCCTGAGTGATTCATACATAGCCACATACACAGTTGTTCCAAGATGCACATTGTGTGTACAGGAAAGCAACTATGTTCTCTGTAGACACTCATTTAACCATCTCCCCCTGGGATGTCCCTGTTTCTACAATTCATCCATCCATCCATCCTTTCTTCCTTCCTTCCTCCCTCCCTCCCTCCCTTCTCTTCCAACAAAGTTTCTCGGTGTAGTTCTGGCTATCCTGGAACTCACTCTGTGGAGCCGGCCAGCCTAGAGAACGGCCTGCCTCTGCCTCCCAAATTCTGGGATTAAAGGCGTGTACCACCACATTCATCACGTCTGCATTCTTTTTTTTTTTTTTTTTTTTTTTTTTATTCTTAAAGACAGAGTTTTCTGTATAGACCTGGCTGTCCTGGAACTCATGCTGTTGACCAGGCTGGCCTCAAACTCAGAAATCCGCCTGCCTCTGCCTCCCAAGTGCTGGCTGGGCTTAAAGTGCGCCACCAGTGGCCCACCACTTCTGCAATTCTTTACAAGGCCATACACGCCACCAGCAAAGGGCAGAGTAGGGAATGGAACTCAGGTGCTTTAGACACAAACTTCACTCTCCTTTATTTTTATTTATTTATTTATTTTTGAAACATTGTTTCACAATGTAGCTCTGGCTGGCCTGGAATTCCCAGCATAGACTAAACCTACCCTAGAACTTCCAGAGATCCCCTCTACCTCCGTCTCCTGAGTGCTGGGATTAAACCACACCCAGCTTTAAAACATTACTTTTAGGAAAGAAACAATTCTTTCAGGCAATTTTCTTAAAAAAAAAAAAAAAAAAAAATGGAAGTGCATGGAGGATGCCTTAGGAGATAAAACAGCCTTGCTGTGCCTCCCCTCAAGTAGAATGGGTGATGCACTGGGCATCAACAACAGTGCATGTGGAATGAAGAAAAACTCACCTGAAACGTCAGGGAAAAAGCGAGGATGCCAGAGATCCAGGAGAAAATAGGTCAAAAGTGAGATGCTGAGCAGGAAGAAGGGCCGGAGGGACGACGACGACAACAACCTTAGGGAGACACGCATCTCAGCAGAGAGTGGGCGAGACCATCGAAAATCACAGAAAGACCCACTGATGGGGAGATGGCCCTCCAAGCCTTTACCCGTTACTAAGAAATGGGACAACCTGGTGCAGGATCACCTCCCCAGACGGTGACAGCCCTCCAAGGGAGGGAGCACCCGGTCCTCCCGCCCCCGCTCTCCCGCGCAGCCCGGCCCCGCCCCCTCCTCCGCGGCCGTTACCAGAAGAGGCCGTTGAGTGTGGCAGCCGTGACCAGGCTGTGCAGCGGCTTCTCCCATACCAGCAGTCGCTGTGCGGCCGCCAGCACCGCTTCCCAGCCGCGGAGCCGCAGCCACAGGGACGTAGCCAGGCGTCCCACTGCCTCGGCTGCGGCCGCCTCCTCCTCCGCGTCGCCCGTGGCCTCACCCATGCCGAGGCTCAGCCCCAGGCCCAGGCCCAGCCCCGAGGTGCCACCGGCGCCGGTGTTACCGCCGCCGCTGCTCGCCATCACCACGCCGCAGCCGCTGCCCAAGCCCGCGAGGAGCCAGGGCTGCGCGGCCGCCGCCGGGGGCGCGTCAGACGGAAGGGGGCGCACGCCCGGGCGAGCGAAAAAAAACCTGCGGTCGAGCGTCACGTGACGGAGTGGGATGCCACGTGACGTGCCCTAACAGCCCGGATGGGAGGCCCGCGCCTGCGCGGTGGCGGCCGTCGTGATCCTACACCCAGGAAGGTGTGCTTCCAGGGTGCTGGAGTGGTGATCCGGGGCGGGCGTTGAGGCCGCGAGGCCTGAGGTCTTCTGCGGGTGTTTACCGGGCGGCTGGAGACCTCTTTCTCGCGTGAGGCCCCGCCCGGGGGAAGTGAGCTTCCAGGCCCCCAAGGATCGTGGCTAGAATCTGTTTGGGATCGGGAAGGGAGGTGCCATCCCCATTACTCAACCCTCTTCGCCTCCAGTCCCCTCCCCTCAGCGGATAAACAAACACCAGCGCGTGACTCTGATGACTTCAAAGCAGCTTCACCAACTTCGAAAAGTTGCTTCTTCCTTCTAAGAGCGTCAGCCCTCTTTCTTCCCAAAGTCTTCCAGCGACCGATTGGGTGGAAGGCGTGTCAGTGAATAAAACATCCAGGCGCTGTCTACTTTGGGAAGGCCTGTCTTAACATCGTTACACTGAGGCTTCATATCTTTTTGAGATCACTTAATTGGTGGAGTAACCCTATAGAATACAGTATGTGTTCGAGTTTTACAGTTTCAAACTTCTAAGGGGCGTAAAGGTTCAACAGATTCCCCTTCCACCTCGTTCACTGTTCTCCCACGGGTAAGTTTCTCGTTCATCTTTTTTCCTGTGCATTGCTGATTGGTGGGTGCGTCTTCCCTGAAACCCGGGAAACAACTCGCCGCTTTGCCTTTGTGTTGGGCTCGTTAACATCTGTGCCACGGCCACAAAGTCTGGTCAGCGCGTTCACCCTCGGTGTGTGGAGGTCCCCTGGGAACCGTATTACAATCCAGCCCCGAGTGCTCTTAGCTCCTGACACCCGGAGCGCTCGGCGGGAGGTTGGGCTGGGCAAGAGGCACTTCCTGCCCGGCGCGCAGACTCGTCGGTGACACTCCTCGCAGCTTATAAACGCCAGGCGGACGCTGTCCGGGCTGACAACACTTCTGGCCCTCGTACCTCCGGGTTCGCCTGGTGAGCGCCGCGCGTGTCGTCGGGCGCCAGGAGGCCCAGTCGCACGCGGAACAGGAAGAGGCGTCCCACGGCCGCCAGCGAGAAGGGAGGAGGCTGCGCGCGGTTGGGCGGTGGCCCTTTCGGGAGAGGTGGGCCAACGGGCGAGGACGGCTCTGGGGGTCACTTACGATTCCTTCCCTCTCCCTCCACCTTCGCAGGGTGGCGGCTGACATTGCGATGGACCTGGCCGGGCTCCTACTGGACGAAGAAGGCACCTTCTCCCTCACCGGTTTCCAGGACTTCATGGTGAGAGCTCAGTCCGCCTGTTTACAGCCTCTGGGAGTCAGAACTCCCAGGCGTTCTCCTCCAGACCAGAGCGGAATGGGAGCTCTCTTACTTGTTCTGCCCTGGATTGGGCGGCTGTTGAGAGCAATGCCTACTCGGAGGCCCTTGCCGCTTGGGCCTGAAGGCAAAGCCTCAGGTTTTAAGAGGGGAAATGCTAGTGATTAGACTGCGGTCCATCTGGTTTCTAGTTGTTTAGTCTTCTATTGGGAGCCCTCAGGGATGGCAGGGGCATTGTCTTTCTCACCCTTTGGACAAGACTAGACTGCCATTAACAAAGATCTTGAGAACTCGGGGCTGGGTAGAGAACAGGCCCACTGGCAGTACACAGGATTTCCACCAAACCCTTCCCTGCCCTTCACCCTCCACTACTCCTGGCCCTGTTTCAGGTCCTTCCAGGACACCAAAAGCTAAGCGCTCGAATCCGAAGGAGACTCTATTATGGCTGGGACTTGGAGACAGACTGCAGCCTGGAAGAGCTCTCCAGCCCTGTGGCAGGTCAGGCTGTGGGGTGTGTGTGTGACTGAACAAGTGGAAACTTGGAGGACTGGGTTGTCATAATCACCCAAATGCCTGCAGGTTTGCCCTCTGAGCTGCTCCGTGTCTCATTATAACTAGCTTGGTTGGCACTTGGTTTGACAATGCAGGCCATGTTTCAAATTCTTTCAGCCCACATGAATAAAAACAGCTCATAAATTGCAGTCACTTGTTTTTAGGGCTTTGTGTATGTTCAGCAAGCATTCTACCACGGAGCTATATCCCAAGTTCTGCTGCCCCTTTTGATTTATAGGCCAGACAGAAATTTAGTTTTCTAAGTATACATATTACTTGTTTCTCAAGTAAACAAGGCACACTTCTCAAATAAACACTAGGGAGAGATAAACATGAGTAACTTAATAGAAAAACAAGTCTTGGGCTGGAGAGATGGCTCAGCAGTTAGGAGCACTGACTGCTCTTCTAGAGGTCCTAAGTTCAATTCTCAGCAACCACATGTAATGGGATGGGTCAGATACCCTCTTCTGGTGTGTCTGAGACAGCAACAGTGTACTCCTGTGAATAAAATAAGTAAATCTTAAAAAAGAAAAACAAGCCTTTCTGCTGGAAAAAGCTGAGAATCAACCTTGGAATGGGCTTTCATCCTCTTAGAATTTGGGGGTGGGGTCTGGTGGGGAAATGGAGGCCCGAAAGGTTGACACAGTGTCTTACTACATAGATCCGAGTAGCCTGGAACGCCTCCACCTTGTAGTAATCCCCTTGCCTTATGGCTTGACTTTGGGGATTACAGGTGTGTTTCATCACGCCTCCCCTCCCATTTTAGGAGAATATGGTCTCTAGGTTTTTGTGACAGTCATGTCCCCAGGGCCTCAGATATTATAGACCTAGGTCTTCTGTGACAGTAGTGGGGACAGCTGTGTGTGCTGGAGTTGCTTATTCTGCTCCTCTCTCTCCTCGCAGACATTACTGTGGAACTCCTTCAGAAGGCAGCACCCAGCCCTATTCGCCGACTCCAGAAAAAATATGTGGCCCACGTGTCCCGGTGAGTCTGGGATCAAGGGGATAGAATGAGACTGGGTGTGGGGGATGTTATTGTCTGTAAAGAGAAAGTGTGATGAGCATCTTGAGAGTCTGAAGAGCTGTAGGACCCGTGGGTTTAATTACTGATCCTTCCTACCTCCCAGAGAGGCCTGTATCTCCCCGTGCGCTATGATGTTAGCGCTGGTGTACATTGAGCGGCTCCGGCACCGAAACCCAGATTATCTGCAGCACGTGTCATCTTCTGACTTGTTTCTAATCTCCATGGTAAGGTACCGGCTCCCATCATCTTCCCGGTGAGCCAGGCACCAGATTCGAATTCCACTGATGCCATTCCTGGCTTCTCTGCAGATGGTGGCCAGTAAATACCTTTATGATGAGGGGGAGGAAGAGGAGGTCTTCAATGACGAATGGGGAGCAGCTGGGGGAGTTGCTGTGGCCACTCTAAATGCCTTGGAAAGGAGCTTCCTGAGTGCCATGGTGAGTGATTCTTCTCTCAGCTGTCTTTGGTTTGGTTTGTTTTTTTCAGACAGGGTTTCTCTGTGTGGAAACTCTGTGGACTAGGCTGGCCTTGAATTCAGAGATCCTCCTAAGCTCTGGGATTAAAGGTGTGCACCACCACCACTCAGCTTCTCATCTGTCTTTATGTTCCTTCATTCTTTGTTCTTTCAACTTTGTTATCATTCTCTCTCTCTCTCTGTCTCTCTGTCTCTCTGTCTCTCTCTCTCTGTCTCTCTGTCTCTCTCTCTTTCTCTCTCTGTGTGTGTGTGTGTGTGTGTGTGTGTGTGTGTGAACCAGATAACCTTGAGTGTCTTCCTGAGGACTTGTCTACCTTGCTTTTTGAAAGAGTCTCTTTATTTAGCCTGGCACTCACAGAGTAGGTTAGGCTGGCTGGCAGACCAGCGAGTCTTCAGGATCTGCTTGTCTTTAGCTCCTTAGGGTTGAGATTATAAGTGTATGCTGTCATGTCCATTTCTTTTACATGGGTTCTGGGGAAATCTCAGTTTCTCATGCTTATATCATATGTTTATTGATATAGCAACCAATCTTTTTTTTTTTTTTTCTGGTTGTGTGTCTTTGATCTCAGGCAGATCTCTCTTGAGTTTGAAGCTAGCCTGGCCCCATTTCAGGACAGGTAGGCCTACATACTCAGACTCTCTCTCTCTCTCTCTCTCTCTCTCTCTCTCTCTCTCTCTTTTTTTTTTTTTTTTTTTTTTTTTTTTTTTTGAGACAGGGTTTCTCTGTGTAGCCCTGGCTGTCCTAGAACTCTATAGACCAGGCTGGCTTCAAACTCAGAAATCCACCTGCCTCTGCCTCCCAAGTTAAAAAGGATTAAAGTTGTGAGCCATCACCACCACTGGGCCTGCACCTGATTTTCTGGTAGGCTCTCCCTTTCCTGTCCTTTCAGGACTAGTGTAGAGCTTCCTGAAGCAATGAGTCTCAAAGTAGAGGCTTTCTTCCTCTTCCTCCAAGGACACACTTTGAGGCAGACCCTGTAGCATTAGCCTCTGAAGATATGCTGTCAAGCTTTTTCTGCCCTAAATTTTGAGCTCCAGATGGACACTAACCTTCTTAGGTTTATTTTCTCTGCTTGCACTTTATAGAGGGGATAACTCGAGGTCAGGTAGGTGGTGATAGCATGATAAAATACATGCAGGTTCTTCTCAGAGTAGCTAGCACATCTTGGCTGGTGGTGTAGCTACTCTGCTCAGGTCAGCATGCTTGTGGCTAACATTAGTGTGGTTCTTTCCTGTTCTTATTTATTTAGGGTTTGTCTGAAACTACAGTTAAGGCTGGCCTAGAACTCAACTTTGTAGCCCAAACTGGCCTGTAACTTGCCATACAGTTGCTTCAACCTTCCAAGTACTGGTATCACAGGAATGAGTTACCATGCCTGTCTTTTATTCTTGCACATAGGATTGGCGTCTCTACACTGATCCTCGGGAGATCTTTGAGGTGCTGAGTTGGCTGGAAAGCTGGTGAGTTCCAGGAACTAGTAAGAGTAGTTTGAGGTATTTAAAGGCCTAGGCAAATGCCATAGGAGCTAGAAATAAGATCTGTGTACCTGGGAGAAAGAAGGAAAGAATTGCTCAAAGTGGTCATTACCTAACCCTTCTGCCCCCCTTTGGTGGTGTGAGCAACTTATTTAAAGTTTAGGTCTTGGTCTCACCTTCTGGATCAGTGAGTAGCCTAAGGACCTGTGCATTCAGTCAACTCCTTAGTGCCTTCTCATGGGTCCTGAGAAATATGAAGGTGTCCCTGGGCTAGCTACAGAGTTCCCAACCTCTCGTCTCTTCCTGTTAGTGTGGCTGAGCAGCAAGGACGGCGTCGGGGCTGGTACACCTACACAGACCTGAGTGTGCTGCTGGAGCAGCCAACATGGCAGCTGTCTCTGAGCTCCCTCTGCCAGCAGCTGGTAAAGGTGAGAAGGAGTTATGAAGAAGAGGGGCTTGAGTAGGCTTGGACAAACACGTGTGAGTCCCTGTGTGTGTGTGTGCGTGTGTGTGTGTGTGTGTGTGTGTGTGTGTGTGTGTGTGTGTGTTGAAAAGCAGATTCTAAAAGGCTCAGAAGTTGAGAATAGATGGGAGGGTGGAGGTGGCAAGGGGAGCTACAGAGAACTTCAACTTGAGAGACTAGGAGTAGGGGATAGTTACAGACAGTCAATAGCCTGCTGTTTTGTTTTATCTTCTCTCCCACAGCTGTCCTGCCTGCTAGCCGTGGCATATGTGAGCAGCGTGGCCCTAGCTGTGGCATCAGTGGCTGTAATACACCAGTCTTTGGGGCTGTCCTCCAGCCCCTCACTAGGTCCTCCTGAACTCACACTGGTCTCCAAGAACCTTGAGCAGCCCTGCATACCTGCCCCTGTGCCACAGTGCCTGACTAATGTCTCCAGCTGCCTGGAAGGCAATGTAGAGTTGCCATCACTCTGGGGCAGTCTTCTGGCCCCACTGACACCCCCTCTAATACCTCCCCCAGACCCTCCTGCCCCTCCTACTCCTCTCCACAAATGCCCCATTTGCCAGAAGTTCCAGAGAAACCCCTCAAACTGCCGTGCCTGCCACCAGCCTAACCATACGGTGTCTATTGGGCCTTCCCGCCCCTTTTACCATACCCATGGCCTGGCCCCTCCCTGGCCCTGGAGCCCAGCGGCCCCTCCATTCCTCCAGCCCCAGCAGTGTTCTCTATTTAGTGTCATGGAGCTGGCTCGTCTTAAGTCCGTCATTTTCCCAGGCTAGGTAGGGCTCTGAGGAGTACATTAAGAGGGTGTGGGAGTCCTTGAGAACCTGGAAGAGGAAAACTTGATTTAGATTTTTGCTACCTCTCTGGGCCCTTGGCTAGTCCCCTGTCCTCCTGGGTAAGAGCATAAGGGGGCAGTACAAGGTCATTCACTCTCCTAGACCTCAGAGGCAGGCTAGCACACCAGTGGTGCCTGGTACAGTGTCAGCTCAGTGACCAGAGGCATGCCCCAGATGACAGAGAATCACCTATCTCTCCCTCCACAAGCCCAGGAAGGTAGATTTTTGCTTTGATGTTTGCAAAGATTGGAAAGGTAAAGGTGGGAGGTGTGGGGCATGGATGAGGAGAGGAGGAACACATTGATGTGGGTGTCTGATGTCTCTTGAGTCAGGAAAACCAAGATGAGAACTGCTGAGGAATGAAGGCTCCTTGAGGCAGGAAGCCCGCTACACCTGTCCCTTGGATGCAGTTGTCACAGCCAAGAATTGCTGGGTCCTTTAACCTTGTCCTTTTGTCTTCCAACCGTAGCATCCTGCTCCAAGGCTTCCCACTCTGCCTTTGTGTGTGTTCTCTTCACAGGCCTCTCTGGGCGCCACTGCTTTGTATCTGAGTTTTTCACGCTTTTATAGAACTGAGGTTTCAATAAACAGTTTCTGTTGCATGGCCTGGCCTTTTCCTTCTGCAGCATTCTTTGATGATCTCCCATCCCTCATCTGCCTCCCAAGTCAGATGCACGGTCCTGTAATCAACATGGAAGTGTTTTTTCTGAGCTGTTTTAGAACTTCCTAATAGTTATTGGTTCCTGTTTCCTTCCTGCATCCCTGCTGCTACTTCCTTGGGGGCCCTAAAATTGTTGGGTGCAGCCTGCCATGGGATATAAGGGGTGACTGTCCCAGACCTGGGAAAGCCCTGTCTGCTGTTGCATATCCACCAGCCTTGTGGATCCTTATGGTTCAAAACACATATCCAGTTGAGCTGGAATACAAGCTCTGCTGACCTCTTCATCAAGGTGACTTTTGGAAGTAGCTGGTGCTAAAGAACCAGGGCTGGGCATCACTTGAAGATCCATCTTTGGTGCATTTGGACCTCCAGCCTACTGCTAAAAATCATTTAGGGAGTGTGGGGGCTGGGAATAAAGGTCTGCGGGCTGGTGGGAGCTGCTGCCCCCAAGGGGTCATTGTAGAAATGTACTGACTTTCTGTTATAGTCTTTGAGAGTTCTGGCATTTTTCAGCCTGAGTGGGATGCTAGATATCCTAAAGGGCTTAAAACCTCCTTTACTATGAACAGTTCCCAAGACATTGTCATCATGCATATAAAAATCTGAGCCTGGAGTTACCTGCTTTTGGAAATGGTCTCACTAGGTTCAGGCTAATCTGGTACTTGCAACTTGCTATCCGCTTACATCTAGCTTCAGAGTGACTGGATGGAGCCATATGCCACCAACCCTACCCAATTCTAATGTTATATTTTTAAGTGTAAGAAAGAAACCTGAGGCCTCAACCCTACACAAAGAAAGGTACTTGAGGAATGCTGCAAGCAGGAGGAGGTGTCTCATCCACGGATAGCATACCGATTGGTCATCTGATACCAGATGGTCCGCTCTGAAAACATACATAGGTTACATTTAGGAACATGTATATACATATGTTTATGTCAGAACAATGAAAAAGGCAATGAATTTGAAAAATGAGATGGAGGGGCATACGGGAGAGTTTTGAGGGAGGATAGAGAAGGGAGAAGTAATGTACCGATAATCTCAAAAATATTAACATCAGTTTGCAGGGAATTTTTTTTAGTAAATATTTTATTTTTTTAAGATTTATTTTATGCATATGAGTACACTGTAGCTGTACAGATGGTTGTGAGCCTTCATGTGGTTGTTAGCAATTAAATTTTTTTTTTAGGACCTCTGCTCCCTCAGGTCAACCCTGCTCTCTCCGGTCAGCCCTGCTTGCTCAGTCCCTGCTTGCTCCGGCCCCAAGATTTATTATTATACATAAGTACACTGTAGCTGACTTTAGACACACCAGAAGAGGGCCTCGGGTCTCATTACAGATGATTGTGAGGCACCATGTGGTTGCTGGGATTTGAATTCACAACCTTCGGAAGAGCAGTCAGTGCTCTTAGCCGCTGAGCCATCTCGCTAGCCCTGCAGAGGGAATTATAAAGTAAATAAATGTATACTTTGTTCAATGTTTTTCAGAAGTTCACTCACTACTGTAGAAAACCAGGTTCACCAATGGCTATATGACATCTGAGTTACCAGTAAAGTGTCATTATTGGCTGGCAACGTAGCTGTCACATCCACAGCAATCCTATTTATGGGTGTGAGCAGCAGTTCCATTGACTTCTGGTTTATTTGTGCTCAAGCATTCATATTGCTGTTAAGTACTCTTGCTTTATAGTGAGTGCGTTATATCTAGTGGTCATGGTCATAAGGGATGAGGGCATTCTCTGGACAGGTTTTGTTTTGAACTGACCTGGGGCATGTCTGGTTTGGCTGAGGAATGTGTACCTAACCAAGGTGATGCTGAGTGGTGATGACGAGAGGAGGTAGCTTGCACAATTTCCTCAGGCTGTTCTGATAACCCTCATTTCCAGAACCTGGTCTACCAGCAGAGGATATAGATGGACATTCTTGAGGGAGGGGTCCAGAACTCAGCTGCTAGGTTAATGGCTGATGGAATTTGCACAAGAACTGGCCAAAGGTGAAAGAGCCATGCCCTGTTCCCAAACCCTTATCCCTTCTCTCCGCTTCGTTGACACCCCTACTCCCTCCCCACCACAGCCAGCTTACTCCACCCAAACTCTGACCTCTTCTTACTCCTTACTCAACTAGCCTGGGGCAGCCAAGACGCAATCCAGTCAGGGCAGCATGAGCCGATCACCTCTCCATCCCATTCCACCTCTGTCTGTGGACTCCCAGGAGACTCCTGCTCCCCTGCCACCACTCCTACCCACTCTCCAGAATCCCTCCTCCCGCTCTTGGGCCTCTCGGTGTGGACCTTCCACCTGGGGACTCAGCTGTCTTCTGGCTCTACAGGTAGGAGGTGGAAGCAATAGGAGTTGGCACTATCTGAAATGGATATTTGGAGGGAGTCAGTGAGTCATGAGAAACCTACAAATAGGTATTTAGGAAGCTCCTCCTTTTCCATTCCTCTATCTCCAGCATTTCCTGGTCTTGACATCTCTGCTCTGGGCCTCCCACCTGCTGCTGCTTCACGGTCTTCCCCCAGGAGGGCTCTCATACCCACCCGCTCAGCTCCTGGCTTCCAGTTTCTTTTCATGTGGCATGTCTACGGTCCTGCAGACTTGGATGGGCAGCAGGTGAGGGGAACCCTGTTGAGAGAGGGAGTAGTCTCTCAGAAAGAGACTTAGGGGAATCCTTTTGACTGCCACTGTGTTTCCAAACCTGCTGGGGCGGCTGTCCCTACAGGCTACCTCTAATCCAGGCTCCGTCCCTAGAGTTTCTTATCCCTGCACTGGTGCTGACAAACCAGAAGCTACCTCTGATGACCAAGACACCTGGAAATGGTGAGGACAGAGCAAAGGTGGGCTAGTGGCAGAGGTACATGTGGGCTGGAGGTTTGGTGGTCCTGGGCATTGTAGTGGTCTTGGGGATATGCCAGGCATCAGCTAGGACAAGAGAGCAAGGAGTCTCCATTCCATCTACATCTTCTTTCTGCACCCCAAACTCCCAGCCTCCCTCACGCTGCACCTGTGTAGTTTGACAAGAAGCTGCCATGGCCTGGAGCTCTGGAACACTTCTCTCCGAGAGGTGAGTGCCTGGAAGAAGACAGTGGAAGGATTGAATGGTCCCAGCCTGGAGAGGCTCTTGTTCCCATCATTAGACACTGATGCTGAGGGAGGAGTCAGGCAGGGGTTTGTCCTTGGAGATAGAAATTCCAGGCTGAGGTCAACTTGATTGAGTGGAAATTCTTCTACCTGTCCTCCTCTCTACCCCCTTAGGTGTCGGGGGCAGTGGTGGTATCCGGGCTGCTGCAGGGCACTATAGGACTTCTAGGGATGCCTGGCCGTGTGTTCCCCTACTGTGGGCCACTGGTGCTGGCTCCCAGCCTGGTTGTGGCAGGGCTCTCTGCCCACAAGGAGGTGGCCCAGTTCTGTTCTGCTCAATGGGGCCTGGCCTTGCTGTACGTGAGTCCCGAGAGGTTTGGGTGGTGGCCCAGTGGGTGTGTAACATCATGGGACGGCAGAGCTGCTCAGATTCTGTGGCTACCTGGGCAGGGATAATAGTTTGTGGATTTGGAATCCAAGGCTTTCCCTTAATTTATTCAGTCTTCCTGATGGTCATAGTCACATGCTATCGTACCCCTTCCATTTCTGCCCTGGGACCTCCTTTTATGATATTCTGCTCACCCACATTGCCATCATTCAGGATTCCAATGCTTCTGACCTACAAGGCTCCTTCTCTTCCCTAGGCTCATCCTGCTCATGGTGGTATGCTCTCAGCACTTGGGTTCGTGCCAGGTACCCCTTTGCTCCTGGAGGCCAGCTTCAACTTCAACTCACATTTATATTCCTGTCTTCCGACTCCTTTCGGTAGGTGGGACTCTGGGCAGTTGAAGTTAGAAGAAAGTGCATAGCCAGGTGAGGTACACAACTGTGATCACACACTGGGAAGGTGGAGGCAGGAAAATTCAGGAGTTCAAGTTTCAGCCCATCGTGGGATACATGAACAAAAAACCATTAAGATATTGATGCTCGCCGGGCGGCTGTGGCAGTGCACGCCTTTAATCCCAGTACTTGGGAGGCAGAGGCAGGTAGATTTCTGAGTTCGAGACCAACCTGGTCTACAGAGTGAGTTTCAGGACAGCCAGGGCTACACAGAGAAACCCTGTCTTCAAAAATCAAAAACCCAAAACAAACAAACAAACAAACAAAATTGATGCTCTTGCAGTGGACCTGAGGACCCTGTTTGGTCCCCAGCACACATGTGGGTAGCTTGTAACTGCCTGCAACTCCTGCTTCAGACCTCAAGTCCCTCTCTGTCCTTCAAGCACCGTCTCTACCCTCCAACCCATAAAGATAAAAGCATGGTGGCACATACCTTTAATCCTAGCACTTGGGAGGAAGAGGCAGGTAGATCTTTGTGAGTTCGAGGCCAGCCTGGTTTATAGAATAAGTTACAGGACAGGCAAGGCTACATAGAGAGACATGTCTCAAAAATAAGCTAAAATAAAAGAGTTGAAACAAAAACAAAAACACAAAAACGGACCGTCGTGGACTGCTCCTTTGGTCTCTTCTGAGTTTCTGTTGACCTCACTCACCCAGGCTGCCTCAGAAGGCTCATGGGGAGGAGGAAGCTCTTTGTCATGTCAGTGTTGTTCTCCAGGTGCTTGCCCCTGTGGCCTGTGTGTGGCTCATCTCTGCCTTTGTGGGTCTGAGTGTTATCCCCCTGCAGCTGTCTGAGCCCTTGGAGGCACCGTGGTTCTGGCTGCCGCACCCAGGTAGGTAGGCTTTCTCCCATGCTCCCCTTGTCTTGCTCAAATAATCAAATCAAGATTTAATAGACTTCAGCCAGATGAGGTGGCACATCTGTAATCCCAGTACTTGGGAAGTAGAGGTAGGAGGATCTGAAATTCAAAGTTGTCCTCGGTTATATATCAAGTTTAAGGCTGCTGACCTGGGCTATGTGAGACCCTGCCTCAAGAAAACAAAAACAAAAAATCAAAAACAAAACAAACAACTAAACAAAACCCAGTCCCATGAAAGATTTAATGGAACTCACTTCTTACTTCACATTTATTCAAAACACAGGTGGAGAAATTGACAACTTTCAGGGTCCCCCCAACACACACTACAGGCCTATTGCTTGGGTCAGTGTTGGGAGGCTAGCATGCATATTTCTCTCCACCCCACTGCTTACTCCTGACACTCTTGACAAATTAACAAGTTTACATTATCTGCCCCCGTGGACATTTCTGTTGAACTGTGTAGTTACAGTCTTGGAGTCGTGTGTGTGTGAAATTTTGTCATTCATGTTTATTCATCACGGTGGTGGGGGTCAATCAACTCAGAACCTTGTGTGTATACTCAGCAAGTGCTTCACATGGAACTCTTTACCCCAGCCCTTTAGTTAACAGCTTAATAATGGCCCGTTGAGTTCTGATTACATCCTAAACATACGGCAGGCATAGTAAGAAATACAGGTGTAGTAACATCTGCTTCATGGAACTGACATTGGGGTATATAGATAAGAATCATATAAGCACCCAAGGAAAGGTGAAATTGTCATTGTGGTACGTGTACCTAAGTACAACCAGGCTTTGTGGTGAGAGAAAATAACGGGGAATCTGATAGTATTAGAGAGGTTGAGAGAATTGGTTTTATCTTGATAAATTTAGATAATTTCTTTTTAGAAGCATTCTTTTTAAGCATGCTTTTATTATTTATTGATATGTTCCAAACACATATCAGTGCATCTTGATCATATCCAGTTCCTCTTCCCACTTCTCACCGGCACAGCCCCAGTCCCTTTTCCTTCTTCCTTTCTTTCTTTCTCTCTCTCTTTCTTCCTTCCTTCCTCCCTCCCTTCCTTCCTTTCTTTCTTTCTTTCTTTCTTTTGTTCTTTTTTTTTTAAGATTTACTTATTACTATAATTAAGTACATTGTAGCTGACTTCAGACACACTGGAAGAGGGTGTCAGATTTCATTACGGGTGGTTGTGAGCCACCATGAGGTTTCTGGGACTTGAACTCAGGACCTTCAGAAGAGCAGTCAGTGCTCCCACCCACTGAGCCATCTCACCAGCCCCCCTGCCCCCCCCCCGTCCCTTTTCATGGCCTTAAAAAAATTATTCACTGAGTCCGATTAGTGCATGGGGGTGGGGCCATCTACTAGAGCACAGGAAGCACCTTCTCTGAAGGAAATGGCTTTCCGCTCCCCAGCAGCCAGCACCTAACGTTACTCCTCAGTAGGGGTGAAGCCTCAGGAGCCTTTACTCCATTCTCGCTTCCGTGCTGGAGTGGTGACTGGCATGGCCTCGTATGGGTTCTGTACACGCAGCCACAGCTGCTGAGGGCTCGGGAGAGTGCAGTGGTCATGCCACTGCTATAAGACTTCTCCCAGCTCTTATGTCCTCCCTCCCCGCTTTTTTGAGACAGAATCTCATAGTTTTGGTCGGTCTTGAACTTGCAAGGTAGTCAAGGATGACATTAAACTCCCGACCCTTCTGTCTGTGCCTAGCAAGTGTTGTAATTTCAGGTGTGCATCACCACATCTGACTAGGAGAAATACCCTTGAAGAAGTGAGATGAGATGTAAGAGATGGAGAGATGAGTAGCTAGTTGGATAGGAGGCAGGAGACCAGATTGTATTAGGTAAACAGCAGATGCAAGGGCACTGTGGTTACCAGGAACACAGCAAATCCACGGCCTAAGGCAAGGCTAGTGTTTGAAGTAGGACGGATTATGATAGGAAATGAGGCTAGGAACAGAACTTCAGACCAAAGATGACCTTGTGGATCATAGTGAAGAGAAGGATCTCTCTCCTAGAGTGCAGTGGGTTTTGCCTCCACAGTACTATCTTGAAAAGCTAGAACATCTGGAATTCTTGTGGCACAGGCATTTAGAGGCAGAGGGACACTCTGGGCTTAGGTCTGGTCTCCAGGTGACTCCTTTTTTTTCCTCAGGTGAGTGGAAATGGCCCTTGCTGACACCCAGGGCCCTGGCTGCAGGCATCTCCATGGCTTTGGCAGCCTCCACCAGCTCCTTGGGTTGCTATGCCCTGTGTGGCCAGCTGCTGCACTTGTCTCCTCCGCCACCACATGCCTGTAGTCGAGGGCTGAGCTTGGAGGGGCTGGGCAGTGTGGTGGCAGGGCTGCTGGGGAGCCCCCTGGGCACTGCATCCAGCTTCCCCAACGTAGGCACAGTGAGTCTTTTCCAGGTACGTGGATCTGAGACAGGACCGGGGAATTGAAGGTACAGGGGCTGGAACTCACTGACTGACTGCCAGCTGGGCTCTCAGTCAGGTGGCTCACCGAGGGAGGTGTCTAGAGGTGCTGAGTGCTTTGACTGTGGAGAGACAGGAAATAGCCATGCTCGGTGTATCAAGAGCTCTGTCAAGGCTCAGCAGAGTGATGGATGGATTAGAGAAAGCCCTGTTCTATTGAGAACTTCATTTAAAAAGTAAGTCTGTAGCATGATTTGAGGGAGTAAATACTATTCTGAAAGCAGCCATGTATGGGCTGAGTCAAGGAGGTACCTCTGATGGAGTGGCTAGGATGCTCAGAAGGATCATGTTTAAGCTGGGATACAGAGGATGAGTAGTGGACCAGGCAAGGAGGTGACTGTGTTTTCTAGTATCTCTTCTTCCTCCATACAGATGGGCTCTCGGAGAGTGGCCCACCTAGTGGGGCTGTTCTGCATGGGGCTTGGGCTCTCCCCAAGGCTGGCTCAGCTATTTACCAACATCCCACTGCCTGTGCTCGGTGAGTAAATAGGTGGGAAGACAAGCACTGGAACACTGCTTCCCCCAGTATGACCCGACCAGTTGGCTTGGCTGACACTTTTTCTAAATAGCTTCTCAGGATGGATATGAACATATGATCTTGTTTTCTTAGCCAAACCGAGTCCCTTGCAGAATCAGAAACAAGCCTGTTGGTAGTATTTCCTCACTACAACCCGCCTGTCTTACAAGCCCTGGACTTTGTCCTCTTCCCACCTCCTTGTTTTCTTCTGTACGAGGCAGGTGGGGTACTGGGAGTGACCCAGGCTGTAGTTCTGTCTGCTGGATTCTCCAGCTTCCACCTGGCTGACATCGACTCTGGGCGAAATGTCTTCATCGTGGGCTTCTCCATCTTCATGGCCTTGCTTTTGCCGAGGTGGCTCAGGGAAGCCCCAATCCTGCTCAACACAGGTAAGTGGGGTGGAGAAGGAAGGAGTCCCTCAGTAGTGGGGCGGAGGCTTTAGGCTGTCTGCATTCTTGGTCTCACAATGGGATTTTGCGTGTACTTCATTCAGTTATTTAGCAAATACCCATTGAGCACTGTGCTAAGTGCATGCCCTGGTTCTATTTCTGTGGCTGTGGTAAAACACACAGATTGAAAGCATTTTAGGGGAGGAAAAGTTTCATTCAGTCAACAATTCCAAGTCATATTCCATCATTGAGGCAAAGCCATGGCAGGGACTCAAGGCAGAATCTTGAAGGCAGGCCTACATAGCTTTACCTCCAAACAAGGAGCTCACTTCACAGTCAAACAAGTACAGCGGGAACCATGGAGGACGCTACTTGCTGGCTGGCTCACAGGCAGCTAACTTCCTTATATAGTTCAAGATCACCTGTCAAAGGAATGGTACTGCCTACAGTAGGCCAGGCCCTACTAAGTCAATAACCAGTAAAGACAATCTTCCACAGACATGCTCAGTAGCCAGTCTATGTAGGTAATTCCTCAATTGAGACTCTCCTCTCAGATGACTCTAGGTGGTGACAAGTTGACAGTTAAAGCTAACTCATTACACAACCCTTCTCCTCAAACACATTAAAAGAAAACATCTAACTAGGTCAAAGCACAAAAGTCCTTCTAGGCTGGGCAGTGGTGGTGCACTCCCAGAACTCGGGAGGCAAAGGCAGGTGGATCTTTGTGAGTTTGAGGCTAGCCTGGTCTACAGAGTGAGTTCCAGGATAACTAGGGACACACAGAGAAACTCTATCTCAAAAAAACCCCAAAAGAAAAGAGGTATCTAATCCTAGTACCCAGGAAGCAGTGGGGTCTCTGTGAGTTTGAGGCCGGAAGCCTACACAGTGAGTTCCAGGCCAGTCAGGGCTACATAGTGAGATCCTGACAAAACAAAATAACCAAAACCTGTGGTACTCAATGACAAGAGTGGCTTCCACCAGAGCTACTGAGGTGATCCAATAGAACTGGACTGGTCTTTGAGGATGGGAGAACTTAAACATATTTGGCAAAAGGCCATTTCTGTGTGTGAGACAGGGTCTCTTTTTGGAACCTAGGCTGGCTTCAAGCTCTTGGCAATCCACCTGCTTCCTCTCCAGTCTTAGGATTATAGATGTAAGCCACATGCACAGTTAATAAGGTCATTCTTGATCATGTTTCCATCATATGCAAAGATAAAAGACAGGATTATAGGACAGAAATAGCATATGCTGAAAGCCTATTTTATCTAGAGTCTAGTTTAACTAGAGCAGTGGTTTTCAATTGGGGGTCATTTTGCTCCATGGGGAACATTTAGCAATGTCTGGACACACTTTTCAGATGTCATAAATGGGGAAAAAGAGGATTGTTATTGGGATTCAGTGTTTAGAGAGGTTATTAAACATTCCTTGAGACAGTGGACAGTTTCTTATAACAGAATTATCTGGTCCACAGTGTTAGTAGTACTGAAGTTGAGAGGTCCAGGGTAGAGCAGAGAAAGTCAGAAGTGGGAGAGGCTAGGGCTTTGTAATGCCACACTTTCCAGAGAAAGGGAACTTGGGACAAAGGGTACCTGGAGGGAATATAGGTGCTTAGAAATCATGGTGCTCACCGGGTGGTGGTGGCACACGCCTTTAATCCCAGCACCTGGGAGACAGAGGCAGGCGGATTTCTGAGTTCAAGGCCAGCCTGGTCTACAGAGTGAGTTCC
>NW_022196896.1:101015541-101019488 GCF_008632895.1 Mastomys coucha | reverse complement strand
AAAAAAAAAAAAAAAAAAAGAAAAAAGAAAAAAGAAAAAGAAAAGAAAACATGGTGCTGATAAGGGATGCTATGGGCAAGGCCTGAGTGTGGGGAATGGAATGTGTAGAGGGAAAAGGTAAATGGGATGGAATGATAGCTTAGCGAGATGTGTCCCAGGTCTGCAACTTAGTTTAGTTCTGAAAGGGAAGATTCAGTGCCTGGGACAGATCAGTTATCTTCCTGCCTGGCCCCAACCCTTTGTAGGCTGGAGTCCCCTGGATACGTTTCTGCGTTCTTTGCTGGCAGAACCCATTTTCTTAGCTGGTCTGTTGGGCTTTCTCCTAGAAAACACTATATCTGGTAAGTTGAGACCTGGTCCTAAGGGAGCGGCTGGGTAGTCATTACTCCCTGGGTTGGACAGTGACCTGAGCAACCGCCCCCACCTTTTACTTATTTTTCATTTAAGAAACAACTTATTTTCATTTTAAATTACACATATGTATATATGTGTATCTGTGGATATCTGTATTCATATAATGCAGAGAGCAGTGATGCCAGATCCTCCCAGACCTGGAGATACAGACAGTTGTGAGCCATCTGGTGTGGGTGCTGGGACTTGGAACTTGGGTCCTCTGTAAGAGCAGCACCAGCTCCTAAGAGCTGAGCTATCTCTCCAGCCTGATCATCCCTCTTTTACAGGTACTCGGATTGAAAGAGGCTTAGGTCAGGGGCTGCCAACGTCTTTTACTGCTCAAGAAACTCAAATGCTTCAGAAGTCCAGGAAAAAGGCCGCTCAAGAGTATGGGCTTCCTTTACCCATCAAAAACCTGTGTTCCTGCATCCCACAGCCTCTCCATTGCCTTTGTCCAATGCCTGAAGACTCTGGGGATGAAGGAGAATCCTCTAACACAGGGGAGACCGCCGACTTGTTGCCTAACTCTGGGGAATCATGCTCTATGGCTAGCAGAGAAGGGTTCAGGTCCCAGTAATCACCAAGACCACCATTTTTTGTGTTAATTAGTCTAGCAGTAACTCCCACCTTGCTGGAGTCTCGCTTCCAAGGCTGTACTTTCTCCCAGTGGAGGTGTATGTGGCCCTCCACTAGTAAAATGGGTTGTCTTTCCTCCTCTTAATAATACTTGCGCGTTCAGGAGAAGAGGCCATGGTTTAGTGGGTCAGAACTGAATAAATGAGACTTTTGCCTGTAAACTGTCAAGGTTGCTTGAATGAACTCTAGCATTCAAATTATTTACTGAGTGCTTCCCACGAGGAAGGTCCTACATCCACGGATATGAGTATGACAGGGTCCCTGCCCTCTGCCCGCATTTAAGGTTTAAATAAGTAACTAAAATGTAAAGCAGAGGAGCCTATAATAAAGATGAAAATAAAAGACGAAGAGGCAAGAAGTAGTATTTCGTTTCAACTGAGGGCAACAGGAAAGGAATTGGGAAAGCAGCAGAGCTGCGAGTGGTCTTAACAAGTGAGGTCCGGGCCCCGCCCACCAGGGCACTGGCTCCGCCCCGCATCCCAAGGCCCCGCCTCCCCGAATGTGTTGGGGGGGTGGCCTCTACTCTAGGCCTTTCACTTTGCGCACCAGGGCAGGCCCGCCGTGAGGTGGGTGGGAGTTCCCGCAGCCGTTGACGGTAGGTGGGATCGGTTTCGAGTCGGTGCCGAGATCTGGGTCCGTCCGGACGCCGAGAAGCAGAGATAAACTCGTCCAGCGGCCCCCGACCCGGGCGCATTTTCCCAGAAGGGACCGCGCGCAGTCAGAACTTTGGGGCCGACCTCCCGGAGTGGGCGGGCCTGCGCACGCGCAGTCCGCTTTCGGCCTCTGTCTTTTAGGGTGGCGTGTGAGGCTCTTCCTTTAGCAGGCGTCGTGTTTTGGCCCTCTGGGCCGAATTAGCTTTGTTCCCCTTTGGGCCCCTGAGCCGTAACTGTGTGCAGCGGATGCAGTAAAAATGAGAGACGGGCGACTGAGTTCCTGCAGGGGAGGCGAACGGACGCTTAGGGCGCTCGAGGGCGGGGTGTGTGACCTCTGGTGGCAGCGCCTAAGCTTTGCCCTCTATGGTGGCACAGGGCGTGGGTTCGACGGATGGTCTGTAGGGCCTTGCTGCCCCCTGCTGGGTGTTGTAGGAACTGTCCCTGAGAGAGGAACCTGAGTGGCAACTTCACATTCTGGCAACTTCACATTCTGCCTTTTAAAAGACAAATTAAACCAGCGAGGTTGGTTAACGTGATCTTGGAAGACCTACTTGCGGGGTGGGGGGTTGCGGAGTAAAACCCCAGAGCACTTACAGATTTCTTCTCCTTCCATGCTGGGGACAGCTTCAGGCCCCAGTCCGATCTACCACTGAGTTATCGTTTTTTGTTTTGTTTTGTTTTCTTTTGTTTTGTTTTGAGGGGCTTTTGCTATGTCGTCCAGGTTGGCGTCCAAATCAAGATCCTCCTGCCTCAGCCTCCTGTGTGCTAGGATTACAGGCATGTCTCATCATGCCTGACTCACTGAGTTATACTTACCTCCGACCAGGCTGAGTGGGAGGAGCAGCCAGACTGGGTCTGGTGCTGAATGTTTAGACGTTTTTATAGGGCCAGCTGTCCCTGGCCACATTAAAACAGCTTCCTCCCATTCAGACAAAACCATCGACTTGTGGGTTTTGACCTTCGGAACTTAAGGAGGGACCAGTTGGGCCAATGAGCTCAATTTTGGTGAGTTTTAGAGTGCGTGCCAGGATGTGCCTATAAGGGAAATTAGAGGGTTTGGCAACTTCATTTGTATTTCTAATCTTTCCCAATGTAAACTCTTGCCCAGCGAAGACTCTTTAATCATCCCAAGACCGCTCTATTGGACTGTCGGAACAGCATGTGATGCAAATAACCATCTCCACACAAGGCGGCTGCAAATAACCACCATATATGCAGTCCTGTGTCACTTGGAATGGCCGAATATTTTTTGACTACCGTGTTGTTAGGCAATTTTATCCTGTGTAGATTTCACACAATGCATGTACTTGAACCAAGATGGCAGCAATACACTAGGCTCTATGCCCTTTTAGGGTCCCTGTCATGTATGTAGTCTATCTGACCATATACATTTGTATTCCACGTGTTAATTGTAGTGCAGACTAATTAGTGCCACAAGACAGTGCTTTGAAAACTAGGAAGAGGATGGCTTAGACGGAGTTGAAAGTGACTTGTTACTAAGATTTAAACGGGAATTCTATTATTTTCTTTGTAGTCTAAGTTTTCACTTCCTGGCACTTCCATTTTGTATTTATGGATGAAAATAATGAAATTATATGACTTTTTGTGTCCATGGGAAAAATAAATTCTGTCAAGATTTAGTTCCTATATATTTAACTAGGCTAAGGATACAGCATTCTTTTTTTTAAAAAGATTTATTTATTTATGTTATTTATATGAGTACCCTGTAGCTGTCTTCATACACACCAGAAGAGGGAATCAGATCCCATCCCAGATGGTTGTGAGCCACCGCGTGGTTGCTCAGGACCACTGGGAGAACAGTCAGTGCTCTTAACCGCTGAGCCGTCTCTCCAGCCCGACAGCATTCTTTGTTGAGGTAAAACCATTGATGTCCAGGAGTTCCAAGGTGCGCAGAAGGCATGTTGGTAATGTAGGCCTTAGTGTGGGCATGTACCCAATTAATGTGAAATTGTCAATTCTCTGTGGTGTGAAATGTGCTGCCTGGTCAGTTGTTGAGAGGGACTTGGGACATTTCTCTTGTTCTTACTAATTCTTGTGTGTCACTGTGTGTCTGTCATGTAATGTGAAGCTCATTATGGATCTTCCATCATGCATATACACATGAATTTTCCATACTTGAGGCTTAACTTGAACAGACTCTAGGTAAGAATTTCTGTTTTAGATTAGGGGAAATATGATCAAGTACGTCATATATATATATATATATATATATATATATATACATATACACATATACATATACAT
>NW_022196896.1:101005462-101015461 GCF_008632895.1 Mastomys coucha | reverse complement strand
TATATATATATATATATATATATATATACATATATTGTGAGAGGACAAATAAATTAAAACTTAAAATGAACCTGTTTTAGATAGTTTTTTGAGACAGGGTTTCATGTAGTCCAGCAGGCTGGCCTTGAATTCACCACTATGTAGGTTGAACTTTTGTTTATCTAATTGAAAAAAAATTTAATATTTATTTATTTTATTTATGAGTGTTCTGTCTGCATGTATACCTGCATACCAGAAAGCAGCACATCCCGGTGTAGATGGTTGTGAGCCACCATGTGGTAGCTGGGAATTGAACTCAGGACCTGTAGAAGAGCAGACAGTGCTCTTGCCACTGAGCCATCTCTCCAGCTCCCTGAAGAAAAAAATTTTTTTTATTTCACTTTGTGTGTGTGGGGTTAAGGATGTGTGTGCATGTGTGTGTGTGTGTGTGTTAGGTGTATGTATAAGCACACTGAGTGTGAAGGTCAGAGGACAATCTCGAGGTGGTCCTCGGGCGCCTCCTACTGCTTGTTTGAGGTAGAGTCTCTTGTTAGCCTAAAACTTGGTAGGCCTGGGTAGCTACACCCTCCTGAGTCTTCCTTATCAGTGATGCGATTACAGATACACAGCACCTTACTAGCCTTTTATATAGGTTCTGGGGATCTGAACCCAGGTCCTTATGAGGCCAGCATTTTACCAGTAAAACTAAGTAGGGCTAGTTTTACCCTAGTCCAACTTGATCCCTCTACCTCCATCTCCTCAGTGCAGGATTACTGGTGCAGAACATCAAGTCTGTTTTAGGATTTTACTGTTCATTTTCAATCGACTCAAGTTTTCCTTTTCTCCTTTTCTGCTTATAAAAAAATTGTAACACCTATTTGGTGCATGTGTGGAAGTCAGAGGACAACTTACAGGAGATAATTTTTTCCTTCTAGCATGAGTCCTGGGGATCCAGCTCAGGTCATCTGGCTTGGCAGAAGTGCCAAACTGCTTTTAGCAATCAATCAATTAATTTGTTTGTTTGTTTTTGAGACAGGGTTTCTCTGTACAGTTCTGGCTGTCCTGGAAATCACTCTATAGACCAGTCTGGCCTGGAATTCAGAGATCCGCCTGCCTCTGCTGGCACTAAAGGCCTGTGCTGTCACGGGCGCAATCAAATAATTTGAATGTCCTGACTTAGGATGTCGATTGTGTGTGTGTGTGTGTGTGTGTGTGTGTGTGTGAGAGAGAGAGAGAGAGAGAGAGAGAGAATGGGAATCATTCTTTTCCTTCTAAAAGTTCTGGGAAAGATGGGATTCAAATAAAGATTCTGTAGGAATGGCTTGGGTTTCCATTTTATATTAAATGCATCAATATGTTGCGTTTTAAGCACTATGAAATAAATAGATCTGCTTCCCCTTCCCCCTTTCCTCCTTCTTTCTCTCCACTTTTTCCTTTCTTCCTCCTCAAGGTTAGTCTGTCTCATGTATCCTCAACTTGTCTGGGAATCTTGAACTTTCTGCCTCCATCAAGTTCTGGGATTAGAGACATGTGGCACCTTAATGGTAAAGACATATTTTATATTCTGTAGGAACTTAATGTGAGAAATATTCTCATCTTTAAAAAAGATGTTAGTTATTTTTATTTTATGTGTATGAGTGTTTGCCTGCACATATGCAGGTACACCAAGTGCAGTGCTTGAAGAGGTCAGAGGAGGGCACCGGGCCCCCTGGAGCTGCAGTTACAGATGGTTGTGAGTGGCCATGTCATGGGTGCTGGGAACTGATCCCTGTCTTCTGAAAGAGCAATCCGTACTCTTAACTCTGTGCCATATCCGCAGTCACAGATTCTGGAGACATTTTAGGCTAGTTGTCCCGATGGGCCACTGCTAGGCTGCTTCTATTAAGGGAGTTTGTGCTCTCATGCTCTGTTTTACTGGGGAGAGTTGTTTGCGGTTTCAGTTGACATGGAGTTGTAAGTGGCCCTCTTGAGGCCTGACTTTCCTGAGGGCACTGTGCTGAATTAGAATTTTTCTGCAGATGGAAGAGCTAGAGGAAGACCTGTTGATGCAGCCGTGGGCGTGGTTACAACTCGCTGAGAACTCACTCATGGCCAAGGCTTCTATCACCAAACATGGTTATGCCTTGTTGATTTCAGATCTTCAACAGGTGTGGCATGAACAGGTGGACACGTTGGTGGTCAACCAGCGAGCCAAGGTAAGAGTGTTAGTGTGAAGAGAAGTATCACTGTGGAGTGGTGTGCTGGCCGTAGGACACTAACATCAGCCAACTGGCTAGCTGTACATGGGCAGGGAAGGCTGGTTTGGTTTGAAGCAATTATAGGTTCAACATCCTTATCGTAAAGATCCATCCTCTGAAATGCTCTAAAATATGAAACTTTTCACATCCTCAAGACTCAAGCACTCCAAAAGTTTTAGATTTTGGATCATTTCAGATTTTGGATTTTGGGGATAGATTTTGTGCAACTGGTAAAAATCAATGTATTCCAAAGTCCAAGGAACTCAGAAATCTGAAACATTCTGAGAGGGAAGAGGAGAGGGAGAGAGGATTGATTCTGCACAAGCAATAATGCGTTATGTCATCTGTATTATATGACATACATGGCCTCAGGGGTCTTGCCCAGGACAGAACTGTGGAGCAGGCTAATTGATTTTTGCAACTCTTTGTTGTTTTCATTCTGCCATCATGCTTCCCCTTTGCACTGTCCTCTCCTCCCCTCTGTCTTCATGGCCCCCTTTGCTCCCCACTGTCTTCATGGCCCCCTTTGCTCCCCACTGTCTTCATGGCCCCCTTTTGCTCCCCACTGTCTTCATGAGCTCCCTTTGCTCCCCACTGTCTTCATGAGCTCCCTTTGCTCCCCACTGTCTTCATAGTCCCCCTCTGCTCCCCACTGTCTTCATAGCCCCCCTCTGCTCCCCACTGTCTTCATGGCCCCCCTTTTCTTCCTCACTGTGTTCATGGCCCCCTTTTCCTCCTCACTGTGTTCATGGCCCCCCTTTGCTCCCCACTATCTTCATGAGCTCCCTTTGCTCCCCACTGTCTTCATGGCCCTCTCTGCTCCCCTTTGAGGCATTTTCCTTTCCCACCCTCACTCTGTACTGCTGTCATCTCTAGGAGCTGAACAAGCGCCTCACGGCTCCCCCTGCAGCTTTTCTCCATCACCTGGATGAAGTGCTCCGCCCACTGTTTAAAGATTCTGCTTACCAGGATGCTGCTCACCCTAGCAAAGCTACTTTCTCCTGTGATCGAGGAGAGGAGGTACTGATTCTGCGGGTGCAGAGTGAGCTCTCTGGCCTCCCCTTCAATTGGCATTTCCACTGTATTCCAGCTAGTTCTTTACTGGTAAGTTCAATTTATGGGGTACAGATGGGGATCCAAGCTACTTCTGGTAAAGATCTGAGTGCCCTTGTATTTCCTGTAAACCTTGTTTGAAATTATTTTCTAATAATAATAATAAAAAGTCTCAGCTGGGCTGTGGTGGCGCACGCCTTTAATCCCAGCACTTGGGAAGCAGAGGCAGGTGGATTTCTGAGTTTGAGTCCAGCCTGGTCTACAGAGTGAGTTTCAGGACAGCCAGGGCTACACAGAGGAGATCCTGTCTCGAAAAGCCAAAAAAAAAAAAAAAAAAAAGTCTCCCTGGCTATACAGGAAGCTAAGGAGGTTCTTGACTGATATAGTGTTGTTTTACAAAGGGAACAGGATTTGGGTCTGCATAGTTTATTTGGTGACTTCATCAATATTTTTTTAAAGATTTATTTATTTATTATATGTAAGTACACTCTAGCTGTCTTCAGACACTCCAGGAGAGGGAGTCAGATCTTGTTACAGATGGTTGTGAAGCACCATGTAATTTCTGGGATTTGAACTCAGGACCTTTGGAAGAGCAGACAGTGCTCTTAACCACTGAGCCATCTCTCCAGTCTGACTTCATCTAATATTATTATTTTAATGACAGGGTCTCAAGTATGCTAGGCTATGCTAGAATGACCTTATCATTTTACCTGAGTGTTAGGATTACCGTGCTCAGTTTATGCAGTAGTGGAGGGTTGAACCCAGGGCTTTGTGCTGGGCACTCTACCCTGAGTGCTTTTTTTTTTTTTTTTGAGATAGGGTTTCAGCGTAGCCCTGATGGACATCTGCCTGCTCTGCCTCTGTGAATGTTGTTACCATGCACACTTTTCTTGATTTTTTTTTTTTTTGTTTGTTTTTTCAAGACAGGGTTTCTCTGTGTAGCCCTGGCTTGTCCTGGAACTCACTCTGTAGACCAGGCTGGCCTTGAACTCAGAAATCCGCCTGCCTCTGCTTCCCAAGTGCTGGGATTAAAGGCGTGTGCCACCACGCCCCGCTTCTTGATTTTTTTTTTTAAAGATTTATTTATTTATTATATGTAAGTACACTGTAGCTGTCTTCAGACACCCCAGAAGAAGGGGTCAGATCTCATTGGGGGTGGTTGTGAGCCATCATGTGGTTGCTGGGATTTGAACTCATAACCTTCAGAAGAGCAGCTGGCACTCTTAGCCACTGGGCCATCTCTCCAGCCCCTTGATTTTTTTTTTTAAGAGTTATATTATGAAGCCTTAGGTGGCATGAAATTACTTTACAGTGAAATCTTGCTTTGAAGCAATCCTCTTATGCCAACTTCCAAGTGGTCTATGTAGCAAGTTCTAGGACAGCGAAAGTTATATAATAGCAAGACCCTGTTTCAAGAAATCAAAAAAGCCAACCAAGGTACCAAACAGAAGTTTTGAAATTGAAAGCTGGGCACAACTATACATATCTGTAATCATAGCACTAGGGAGATAGAGGCAGAAGGATCATGAATTCAAGGATATCCTCAGCTACATAGTGAGTTTGAGTGTAGCCTGGGCTACATGATACTCTGTCTCAAAAACCAGTGAGTTGCTGAGTATGGTGATAAATGCCTTTAGTCCCAGCACTCAGGATGCAGAGGCAGACAGATCTCAAGGCCAGCCTGGTAAACATAAAGAGTTCCAGGAAAAAAGAAGAAGAAAAAGAAAAAGAAAAGCTGACTTTGACTTCGGATTTAGTATGTCTGCTTTGAATCCCATCTAGCCCAGCAGTGGTAGCTAACACCTCTAATCTCTGTGAATTTGAGGCCAGCCTGGCCTACAGAGTGAAATCCAGGACAACCAGAGACGTACACAAAGGAGCCCTGTCTTCAGAAAGACAAACAAACAAACAAACACCTAAACAACAACAACGGAAACCAAACTTAAACTAGAAGCCTCAAATTTCCTCCAAATATCCACTGGAGGATATTGATGACACTGTCAGTTTGGAGAAAAATGTGTGTCTGTGTGTGTGTGTGTGTGTGTGTGTGTGTGTGTGTGTGTGTGTGTGTAGGTGCATGTGCCAGAATGTTAGAGTATGTGTAGAGGTCAGATGTCAACCTTGGGTGTCTCCACCACCACAAGCCCTCCCCCACACCCAGGGTCTCTTTGTGTTGCTGTGGCTGTCCTGGAAGTCACTAGGTAGACCAGGCTGGGCTTAAAGGCATGCACCACCACAGTTTCAATTATCTTCCATAATGACTTCCCTACATTGTTTTCTGAGACAGAGTCTCACAAAACCTGGAACTTCTTCATTTGGCTAGACCGGCTGGCACCAGGCCCCAGAAATACTCTCTGCCTTACTAGTGTGGGGTAACAGGTGCTTACCACTTTTTATGTGGGTGCTGAAGTCTCAAACTTAGGTAGATTGTGTGCCAAACAGTTTACTGACTAAGCTATCTCTCCTGCCTCCCAATTTTTTTAAGTTGAGTGTACCCTCCAGTCATTCTATTCTATATTTATTTACTTAGGAATCATAGAAAACAGCCTGGAGATGGTGGCACATGCCTTTAATCCCAGCTCTCAGGAAGCAGAGGCAGGTGGATCTCTGTGAGTTCAAGGCCAGTCTGCTCTACAGAGCTAGTTCCTAGAAAGAACTACAAAGAACTCTGTTTTAAGAAAAGAGAAGAGAAGAGAATGATGGAAATATAGCCAGGTATAATGGCACATGCCTGTAGTTCCAGTACTATGCAGGTTGAGGCAGGGAGAGCACAAGTTTGAGGCCAGCTTAGGCTACATGGTGAGTTCTAGGCCAGCCAGAGCTCCACAGTGAGATCCAGCATCACAGAACGAGGAACAAGTCTCCCAGTTTCCTTTTCCCACAAAGATCTACTCAAACATTTCTTCCCATAGGTTTTTCTTGTTTGTTTTAATTTTACTTTATTTATGTGTATGGATGATTTGCTTGCATATATGTCTGTGCACCACATGTGTGACTGGTGCCTGCAGAGGCCAGAAGTGCTCATCAGACCCCTGGACCTGCAGTTACAGATGGTTGTGAGGTGCCATGTGGGTATTTGGAAATTGAATGAATCCAGTTCCTCTGAAGAGCAAATGTTGCTCGTAATTGCTGAGCCACCTCTCCAGCTCCGCTGTCTTAGTTTCCAACCAAAAATAACTCAAGAACTTAAGAAAATTATAGGATATTCACAATATATATTTAAAAAAGAACAAATTTTCAGAATCAACAAATATCATTGTTGATCACTCAGTGATCAGAGTGTTTTGCAAGAAGTGTAGGGCTCAGGTTGGCCGCAGAACAATCTGCAAAGGTATTTTCTAGTTCCCACTTCAAGGTGTAGTGTACCTGAGGTACTGTAGGTGATGTGGTCATTTGGCATCAATGATCACATTGTGATGCTTACACACATCCACTGTGGGGAACAAAGAACTGATTTGCTTTTAAGTACTTTATTTTTAATCATGTGTATTTCTGTGTGTGGTTTTGTATACATGAGAGGCAGGAGATGGTATTGGATCTCTTGGGCCTGGGGTTACAGCTGCTGCAACTCCTAAACCAAAGTGGGTGCTGACACCCAAACTTGTGTCCTGTGGAAGAGCTGTCTCTCCAGCCCAGCCGAGGACTTCTTGAGAGACTGTTTACTGGTATTTATTTATTTCTGTCTGGAACTTTGCAAAGCTGCATTTGAGTGCTAGAATTGCTCATTCATCACAGGTTTGCTTGTGGTTCTGGGGATCAAGCCCAGGGCCTCACACTTGGTAGGCATGCACTCTACCACTGAGCTATACCCCAACTAAGGATGTTCTCTAATGTTGCCAAGGCAAGTGACCACATCAGTTTTCCAAGTAGTGATGACTACAGGTGTGCCCCATTGTGACTGATTTTATGAAGAAATTGCCAAGGCCCATCCATAGGTCCTGCTGTGTAGTAAGCACTCACATTTGTTGACTTTAATTGAATTTCTTGTGAAATCTTCCATCCTACTTTAGATACAGAATTTCATCATCACTCAGACCTGTGATTTTTTCTAGGTGACACCAGAGGGCACTGTCTCCTCAGTGATGCTTGTTCTGGCAGCTAACCATTTGGACCACCTTCGAGAATTCCTAGCAATAGCTGATCTCTTCATGTATTAGATAGTCCTACAAGTTCAGAACAGTGCTAAAGCTGGGGGGGGGGGGGGGAGCACAGCTTTCCTGGAGGTTGATGGGCTCTAGTATGTCCTTCTTTCAAAAGTACAGAGTAAGTGGGGGGTGTAGCTCAGTGTTGGAGCACTTGTTTAGCATGGGCCAGGATCAGCCCCAGCTCTGGGGTGGCGGGGCAATAAAGAATACTTGATTAGTGATAAAATTTTTCAAGGAAAAGGAAAGGAGAAGCTAATTATTTTAGTGCAGTCTTCCAGCTAAGGAGCTGTCCTGTGAAAGTAGCTTCAGTGGTTAGAGGAGACTGAGGCTTGGTGGGCTGCAGGGAGACGTGCGATATACCGGAAGTGGGTGCCGACATGCAAACTTGTGTCAGCTGGACGAGCTGTCTCTCTAGCCCAGCAGAGGACTTCCTGAGAGATAGATAGAACAACTGCTTAACAAGAATATTTTAAGTTCAGATTAAGTTCTTATCATTAAACGAAGAAGATTTATCCCAGGGAAGCCCTGGGGCTGCAGGGAAGGAGCTAGAGGTGGTAGGCACTATCAGGGCTGTAGGCGGCCACTATTTCAGGCGGGGGTGTGTGTGTGCGTGTCTGTCTGTGAGGTCATGCGGTTGGAAGCTTTGTTACTCATTCTTGTGATAGTTTTCATTTACTTTTTTTTTTTTTGAATGGGTAATTCATGCCAAAGGCAAACATTTCAAGCAGCATTTAAAGGTATACAGTCTAAGAAACAGGCTTTCTGTCTACTCTCTGTTTCCTTTTAAAGCAATTACTGAGATCAACTTTCTGTTTATTCACCCACACACACTTTTTTTTTTTTGTGTGTGTGTGGCAGAGTCTTACATAGTGCACACTATCCTCAAAATCACCACGTAGCTGAGGACTTTTAAACTTCTACCTGTGGCCTCCATCTCCCAAGCCCTGAGGTTACACGTGTGCTGCCTGGTTCTGTGCATTCGAGACAAGCACTCTACAAGCTGAAGCGCATCCTTGCCATCTCTTCTTTTTTCCTTGATAGCATGTTACTCAGTAGCCCAGCTCAAGTTTGAAACCTATCTGCCTCATTTCCCAGATGCTGAGATTACAAATATGAACCACCACACCTGTTCTTAATTCTGGGGACCCAAGACTTCTTAATTCTCTGTAGAAATTGTGAAATATATAAGGCTTTGGATGTCTGCTTCATAATTCTGCATCTGTCTGCACTGGTAACGGCTTTCTCTTCATTCTCCCTGTTTCCTATTGTCTGTTCTTTCATATATATATATATATATATATATATATATATATATATATATATACACACACACACACATACATACATGCACACACACACACACACACACACACACATATATGTATATATTGGTTTTTTTTGGTTTTGGTTTTTTGAGACAGGGTTTCTCTGTGTAGCCCTGGCTTGTCCTGGAACTCACTCTGTAGATCAGGCTGGCCTTGAACTCAGAAATCCGCCTGCCTCTGCCTCCCAAGTGCTGGGATTAAAGGCGTGCGCCACCACCGCCCGGCTTCTTAGTGGTAGGAAGAACACAAGTTTTGGAACATGCAGACAAATTTACAATATTTTAATTAGATTATTTAGAATATTGCCTTGAATTAGTACAGAATTTTTATGATTCAGCTTCTCCATCTGTCAAATACAAGATTGCTCTGCACTTAGTGGTTAGAGAAGAGGACATGAGCAGCATCACTATAGGATTGTAGTGGGCCAGTGGAGACAGTGTCCACCTGTGTTCTATCTTCACTGAGGTCATGTGAGATGCGGGCAGAGCCGACACTAGAGTCAGTCCCCTGATCCTCAGTCTGTGGATGGTTTCACTGGACTATCTGATATGACATGCTATCTGGGCCAACTCCCTCCTGCTTAGAGCTCTTAAGTATTCTGTAGGAAGTCAGAAGACTTTAGGGGTGGGATTAGAGGTGTTCCCCATTCTGGAGAAGAGTGGCAACCCCTGTTGGACCCATCACACTTTCTGGCCTATCATGGAGCTCTTCAAAGGCAGCCACCTCAGCGCCTCATTTCCCGTGGGTACAGGCTGCATTGGCTTGTGGTGGAATGTCTTCATACTTTGCTTTCCTTGAGTGAAAGGGGGTGTCTCTGACCTAAAGCACTGTACAGTTCTTTGGTGGTGTTGTGCCTTTGGAGGTACACTGTTGCATGTCTTTTATTTTTTATTTTTATGCTAGTCTTTTTATGGCCATTAATACATATTTTGGGGACTTCTAACCAGCATTCATCTAAGCTTGAAAATAGAACAAGGCTCTCAGGGCTAAGAGAAATAATTTTAATGTTCATGTAGCTTTGAAATTAATTATAGCTCTGGAATTCAGGGTGGTGTGAAATTATTTGGGAAGTTGAAATATTTCCTGATTAGAAACTCCTTTTTGGGGGCTGGAGATATGGCTCAGCGATTAAGAGCACTGACTGCTCTTCCATAGTTCCCGAGTTCAAATCCCAGCAACCACACGGTGGCTCACAACCATTTGTAATGACATCTGATGCCCTCTTCTGGTGTGTCTGGAGACAGCTAAAGTGTACTTACA
>NW_022196896.1:100915979-101005452 GCF_008632895.1 Mastomys coucha | reverse complement strand
TCCAGGATAGCCAGGGCTACACAGAGAAACCCTGTCTCAAAAAAACAAAAAAATAAACAAACAAAAAAAGAAACTCCTTTTTGTATATAGATACTGAAGTCCAATAGATCATTCCAGTTGCCTGAGGCCAGTATCCTATTTCAATAGACATGGCATTGGTTGAGAACTATTCCTCGCCATGTTTCATGCTGTTATATTTAGTACCTCAAAGGTGGCACCCCCTCCCCCCAGCCCACCATGGTGAGAGGCTGGTTATTAACGTTAGGAGTTTCTGTTATTTGAGGGGTGCCACCAAATGGCCACTGTGGCTGCTTGGTTAGCAATGATAATTATTTTCAGTTCAATCCACCAAACCTCTATTGGCTTGCATACAATTATTCGACTGTTTTTCTAATCTACCTTGACCAGGACCAAACTTATCAAAACTATTTCTAGAGCATAGAATTTTAATCACTGTATTGAGTTAATGATTATGTGTGTGCATGAATGTATAATGTGCATGTGGAGATTGGTTGACAACTTGCAGGAATCAGTTCTTCTACCACGTGGGTCTGGAGGACTAAACTCAGGTCACTAAGCTTGGCAGCTTGCTGAGCCATCTCACAGGCCAGGAGTTCTGAGCAATACTTCTTGGAGGACCTGGGATAGGATTCAGTACTAGGTTGGCAAGTGCCAGGTGACCAAAAAAAAAAAAAAGTCATCTACATGTAGACTTGACTCTGGCTTTCTACCTGTGCCAGGACGCCTACACTCTTTTGGATTATGGTACAAAGAGCTGCTGCACTTATCTGCCCACCCATACCTCCACAGCCAGCCTTTTTTCTTTTCTGACATAGAAAAGTCTTTTCCTTAGAATCTGAGCTGCACCACAAGCAGTGCTTTTAGTTTTCTCTAGAGACTTGATGGAAAGTGAAGATGTAGATGCCTGGAAAATCATCACCTGAGATTCTGACCAGGTGACTCTGCAGAGCACCTCTGAAGGCACACTTGTCACCTTTTCCTTATTTCAAGCCTGCCATGGGGTATCCTGTCTAAAGTGCTCCCTTTTTAGATCTAGCCAGGGATGAGCATTCTATGGCCAGCAGGCTAAACCTGGCCTGCTGCCTGCTTTTGTAGAGTTATATTGGAGCATGGCCATCTCATTTGTTTACATTCTGTCTGTGGCTGCTTTCGTGTGCCACAACACTGAAGTTGAGTGGTTGCAGCAGAGACTCTGTGGGCCACAAAGCTGAAAATATTGATTATCTGCTCTCCGAGAAAAGCTTGCTGAACCCTGATGTAGGGCATCTCTTTTGCTTAGTGTCTTTTTTAGGTGATGCCCTTGGTGCTGATGACATCCTCTATCCACAGGCTAATGGCACTGTGCATAGGTGATTTATGTGACTCTGTATAGCTATATATCATTGTACGAGTTCTCAGTGTAGCTGCACTGTAACAAAGCTATATCTGCATCCTTCTGTGTGGAGTGGGCTCAGTAACTGGCTGGCTTTGTTTATTATTATTAGTTTACAGTAGCTTTAAGTTTTATATTTTGAGAATAGGTTAAAACTCTGACCTCTTACCAGCCCTGACATGGTTCTTAATAAATACCTAGATTGAGTTTTATAGCTTTCTGTTTTCTGTTGTTACTTTGTTTTCTTTTTTCTCCTGCTGGTGTACTGTTTCGGCCACACCCCTTTCGTGAGGATTCCTTGGATCTTCTGCTCTTATCTCTGATGAGAGTTGAATTAGCACTTCTCTCTTCTCAACAAGACCACCCTTTTATTTTTATTTAGTTATTTTTAGTATTTTTTCAATCTTTGTATGTTTATGGGTATTTTGCCTGCATGTTTTTTTGTGTACAATGTGTATGCATGGCCTGTGGAAGCCAGAAGAGAATGCCTGATCCCTTGATCTGGAGTTACAGGCAGTTGTCAGTTATCATGTTGGCTCTGGGAATAGAGCCCATGTCTTCAGGAAGAGCAGCCAGTGTTCTTAACCAGTGAACAGTCCCACCAGCTCCTATATCAGTGGTTCTCAACCTGTAGGTGATGACCCTTTTTCAGTGGTTCTCAACCTGTAGGTGATGACCCTTTTTCAGTGGTTCTCAATCTGTAGGTGATGACCCTTTTTCAGTGGTTCTCAATCTGTGGGTTGTAACCCACTTTGGGGGTTGCATATCCGGTATCATGCATATCAGATATTTATATTAATAACAGTAGCAAAACTACATTTATGAAGTAGCCATAAAATAATTTTATAGTCGGGGGTCACCACAACATGAGGACCTGTATTGAAGGGTTGCAGCCTTAGGAAAGTGGAGAAACACTGCCCTATCTCTTTTTCTTTGAATCAGAACTGTATATTTTTCTGTCCATTCATATTCTTGTTTTATCCCTCCCATTCCATATCTGGGCCACAAAGAAAATCTGAGTCTCTTTAAAATGTAAATTTAATATTGTATTTGTGTTTATATTCATGTACATGAATTGCTTGTCTATGAAATTGTAAGTTCCTGTGAAAATGTTTATTCTTGAGTATTTTTCTTCTAGTAGCTCATGCAGTGTTTGATAGTACCTTATGATACCTGTTGGCTAATTGACAGTTCTTCCTCATCAAAGGTCTCTCAGCATTTGATTCATCCGCTGATGGGTGTGAGCCTGGCTTTGCAGAGTCATGTGAGGGAGCTAGCAGCATTGCTTCGGATGAAGGACCTTGAGATCCAGGCCTACCAGGAGACTGGGGCTGTGCTGAGCCGAAGTAAGAGGGCATTCTTAGAGGACTGAGTGGGGAGTCCAAGAGTCTTAGAAAAGGGGAACATAATTTGTATTAAGGATACTTCTAGAGTTGGAGATGTGGATGAGTCGGTGGCATGCTTGCTTAGCATACACCAACTCCTGGGTTTGAAACTTAGAACTGCACATAAGTGGGAGTGTTGACATAGCATATGATCACAGCTCAAGAGGTAGAGGCAGGACATTATGGTGATACAGCAAGTTCAAAGCTAGCCTGGGGTACATTAGACCTTGTCTCAAAACAAAACAAACAAAACCCCCAAACAATGAAGTTTTCTCTTTCTAGATAGAAACTCTAACAGCTGAGGACTTGATACTAGATGCCCTCTCTGTCTGCCTTAGGTACCTGGCTGGGGCCCTTGTGGCCAGTAAAAGCTACAACAAAATCCAGATATGTCCTAGGCAGTAATGAAGAAAGACTTTGGAAAGGGGTCAACAACTCTTCAAAATCATATTAGCAGAACGTGGACTCCAGAGCTGAGAAGCTCCTGGAAATCTAGTTTTAGAATCAAAGTTCTATGTAACCTTTGTCTTGTGACAGGGCAGTCTTCTAGAGCAAATGCTACTGCTGAAACAATTGTATTGTTTGGGGGTTTTGTTTTGAACCATTATTGCTAATTGCCCCTGGTCTTCTCCTTTTGTTTAACCCATACCCTCAATCCTCCTCTTGAGGGCCTAGGGCTCTGTGGATGTCAAATCTCTGACTTCCTTCCCTAGAAGTCTTGGGCCTGACTTTCCTATCATCTGACCAGTGTGAAGCTATCCTTAGGCTCATGTTCCTTTATCTCTTCTTAATTACAGGTCGATTGAAGACAGAGCCATTTGAAGAAAATTCTTTCTTGGAGCAGTTTATGGTAGAGGTAAGGTATTTGTAGTTTCCTTTCTCCTTCTATAAATTTGGGCAGAGTGCCTGGGTGGCAACCTGCATTTTGGGCGTTAGGTGGCTTGTGTGGTTGGAAAGCCCTTTGCCTGAAAGAGTTGCTTATGGAAAGTTTGATGAAGCTTGAGATGTGTGCAGAGGTGAAGAGTGAAGAAGGTGAAAGTGGGTTTCTCCTACTTAACATCTCTGTTAAGTGCATTGTGGCTGTCACTTAGAACTCTGTAACCTTGGGAAGGTCGGTTGGCTGCTGTTCATTTCTGCTTGCTGAGATCTGAATTAGTAGAAGGGTGGTCATTTGTTATCTGGTGCCTTTAGCATCTAGCAGTAGAGGAAGGTGTAAAAAGCTCAGGGCTACCATTTGGGGACTGTCTTGTGGGCACAGCAGGCTGTGGAAAATCACAGTGTTTATACAAAGGGTCTGGCACAGGAATGAATGGGGAGTAGATAATTGTGGCCTGTCAGAAGCTTCTGCCTAGGTTTCCCTTCTAAGGATTGAGCTTGGCCAAAAGGAATATGCACTGGATGCCAAACAGTGGGAGTATTAATAATAGTGACCTTTGATAATACCAGTCAATATTGGTCTTTCCCTTCTCGACTCTTCTGGAACTTGGTGTGTGGGTAGTACCTTAGTCTTGTTGCTCCGTTTTAAAGCTGTACATGTTAGCTACCCGTGCTACTACTTTAGGATGAAAGTAGACAATGCCTTTTAATACTATGTATGGATTGTTCATATTTCTGTCTTGCCATCTAGACTAATTGTAAGCTTTTTATGGACAAAGTCTATGTCTCATACTTTTCCTTAATGGGAAAGTTAGCATTTTTTCCCTCTTAGGGAGGGGCATGAAGTGAGTATGCTTGATTGAAAACCTTCTGTTCTTCTTCCGAATGTTGGCTGAGCTCTTATATCCAGACTCTCAAGAAAAACTGTGAGCTGGCTGCTCTGTCCTTGTACTGGAAAACCAATGCTCTGCAAGAGGACACACATGCAAAGTCTTGAACCTTAGTAGGAGTTAGCTTAACAAATGTTTCATTTATCAGTGTGCATGTGTAAATGAGTGGGAGCACACATGTGGCACAACTCTCAGGAGCTGGCTCTCCCTCTTCAGCGTGGTGTCCTGGAATTATATGGCAAGTACTTTTGTCCAGTGAGCCATGTTGCTGGCCCCAGGTGTTAATCTTATGGGAGAAAAAGAGATAATATTAAACAGAACTTGTAAGAGATTCTCTAGGCTACTTTTCTCTCAGTGGCTTCTTCTCTCTATTAAGTTGAGCATGGGGAGGTTAATGTGTTAGTTCTCTGCCTCAGAGACTCAGGGAAGTAGTACAATGCTAATTCTCCTGCCTCACACCTCTCCAGCTTAGCTTCTATACATTTTACTTTATATGCTTTTGTTTTAGCAATGTAGAATGTCTTTTATCTTCCCCAAGTGTTATTTTCTTTTGCCTGTATCTTTGCATGCATTCTTCCCTTTGTCAAGAATGTCCATGCTTTCTCCTTATCTACCCTGAACATTTCTATTCATCTTTTTAAGCAATAGCTGCAGATTCTTAGGAGACCTTCCTTGTAAGGGGAATCCTTCCCTGCTACTAAAGTGCGATGGCTTAAATCTCTACTTTATGGCTCACTGTTTCTATATCAGAGAGACTGTGGCTCTCTTTTGTACCAACCTGTGGTCATGTCTGAGAGCAAGGACTGGATAAATGCATTTCTATATCCTTTACATGGAGGGCAGTGGCTAGAAGTAGTAAGCTCTCAGGTTTTTGAATGACTATTTTGATATATTTGTGCAAAGGGGATCTTGTGAAAATTGTGGCAGTGTGTCCCATGGATACTGTATTTCTTTTTTTTTTTTCTTCCGAGACAGGGTTTCTCTGTATAGCCCTGCTGTCCTGGAACTCTGTAGACCAGGCTGGCCTTGAACTCAGAAATCCACCTTCCTCTACCTCCCAAATGCTGGGATTAAAGGTTAAAATTAAAATTGTATTTGAGGATGCCTGTTATTCTCAAGGTTTATTTTTACAACTTAGAACAAATTATTTCCCTCAGAACAGCTATTATCTCATTTGTAAAACTGAAGGCTTAGTATTTTAATGCTGTCATGAAAGAGAGAGCCCTGTAGAATGGTATGGGAAGGATGTAGAATCAGATGCCACCCCAGGAAGGCTGTTGAGGTCCTGAGATCAATTTACAGCAACCACATGGTAGCTCACAACCATCTGTGATGGGATATGATGCTCTCTTCTGGTGTGTCTGAAGACAGCTACAGTGTATTCATATACATAAAATAAATAAATAAATCTTAAAAAAAAGAAAGAAAGAAAGGTCAGAGAGATAGCTCAGTGGGTAAAAACACTTGCTGCCACACCTGTTGTCCTGCATTCACACTCAGGACCCACATGGTTGTAGGAGAGTACCAACTCCTGCAAACTGTCCTGTGACCTACACACACACACACACACACACACACACACACACACACGGGGTGGGGGGGAGAGTAAAAAAAAAAAATGAATACAATTTAAAAAACCCAAAAGACTACAGCTTCCTGTCTTTCAAATCTTTTCCATTTGTTTTTTGAGTCTGTGAGGCTTGGCTGTGCTCCACTCAGCTCCCAGAGGACCAGAATTATTAGAACAGTTGGTTCCAAAACATAACACCTGAGTCACGTGTGCGGCTCATGGCTATTACATCCTAGTCATAAGGCCGAAGCAGGAAGATTACCATGAGTTTTAGGCCACCCTGGGCAGTGAGCACCAAGCAGCTTACATAATAAGACCCTGTAAAACAAAATGTGGTGTGTGTCTCTGTGTGTGTCTGCCTGTCTGTATGGTGTGAATCTCTCTCTCTCTTCCCCTCCCCCTCTCCCTCTTCCCCCCTCCCCCACTCTCTCTTTCTGTCTGTGTGTATATATATATATATCTGTGTGTGTGTCTGTCTGTATGGTATCTGTGTATATGTCTGTCTGTATGGTGTGTGTGTGTGTGTGTGTGTGTGTGTGTGTGTGTGTGTATGTGTGTGTGTGTGTGTGGTTCAGAGCACTTGTGGGAGTCAGCTCTCTTCTTCCACCTCTCTTCTTCTACTATGTGTGTTCTGAGGATCAAGGCCATCAGGGTTGGTGGCCTTTTGCTCTCTGAGTTATCTCACCAGTCTCAGATTTCTATTTTGAAGATAAGGAAATGGAGTCCCAGCAGTTAAGTGGCTGAAGTCTGAATGCTTAAGGGCTCTCTCCTTCTATCCCTATTATATCTCTCCTATCTATTGGTTGTACACTCCGGTGAGGGAAGCCATGAATGCTTGGGTAATGAGAACTCTTGGGACCTCTGGGGCATCCATGCTATCTTCAGAATGTCTCACGTAACTGCTAGAACTGAAAGGTTGTGACTGGGACTGTAGAGCTACCGTATCTTTTCAGTTACTATGCTTGCCTGGAGTCCTATAAACAGGACATAAAAGGGTCAGGAGGTCATCCAAGACTGGATTGAAAGGATGTGCCATCAAAATAAGCAACATGGAATAGAAAATAAACAAACCAGGGTGACAGTTTGGGATGAACAGGCAAGGAGGCCAGGCCTGTGTCAGAGGACCATGCGGTCAGTGCCTGGGGCTGCTTCTATTCCCATTGGAAATCCTGCTAGGCAAGAGGCCATAGACATAGAGCACAGGCCCAGGAGGGCATAGAGAGTTCTAGGATGCTGAAGTTAGATATTTAACCACTGAACAGAGGTTACTTCCTCATATTTGATCCTTTTGCTTTACTTCTTCCCTTAAGAAACTCTGACTTAGCTAGGTGCACTAGTTAGTCCCAGTACTTAGGAAGTAGAAGAAGCAGGCAGATCTCTGCAAATTCAAGGCCAACCTGGTCTACATGGCAAGTTCCAGGCCAGATAGGATTACATGGAGACTCTGTCTCAAACAAACAAACAAACAGGGCTGGAGAGAGATGGCTCAGCGGTTAAGAGCACTAACTGCTCTTTCAGAGGTCTTGAGTTCAATTCCCAGGAACCACATGGTGGCTCACAACCATCTGTAATGGGATCTAATGCCCTTTTTTGGTGTGTCTGAATACAGCTACAGTAGGCTCGTCATATATATAAAATAAATAAATAAAGTCTTTAAACAAACAAATAAACAACCTGGCCTACATGGCAAGTTCCAGGCCAGATAGGACTACATAGAGACCCTGTCTCAAACAAACAAACAAACAAACTAACTAACTAACTAACAAAATACAATAAAATAAAGAACCTCTAATTTTTCACTTTCAGAGAACATATGGACACCAGTTGCTAGTGACCCAACTAAAGGGAGAATTTGCTATGTAGAGCAGCTTGATCTTGAACTCATAGAGATCTACCTGCTTCTGTCTGCTAAGTGCTGGGGCTAAAGGTGTATACTTGGCTAAGTCACAGTTTCTTAAGGGAAGAAGTGAAGAAGGAAAGATCAAATATTGGGGAAGTAACCCCTGTCTAATGGTTAAATATCTTCTCTAACTTTGGCATTCTAGAACTTTCCTAGTAATGATAGAATGATGTCCATTGGCATGATCCTTACATAAGCTAAGATTCCTGTAGATAGTGCTGTTCAATGCTAGAGGCTGAGAGGCATCTTTAAGTGTGGAAGAGAGCCAGGCGGTGGTGGTGCACGCCTTTAATCCCAGCACTTGGGAGGCAGAGGCAGGCGGATTTCTGAGTTCGAGGCCAGCCTGGTCTACAGAGTGAGTTCCAGGACAGCCAGGGCTATAGGACTATACAGACAACCCTGTCTCAAACAAACAAACAAAAACCCAACCAAACAAACAAACAAAAAATAACAAGAGTGGAAGAGAAGCTGAGGAATTGGGGGCTGTTACACATGGCAGGATGACTATGTAAAGGATGAGATGGGCTGGTGAGGCCCTTACAGGCTGTTCTGTTGTTAAGGGTGGGAACTGGCTGGTGAGGCCCTTACAGGCTGTTCTTGTGGAGGGGTTCCTTTCCCTGTCCCTGCCCATGCCTTTCTTTCCCCATCTGGTTGCTATCAGGCTGTGCGGCTGCTGGCAGGCTCTTTATTTATTTATCCCAGTGTAATGGGGTGAGGAGGGAGCTGGCCTGAGGTTGGCTTTCTGAGGCCATGCCACTGAGCCACAGGCGGTTAGCATGGGTGTGTGAGTCACTGGGGCTGCATGCTGCTTAAACCATACTCGGCCAGGCTCAGGGATAGCAGGCAGCCCAAAATAGAGCCCCGCCCTCTGCAGCTGGCAACCTCTGGCTAGGAATCAACCCTTTACACCAAAACCTGGGCAACTGCACTATGTTGGCTTTCTCTGGGTGGGGGCCCTTACAGAGATAGGGATTTTGTAGCTCTCTTCTCAGACTTTACACAAGGATAACCAGCACATCAACATCTCCCATTGCTGTACTTTGAATGTCTCAGACACTTAAGTAATCTCCTTGGTATAATCTGATAGCTAAGAAGTATGAAGCCGATACTTGACATTGATCTGACTCAATATCCTAAATGTAGCCATAGTTGTAGTCTAGTTCCAGCATTCTAAAGCATTACCTTGCATTAAGAAGCTACCCACTGCGTTCTTCCTAAGCTTGAGTTTATGTCAAAGGCACTGGACAGACTTGGGGGGACTCAGGAGCACCCTGAAAACTGCTATCCTGTTACATGCATCCACAGTGGGTTCTCCTTGTTTTCTCTGGATGGGCCTCTTTTTTTTTTTTTTTTTTTTTCACCTGCTTCAGGAATTTTTGTGATACCCAGGATCGGATCCAAGCTCTTATTCACTCTCCCTTCCTCTGGGTTGTCTCATTGAGCCTAGTCCCAACACCACTATAAACCACTGAGAGCCAGTTTTATAGCACCACGTCATATAGACCCACACTTTTTTCTGCATTCTTGATATTTCTGCATGGATATCTCACTGCTATTAATGCCTCCCATGCATGCTCCATATGAATTATTTACTTTTTTCTTTAAACCTATTCTTTATTTGTATTCTTTACCTTGGCAAATTGAACCATCATCAGTCAGTTTCCTAAGTCAGAAATTAAGGTTTCACCTGCATTCCTCTTGGTCTTTTTTTTTGGGGGGGGGGGGGGGGGTGGGGGGGGGGGGGGGGCGTTTCAAGGCACGGCTTCTCTGTGTAGTCCTGGCAGTCCTGGAACTCACTCTGTAGACCAGGCTGGCCTCGAACTCAGAAATCCGCCTGCCTCTGCCTCCCAAGTGCTGGGATTATAGGCGTGCACCACCACTGCCCGGCCCTCTTGGTCTTCATTTCCAATTATGACTCACCAACCACTGTGGAGTCTGTTCTTCTTTAATCTAGCTTTTGTTGTCTTAGATAAGCTGATACCCTTTGGCTTGACACTACAATAGCCTCCTTACCTGCCTTTCCATCACCCCCTTTCCGCTTCCCATTTGAACTTACAATTATCATAAGTTGTCTCTTTGAAAAAGAGGCCTGATTGTCTTGCTTTCTTGCTTATAGTCCTTTAGTGGTTCTTAGTGGTTTATAGTGGCATGTAGGGTAAAGGCCAAATTCCTTGTTTGACCATTCATGGTTGGTCCTACTTACCTCTTCATCTTGATCTTCCATCCTGGTTCCCCGAATTTATACACCTAAAGAATTATAGCTTACTGCTTGCACACATCTCATTCATTTGTTTGGTATTGTTTTCTCTCATTTTGTTCAGTGTTCCCAGTTCTTTGTAGGTATAATCCTTTTGTGGGCCTTGATCTTTCCTTCCTTCAGCCTGCTCTTCTTTCAGGCATAATAGACCATGGTGTTATTCCTATAAGCCTTCTGCAGACTGTTTGTCATATGGAATAATCCAGATATCAAGATGGGAGGCAGGGAAAATTGAGTTGGCCAACCTTTCTCCATTTAGATTTTTTTCCTGTATGGCGCTTGGTAAGTCCTTTTTTTCACTTGTTTTTCCTTTTGAGACAGTCTCACTAAGAGGCCAAATTGGCCTCAAACTCATGATCCTCCTCCCCTAGACTCCTAAGGGTTGGAATTACAGGAATGTGTCAGGGTACCACAGTCTTTCTTAGTATGGTTTCTACAGTACAACCCATCCTCTCTTTCCCACAACATCACTCTTTGATTCTTCTCACAAGCTTGTGCTGCTGCATGGCTTAACTGTTGGACTGTCCTCAGAGCCAGTCCATGGTCTTATCTCCCCTCATTGTCATTCATCTCAGCTAGCCCAGCAAGCCCAAGTACTCCCTGACAGCCTGGCATGCTGGTGCATGGTATAGTCTGAACACTCAGAAGGCTAAGGCAGGAGGGTGATGGAGTTTGAAGTCATCCTGGGCTATAGTGAGCTTAAAGCCAGTCTAAACTACTCAGTAAGACCCAGTCTCAAAAAAACAAAACAAAACAAAAGGCCCACAGAACTCCTAAAACAAATGCAAATAAACAACAAACCAATACATATTTTCATGTGGAGATATTATAGACATTTTTACATTTAGTATTTCCCAAACTGAATTCTTACTCTTACATACCAAGTTGCTTTTTTCCAAGAACCTTCCTATTTAAGTTAATTTAACTTAATTGAACCAAAAACCTTGGAGTCACCCTTGGTGACTATGTCCTATATCCAGTTCCTCAGAAAGTGCTGTTGGCTCTACCTGAAGAAAGGAATCATAATCTCACTGCAGTTATCACTGCCCTGAGCTACCATCATCATAACTGCACTTCAAAAATGGCCTCCTTACTGGCATCTGTTGCAACCTCAGGAATCTAGGAGCACTTAGCTGGTCAGTTCTGGCTCAGAGTTTCTCGTGAAGTGGCTAGTTACCCCCATAGCCATCAGTGTCACTATTGCACCAGTAGCTACAGCTTCTGGGGAGGTTGGTACTGTATAACATGCAAGGTCTAGTGTTAGTTAAAACCACGGGTATCTTCTCTTCCCCAGTAGCCTGTACAGTGCCTTCTGACGCTATGTGAATGAGCCAATAGGGAGCCAGTTTCCTGATCAGTTTAAGGTTGATTTCTTTATGTCCTGTATCCAAAGAGTATGGTGTGTCTTCAGTAATTTAGTCTTATTATATAGATATATAACAGTAACCTGGCTTTACAGTATAGTTATGGTGAACAACTAAGAGTGAAGGCAATAACCTGTGTTCTTCTGGATGCCTCTGGGGCTTCCCTAACCAATAACTTATAGGGTGTATCCCATGCCTGGTACTGAGATTTGTATTTAATAATCTATATCTTTTGGGAGCAGTATTGCCCATCCAGAAAAGGCATTTCTATTCAAACTCCTTTTAAAATATATTTTAATTAGCCTGTAAACTAATGGATTTTCATAAGGCCTCTTCATATATCCTTGGGTTGAAATAAGGACCTATAGGGTAGACATGGTGGAACATGCCTTTAATCCTAGAACTCAGGACTTAAAGGCAAGTGGATCTCTATGAGTTCGAGCCAAACTAGTCTACATAGTGATTTCTAGGTAGCTAAGGCTATAATAGTGAAACTCTGTCTCAAGATCTCTAAAAAGAAATATGAAAAAGGGACCTTTGAAGTTGAAGCTTATATTGAAAAGACACATAGACACAGATTTGAGAATCTTCTGCAGAGGAACAGTGTTTGAAATTGTGAGGATCGATTCACTACTTGCTGAGGAGAGCAAAGACAGAGGCTTGGTGATGGAGACTTGGGGAACTTTGATAACTGGATGGAACAGGAATCTGTGAAGGAAACTTTAGGGATGAAGAGAGTCAGGACAGAGTGGTAGATAGCCATGAAAGGGGAACTAGCAAGTTCTTCTTATGTAAAATATACAGTATGTGTGTCTGCTAGACCCCATTCTGCTTCTTCATCTAAGCCATAGCTTTGAATTTGTCTCAGTTACTTTCCTATTGCTGTAAAGAGGCACCATGACTAAGGCAACATATAGGAGAAAGAGTTTATGGAGAGCTTACAGTTTCAGAGGGTAAGTCCATGACTACTGTGATAGGGAGTGTAGCAGCAGGTAGGCAGGCATAGCACTGGAACACTAAGCACAGAAGCTTATATGTTAGGACACAATCACAAGCTAGAAAGAACCAACTGGGAATGGGGTGGGCTTTCCAAACCTCAAGGCCTACCCCATGGTGATACACTTCCTCTAACAAGGCCACACATCCTAGTCCTTCCCAAACAGTTCCATCAGCTAAGGACCAAACATTCAGACATATGAGTCTATGGGAGCCATTCTCAGTTAAACCTACCACAGAATCCTTACAACAAACCCAGGCATACTACTGTCTTCATGATAAAGATAGACTAGCAGAGTGCCAGGAGGGAAGTGATTTGCTTAAGGTCTCTAAGTTGATTCACCTTTATTTGTCTTGAATCAGATCCTGTGCTATTGTCATCACCAGAGAGGATGGATGAGCTGCAGTGCCACATGTAGGAGGGAGACTATGAGAATGACTGACTGACAAAGAACAGATCTTAGGAAATGTGTAACCTTGGACAGTCTCTGCAAACTAGGCAGTTCAAGAAGGATCAATAAATAATATCAAGGAGATAATTAATATAGATCTATTGTTAGAGAAGTTTCACAACAAATAAGAAATGAGAGAACCTGAAGAGTAGGTTAGCTAAAATAAAACGGGAGGCTCACGCGTTTGAAGGCAAAGGGGGAAGGTGGGAAGAAGGAATGTCTTCTGGCAAAGGGAAGGGGGATATATGGGAGCATCAGTCTGTGCAGCTGCCTGTGGCTATTTGGAGGCCATGCAGGGACAGGTGGTAGTTTGAACATAGATGACTAGTTTTAAGCTGACTTTCAGCTTCTTTCCCCCAAGAAATGTAGTATTTTCATCCAAGAATTTAAAACTCTTTCCCAAAGGCATCCACTTCATCCTTCACTAAAAAGAGGGACAAGAGGGTCTCCTCATAGTAGTACAGGAAAAAAAAAAGAGGGTCAAATGATTGCCTGACTCTCTCCCTCTGTGTGTGTGTGTGTGTGTGTGTGTGTGTGTGTGTGTGTGTGTGTGTGTGTGTGTGTGTATGTGTTAGAGACAGTGGAAAGGACAGAATTCAGTCTGAGTGATACTCTTCCCCTTCTGAACTCCTACAACATATTGGAATTTTCCTGTGTCACTGATGCTGCTGTTACAAACATTTCTATACTTGTTCCCAAGTGTTTTTTAATGGGGAAGATATGGCAGCTGGAGTGTGAGGCAGCTGCTCACATTGCATCTACGTTCAGGAAGCACAGAGAGATGGATACTGGTGTTCAACTGATTTTTATCCTTTTTATTCATCCCATGGCCCAGGGCTCATGGTGTGGTGCTGCTCCAATTTAGGGTGGGTCTTCCTCCCTCAAACGAGACACTCTGTCACATTCATGCACCCAGAGCATGTCTCCTAAGTGAGTCTAGATCTTGTCAAGGGGATAGTCAATATTATCTATCACATGATGGTTTAAGGGAATCCTTTAAGAGCTCATTTGGTCCAGTTAATTTTATACTTAAAGTCTGAGAAATTTTGATGTTGTATATTGATCTTTTAGAATCTTTATTCCAAGAGCCCCTTCCAATCCAGTGCAGGTAAAGGTAGGAATGGGCAACACATGCAAATGTTGATTTAAAGAAGAAATGATTAAGGGCTGGTCACATGGCTTGCCAGGTAAAGAAAGATACCAAGTCTGATAACCAGAGTTTGATTCCTAAGACCTACACAGAGGATGGAGAGAACCTACTTCCACAAGGTATTCTTCTACCTTCACATGTGGCAGACATGTGCCATCCATGTGCCCATATACATCTACATATATACAATAAATGTAATTTTAAAAGTTATAAAGAGCAAAGGAACAGTTAGCTATCTAGCTGTAGTGGTTCATGTCTATAATTCTTAGAATTGGAGAATGGACTGAGGCAGGAGGATTACCATGAGCTTGAGGCTAGCCTTGGATACATTGTAAGACCTGGTCTCAAATAACAAAATTAACTAACTAAAGAAAGAACAGTTAGTGGAAACTGCAGTGTCCCATTGAGAGGCTGCAGGGAGGGCAGAGTGAAATTGTTTAATTTAATGTTTTTGTACACAATGTAAGAAAAACATTTCATGATGTCGTGGGCATGTAGTAATAGAAAAGATAAACCAAAGAATAACTATTTATGTATCTAGCATTTTTTTGGGAAAGATTGATACACTGTAACAACACGTTTTTAGCTCATACAATGTATGAGAACTCTGTCTAAATCTGTTTGCTACTTTTTACCTTTTCTGGTTTTAGCAAGTAGCTTTATCAGTGTGTATTCAATTCCCCAATGAAAACAACCCCTGAAGATGTTTCAGTTATTGGAAGAGTAGAACTTCCAGGTAGTAACTAATAAATTGGTTTTAAATGTCTTCATTCCTAAATGAACTAACAAAAGCCAGATTAAAGATATTAGACCTTTCTGTTTTGACTAGACTGGTGGGCCAGTGAGGTCCTGGGACCATCCTGTCCCTGTTTACTCTGTGCATGGGTTAGGGAGTGCTCCTGGCCTTTACATGGGTGATGGAGAGTCTAACCTAGCTCCTCATGCTTACACTGGAAGTGTTCTTACCCATGGAGTCATCTCAACCCCCAGGAAAGGCCTTCCAATCCACATACTTCTTTCCTATCCCAGCTCTCTCTCCTGCTCTCCTCCTCCATCACTTCCTTTTATCTTCAGTGGAAGCCTGTTCCCTAATGCCCTTGAAGCCATGGGCTGTAGCCCAGGTTCCGGGTAACCTGAACTGCATGCTTAGGCTTACCTTCCTTTCTCATTTGTACTGTCATCAGAAATTTGGGTTCTGGGTACCTTCATCGTTACCAGATGATACCAGGGATAACAGGGTTCTCTCTTGGTGTTCTTGGTTTCATTAATTAAGGAATTTAAGAAAGGGCTCAAGTAGAAGCTTAAGGACAATTTTATTGGAGTTTAAAAGAAAACCCAGGGCAGGCAAGCTAAATCTTTGTAATGCCTGGAGGAAGGTGGTGGAGGAGAGCAGAAGAAAGGCCATGTTGTTAGAGTTAAGCTGACATAGAGATGAGGCAGGGCACAGGCAGCCACATGGTGGGAAAGGAAGCTCCAGAGAGAGGGTAAGGAAGTCCAACATGCCAGGGAAGCCCAAAGTGTTAGAGAGATCACGCTTAGAAAAGGGGTGCGAAGAAAAAGGAAGGAACCTTTGTCTGGGTAATTTAGAAAAGTGGGCAGATGTAAGCAGCTTGTCTACAGTTATGTAAGAGACATGCTAGGGGTAAGAATTCTGGGAAAGAAAAATACATTATCTTCCACCTATCTCATTAGCATGGCTTAAGGGGAACCCACTTTCCTAGATGTAGTCCCATCTCCTTGAGGAGTAGTTCCTCTTGACATGCCCAGTGCCACCCATGCTAGAGATTCTATTCTCTTGACCAGAAGTTTTCTCATAATGAGCCTCAGCTTTTTACTGCTTCTGTGTCAGTGTCTATGTGTGTATGTGTGTGTGTGTGTGTCTGTGTGTATGTGTCTGTGTGTGTGTGAGTCTGTGTGTGTGTGTGTCTGTGTATGTGTGTGTGTCTGTGTGTGTGTCAGTCTGTGTGTGTCAGTGTCTATGTGTGTCTGTGTGTGTGTGTCAGTGTGTGTATATGTGTGTGTGTCTGTGCGTGTGTCTGTGTGTGTCTGTGTGTGTGTATGTGTGTCAGTGTCTGTGTGTGTGTCAGTGTCTGTGTGTGTCTGTGCATGTGTCTGTGTCTGTGTCAGTGTGTCAGTGTCTGTGTGTGTGTCAGTGTCTGTGTGTGTCTGTGCATGTGTGTGTGTGTCTCTGTGTGTGTGTGTCTATCATTGTCTGTGTGTATGTGTGTGTGTGTGTGTGTCTGTGTGTGTTTGTATATGCACAGATCTTTGTGGAGGAACCAAAGGCCAACTTTTGAGTGTTTTTACCATTCTTCTCCTTGCTTGAAAATTCATCCAGACTGGCTCGCCAGCTTACTTGTCCCTGTGTTGGGACTTTAAGTGTATGCTGCTGCTTTTGGCATTTTACATAGGTGCTAGGGATCAAACGCTGGCCCTTGTGCTTACACAGTGAGCACTTTACCAACTGAGCCATCTACATAGCCCCCTGCTTCTTTTGCTTTCTCTATTTTCTTATTGCAAACACTGAAAATGGGGGCGGGGAGGTGTTCCTCTAATTGTATCTTGAGTTTAAAAGTGTCACAAATGTTTGGAGATTGGTTTTTGGATGTTGTACCCTTCTTCAGGGAAGGATGCAGATTGAATTATACAACTTTCATTGAACCTCACTTCTGGGGCTTTGCCTGTCTAGAGAAGTCCTGGATAGTAAGTGAGTAGTGTAGAAGTTCCAACTTGGGAAGGATCTCTCTATTAACTCACAGCTGCCTTTCTGTAACTCTATCGACCAGAGAAGGGACTGAACATCTGTGGCCATCTGCTTTCTGTTGTTTTCTTGTATTTTAGAAAGTTTAGGATCTAGAATTTTTAATTCTCCCTGGTCCTAGAGAGCCCTAATGACCAGGGAATGTTCTAGCTGTACTGACTTCGCAGAACCACCCAGGTGGACCAGCAGCAATACATAGACCACGAGCCAGACTCTCCTAAAACCATTCCTGAGGCTGGAAGCCTGAATCAAATGGCCATTATAGTACTCCTATCAGGGCTCCCCATGCCAGTGTTCAGCTTGTCCTCACATATAAATATAGGTCTCTCTAGATATAAAAGTGAGAGAGTCTGTGAATTGCTTTTTTTCTATACTCCCTTTCATGGGGCAAGCTAATGAGATGCATATCGTTAAAGGTATGATGTTTTGTGGGATGAAGTCTTTTAAACTGGATGTGCCTGGCTTAGTTATAGCAAATATTTACAAAAAAAAGGGACATACCATATAAAATTAGAGTTCTGAAAATAGCACTGAGAGAGGGAGGAAAAAAAAAAAACCAGGACAGAAAATACAGGCCAGTCTGTTTGGGGAAAAGGGGAAAAGATAAAATGAGAGAAGCGCCGGCAGTAAAAACAGCATCTTAGTAAACAGACTATAAAAAAAATTGTGACCTGCTTTCTGGCAACCCTGGTGGCTGTTGAGCGGGTGAAGGTGGCAGAGCTGGCGTCTGTGTGGACACACGGTGCCCGGGGCGCATGGCTCCCCTGGCCTCGCAGGGCGTTAAATTTAGCCACATAATGATGGGCCTGAGTAGCTGCCTCTTGTTGACCACACCATAATTACTGCTTTGCTTTATGAATTTTATTTTGCTTATTCTGTTTCCTCCTTCTTTGGCACAAAAGAGGCCTGGAGTGGGGGGAGTCCCGCCCCCACACCCCTCCCCTTACTGGACAAATGAGTCTTCACAGAAACTTGGGCTCTTGGGCCATCAGAGTGTAGAGTAAGAGCCATTGATTAATCAGAGTAAGAGGGAGGGTTGCTGGCCTCCAAGGGTTTTACCTCCTTGGCCCTGATTTTCAGGTTCTGTCCTGCAGTCTTTGGCCTTAGGTAGAACTTTCATGTGAGTCTGAAATGTCAAGACTTACCCTGTTTGCACCTTCAAGAGTGAGAATCTTTTGGATGTAACAACAGGACAATTTTAGTGTTTCGTCCTAAGCCTTCCTCCAGCCACCTCCCTCCAGTTAAATCCTTGGAAGCTTGGAAGATTTGACAGCATTTTGCATCAAGAAAAAGTACAGCTAGGCATAGTAATGCACGGCTTTAATCCAAGCAGTTGGGAGGCAGAGGCAAGTGGATCTCTGTGAGTTTGATGCCAGTCTGGTAAAGACAGCTCCAAGACAGCTGGGACTATGTAGAGGCTCCCTCCAAAACCAAACCAAAACAACAGGTGCATTGTTTTGCATACTTATAGTTATAGTGATATCAAAATGTTTAGCATATTAGTGACTCTTTGATAACATAAAACATGTGTAGGAGGCTGGGGAGAGAGCTCAGCAGGCAAACTCATTAGGACCTGAGCTTGTGTTCATTCATTTATTCATGTGTGGAGGGCAGGAAGCAGTGCACATGTGGAGGAGAGAGGACAGCTTGAGAGTGTTAGATCTCTCTTTCCACCATGGGAACTTCAAAGCTTGGCAGCAGGCACCTTTACTGGCTGAACTATCTCATTGGCCTGGGATCTGGGATCCTTAGCAGCCATGTAAAAAGCCAGGTGCGGTGACACATGTCTAACCTCAGCTCTCATGAGGGCAAAGGCAGGTGGATCCTCAGAGCTCAGCCAGCCTAGCCAATGTGAGCTCCTGGTTCACTGAGAGAACCTGTATCAAAAATGAGATAGAAAGTTAGTGAGATGGCTCAGCGCGTAAAGATGCCTGCTGCCAAGCCTGATGACTACAGTTTGATCCCTGGATCACCAAAACGTACATGGTGGGAGAAGAAAGTTGACTACAGAAACTTGTTCTCCACATATGCTACACACACACACACACACACACACACACACACACACACACACACACACCCCAAATAAATATTTAAACATTTTTTAAAAATGTTATATGTAAGTACACTGTAGCTCTCTTCAGATGCACCAGACGAGGGCATCAGATCTCATTATGGATGGTTGTGAGCCTCCATGTGGTTGCTGGGACTTGAACTCAGGACCTTCAGAAGAACAGTCAGTGCTCCTAACCACTGAGCCATCTCTCCAGCCCCCTTTAAACATTTTTTAAAAAGAATACAATGAGCCGGGCGGTGGTGGCTCACGCCTTTAATCCCAGCACTTGGGAGGCAGAGACAGGCAGATTTCTGAGTTCGAGGTCAGCCTGGTCTACAGAGTGAGTACCAGGACAGCCAGGGCTACACAGAGAAACCCTGTCTCGAAAAACCAAATAAATAAATAAATAAATAAATAAATAAATAAATAAATAAATAAATAAATAGAATACAGTGATAAGCAGCAGAGGAAGGCACCTGGTGTAGACCTCTGGCCCCCACATGTACATTAGCTCGAGTTTTTGAACACCTGTTCACACATGAATACATAGATACACATGCACACACACACACACAAATATGTGCTCAGAATATTTTAGTGAAACTTCAAGTGCTCTTCTTGAACTTGGATAGGCGCTGCTTGGGATTTAGTTTGCTAAAACATGCCGTGGTCTTTATCGGAGAGGTGTGCTGAGCCTTAGCTTACCGACAGTCCCAGAGAATGGGCCAGAATCTTTGGCCTGAGATCAAAAGTGCAACACTGAGGAGAGAACATAGGCCGCAAGGGCATTAGGAGAGTTGTATGGACGAGGTCCTGGGTCACTGGGGGTGAAGTTCTTGACTGTGACCTAGGCTGCCATCTACCTATGTCCCCAGAGTGGCCTTGCAACTGAGGAAGTGGTGGAAAAGGAAGGGCAAACAGGGGTTGTGGTCACGGTGCTGGCTTATCCGTCACTGGCCAAGACTGTCCTATTTGTGTGTTGGGGGGTTGCGGGGGGGTTGGGGGAGGAGGTGTTGCACTTTGCTAAAGCCAGGCACGAACATGTCACGGAAAAGCTTCTTGCAGCTCTTGTTTTCTCAAAACAAAGGAAGCTCCTTCCATTGCTGGAAGTCGTGTGCTTGAGCACTGAGTTTGTTATTGCCTGATAACCTGGCCACCAATTCCTGCCCTCCTCTTCACCCCATACAGCCGTGATTTAGTGGGAACAGCTTCCTGTCCCTACCCAAGGCAGCAGGTTCACTCTCTCTTGACCCCAGAAAGAGAGAAGAGAGGAGTCGACTTCCTACCCCAGGGCCTATTGGTGTCTTCCATTGAGACTGTCAGCAAGTGCTTTTCAAAATAATTTGCATTGCATGTAAGTAACAGGCAACATGAGCTCCACAGGGCTTATACAACTTCAACTGCATCCAAGCTATTCTATAGATGAGTCCTCTGAACACACGTGTGGGTATCATGACAATGCCAGCATGTTATAGACGTGTTTAAAGGCTTGTGCTCAGCCTCTTTAACTCTCTTATCAAGCCTCAGTGTAAGGTATGGATTGGTACCAGTTGTCTAATCATACTGTTCGTATTTATTTTAAAGAGGAGATCTTGCTGTGCTGCTCAGACTGCCTTTGCATTCAAACCCTCCCATCAGCCTCCTGAGGAGATTGCTGGGATTAGAGGTGCAAGCCACAGCACCCAGGCTCTGCTCTTACTTTAAATAGCATCATCCTAGAATTTAGAGACTTTATGCAGCTGGGTGTGGCGAATTAGGCTTAAGAGGCTGATGAAAGAGGATCACAGCAAATTTGAGGCCCACCTAACAAATCCAAGGCAAGCAGAGCTCCATAGGGAGACCTGTTTCAGAAAACCAAAAATCAACCAAATGAAAGGAAAGTGGAATTCATCCCTTTGGATCTGTCAGCCTAGTGATCATACCTAAGGTAAGGGGGGATTTCTTTCTTTTTTCCAAATTTTGTTCTATTTATTTTTTTGAAATAGGATCTACTATGAAGCCCTGAATAGCCTAGTACTTACTATGTAGTTCAGAATGATCTTGAATGTGTGACAATCCTTCTGCCTCAACCTTCTGAGTGTTTGGATTATAGGCTTGAACCACCCTGGAAAAAAGACTTCTGGCTCAGTGCTTAAGAGCACTTGCTGCTCTTGCAGAAGACCCAAGTTCAGTTCCCAGTACCCAGATGGTAGCTCATAACCAGCTATAAACAGTTCCAACAGATCTGACGCCCTCTTCTGTCCTCCTCTGTCCTTGAATACACAACACATGGAGAGAAAATGGTCATACAGATAAAATCAAAATAAACAAATCTTTGCTGGATGTGGTGGTTCATACCCTTAATTCCAGCACTGGTAGGCAGAGGGAGGCAGATCTTTGTGAGTTCCAGGCCAGCCTGGTCTGCAGAGCTGGTCCTTGGGCAGCTAAGGCTACACAAAGAAGTCTTGTTTCAAAATCAAAGCAAATCAAACAAAAACTCAAAACAAAACAGAAAGATAAACAAGAATTTCTAGGACATTTGGCTGTTAGAAGCATGTTAGTTAGAAGCTGTTAGAGCCTCGGTTGCTAGTTCATGCTGCAGGGCTCTGACATGAGGTAGAAAGGTGAGTTAAAGATTTCTTCCTCAATGTCAAGTTTCTAAGGTTAAATGGTGTAAGCAGGAGATAAAATTAAGGACTGTGGTGATTTTCCGGTAGGGCATTGATTCTAAGCCTTAAACTACGACATAGGCAACTTAATGAGGTACGGGAGGAAGGGAAGGGTGGAGGCTTTCATTTTGTTTATTTTCTAGTTTGCCGTTATCAGCTAGATATGAGGTCTTTCTTACCCAGATTGATCACATGTTTGCCCAGCATTACCTTAGTCTTCTGTTAGAGGGCCACCAAATTGTTTCTCGAGGTTGAGGGGATCTAGGATTGAGGAGAGAAGTAAATATTGACAGAGTTGGTGGAACGCAGGTGAGAGATAAGAAATGTGCTTTGGATTAGAAATGTGGATTATTGGCAGGGTCACTTGACAGCCCTATTTGGAGGATGGTGATGGTGAGGAAATAGTCAAGAAAAGAGGCTAAGAGCCCAGGTCAATAGGACAGCTAGGTGGAAGGCATCAGCTACACAATCAAAGGGTTTTCCTTGCTGGGTGGGGGTGGCAGTAAGGGGGCCGAGACAGAGCCTGTTTGGAAAGTAAACCAAGCATTTAAAGGACTTAGAGAGTCTCATGAGGAAAGGGGTGGGAACTGCTGAATTCCTCTGTTGCTAAAGGATGAAAAGAAATAAGCAGACCGAACCTGACCCTCTGTCTTTTTGCTAATACCCGTTAGCTCAGGAGATCCACAATCAGGGAAGGAACCAGGGGGAAGCTATTCACCAAAGAGAGTCTTAGAAGGTTCGTGGCTTCCAATTACCCCTAAAGTCCACACTCCCTAATCTGCCAAAGGCCCTTAGATTGAAGCACTACTTTTATCCCCATTCTTATGCTAGCTAGGCCACACCCACACCCTCACATCTTCACTTTCAGTCACTGTGAGCTGCTGTCAGTTTCTGAAGCCTATTCTTTTCTGTGGGTGGTGGAGATTGAACCCAGGTCCTCTGGAAGAGCAGCCAGTCCTTTTAACAGCTGAGCCATCTCTCCAGCCCACCCATTGTTTTCTTATCTGTCGTTTTTTAGCATGTGGAGTTTCTCCTTGTAATACTGCCAGAGGCACATATACAACAGCAATAAAAATTTCCAACTTGTTCTGTTTTTCTATGTGAAGCAAGTCCCCTACCACCAAGCTACATCCTTTGCTTCTCTTCATGTTTGGATGTCAATGAAGATGTTACTTCCTCTCAGGGCATGTCCTCTGGTCCTCTACATTCTGCCTCCCTTATATGCTTGCTATTCACCTTCACTGTTACAAGCCTTCTCAACAGTACTTTAACTCCTATCTTTTGTGGCCTCCCTCCCTAGGGACATTGCATATTGTTTACTTTGGCTGATCCATTGAAAGCTTTTTATTTCATCTCCTCTCTCTTCTGCCCTCTCATCCCATCCTTCCCACCCTCCTTCTCCCCTCCACTCCCCTCCTCTTCTTTCTTTTTTCTTGACAGGGTCTTACTTGTAGTCTAGGCTAGTCTAGCAATCATAATCTTCCTGCCCCAGCTTCCCTTAATGCTAGGATCACAGGCATACCCTACCCTTACCAGCAGCTGCAGCGTGTTCAAAGGACTTTTGTCTTTATGATGTTATAGCTATCTGGTGAAATCGGCAGGCTCCACTGAGTACAATCAACACAAGAGTTTGATCACCTACTTAGATAAAAAAGAATAAAAATAAGCTGGTGTAGGTGCTGGCCTTTGATGTCAGCACTGTGAAGACTGAGGCAGGCAAGTCTCTATGAGTTCAAAGACAGCCTTGTGTACAGAACAAGTTTAAGGACAGTCAGAGCTACATAAATAAAGCTAAGGTACCAATTTACATAGTCATTGCTTTGTGTTAAGCCCACTAGGACATTTAAGGCTAAGGAGATACGATGGTTTGGCTCAGAGAAATCGAGTGAATCAAAGTCTCATAAGTTACTGTGGTATAGACCTCATCCTTTGACTTTCTAGTACAACTCTTTCCCTACAGTCCTACATCATCTCTGAGACTGTCCTAATGAGATATATTCGATGAGAAAGCATTACTGTATCTCATTGTAAACCTGCCAGTTGAAGTGCAGGTTCTGAAGTGAAAGGAACATGGGTAAGCAGGAATTATCCTACACAGAAGGTCAAGGAAAAATGTTAGAACTGTGCAACATGGGAATGAGCTGAAAGGGGATTGGAAGAACTTCTCTATCTTGGAGAAGGGTCTGAGACATACTGACATTTTCAGCTGCCAAATGCTTTACTTGGGGCTAAGAATAGACTGGCCCAGTGGGGTGAGAACAGAAATAGGGGTGGGCACATATTTGGCAGCCATCTTCCAAGACTTCCAAGACTTGTTTAATCCCTAAACAAGTAAGGTGGAGGACCTATAATGTAATCAGCCAGAAAGGATGCCTCTCATCTCTTTTTATCTCTCAGCTTGGGAACTGGAGTGATGGGTATTATCCAATTCAGTGGGAAGTGTAGTCTCTAGGGAGAGCTCACATAGGACCAGGTTCAGAATTTATCCCTGTGTCCTACCTTTGGGCAGAGAAGAGGATGGCCCTGCAGGGTCGGACCAGACACTCTTTGTCCTGCTGTTTCCCAAGTGTCTCCTGAAGAGTGATTCAAGGCCAAGGTGACAGTGGGTTTGGAGTCCAGATGAAAGGGTTTCTGGGACCACAAGACAAGATCCCTTGTGTGGTGGCCGCTGGAAAGAGGAGGGAGTGTGTGAGGGTCAGTGACGCAATTGCCCTGGCTCACAAGCAGGGAGGAGGAGAAGGCTCGCAGTGTGTCTCCTTATAAAGAGGGCTTCACCACATGAAGTAGTGGTGAAGGTGATCCCACTGTGAGTCACCCAGGAAGGGACACCGTGTGCCCGGAGCCCAGAAGGGAGGATCTGTGGATTTCCCACTCTTCCTTCTATGATCTTGTGCGTAGTCTGGGTTGTTTCAGTCCAGCCAGTTACATTGCTCCTCTCCTGCCTCTAACCACCCCCATGGACTATTCTTGATATGTCTGGGTTTTGAATCTGTCAATTTGTTCTTGAGTTCTAGTTGTTTTGTTTTATTTTGTTTTCTACTGAAATTTGGAATCTATTGATTTCAGGAAACCCAAACCATAACTAATTGTGTTTGTCTTTGAGAAGATGGCCTGGTGGCTCTTTGCCAAGCACAGTCCTGGCTCTTAGATTGTGTTTGCTTTTCTCCTTACCTTCAGCCAAGGCAGGTATCACATCCTGGACTGGAATCTGGAGGGATTCTAGGGCGCCCTGGATCCAACTGCTGCTCACTTGATGGCAGCTATAGTCTGTCCTTTATTGAGGTTTGGGACTCTAGAGAGCTCTGGGGAGTTTCCCTGTAATCAGCCAGCCACCAGCCCCACACTGCCTTGTAATAAAGCAACTCTATATTTGTTCTGTTTATAGTCTCCTCTGTAATAATGCCACAGCCCTCACTTCTCTTTCTCTTTAGGAGATTTTCTGGGTAATAGAAAATTCTGAAATGTTAAAAGAGGAATGTAGACTCAGAAGACATTTTTATCTAGAGACTGTCTTCATCTGGAAAGGTGCCCAGGAAAGGCAGGCAGTCTGTGCCTTGAGGAAGCAGCATGCTGCAGTGAGCATGCATGTGCTCACATGTATGTACATGTGTATGTTATGTGTTTACATGTATATTGTGTATGTGCTATATGCACTTGCATACATATATACTGTGGCCCTGAGGATGGATGTATGAAGACGGGCCCTATGTGAGAAGCTGTGAGTGTGTGCTGGGGGCAGATGTGGGGTACAGCACCCTTGTAAAGAATGTGAGTGGTATAGGAAGGGTGAGCACAATAATGGGCAGGTTTCAGAACTGCTAGTCTAGGTCCAGAATAGACCCTTTGAAAGCCATCCTTCCACTCATCCTTACAATGGTACCCTTTTCTCTGTCCCCCAGCCTTTTGGGGCCAAAGCCCACTGATTTTGCCAGTGTTCCATGTTCTTCTTGCCTTTCCTCACCTCACTTGCAGCTAGTTAGAGAGAAGCCAGAGACACACTGTTGAGGAAAGGGTCTGTGTTGTAAGTTGTGTTCATGCTGTTCCTTCCCCCACAGTGGAGGCTCTGCATTCAGATTTAACCTGGATGGCCGACACTGAGAACTGTTGTTGCCAGGTTATTACTAACAATTCTGATGCTGCCCATTCCCCGCCCCCCAGATTCTATAAATACTTTATTATATGGCACTAATAAAACTTCAAGTATTTCTTTTTATTAGAACCACATAATATGGTAATTGTGTGACAGAACACAGCTCCTGTGAGCAGCCCCCACCTTCCTAGGTGTGGCCTCTCAGCACCTCAGCTTGGGTTAGGTCCACAGACCCTCTGTTCCTGAGTGTGTATGAAGGGGGCTGGGTTGGTGCTTTCAGACAGAACGAAAGGGTCAAGGCCTTTGAGCAAGATCAGCCTAGAGGAGTGAAGAGCTACTTAATAAGTTTTCAGAGTAGTTTGTCCTTGAGTATGAGGGTGGTGAGAATTTCTTCATTAAGCATTAAGTCTGACTAGCACAGAGGCTCCTCTACCTGCTTTTCCTTTTAGTAGGACTGTCATGCGCTGTAGAAATAGGCTTTGAACTTAGACCTGGAGTGAGGGTCAAGAGTTATTAAGAGTTATTTTTGACTCACAGTACTTTAAAAAAGCCATTCTTTTTGATGTCTCCTGGCTCAAAATATGTAGATAGGAGTATCTTACATCTGTACATATATAAAACCATATATTCATGTATACACACATACACACATGTCTATGTCTATGTCTATGTATTGTATGAGATTGAACTTGTGCATTGTGCATGCCAGCAAGTTTTCTATCACTGAAATATACCCCTAGCTATGGGTATACCCTTTACATTTCTTACCTCTTCATCCTGAGAATGTTTTTTTTCTCTTAAACCTGTTGTCCTTCCCTTTGTCTGCTAATTCAGTTTGTATATCTTTCATTACTGTTACTACGTGACCTGCAAAGTCCATAATCATAACTGATTGAGTCTTATTTGATCCTCAGTTCTTTCCAACATGGTCTAACTTTAAGCCTTGCCTGCTTCTCTGCTTTAGCAATTGAATTAGGTCAGTGTATTTGTACAGTGCTTTTTCCCCCTGAATTGTATGTGATTTAGCTTCTGTATCCTAACTTGCAAAGCATTAGAATTGGGGATTCCTGCTTGGGTAGCAGCTAACAGAGCCTTCAGTGCCAGGGATTTGAGGCACATGTTTAGTCTTTTCTTAATTGCCCTCGTGCCCATGTTTGCATAGAGGCAAACCCCTAAACTGGCCCCTGCTGTCCACCTATTACTCCCCATGGGGATGTATGGGCATATGCTTATTCCACCTTTCTGGCCTAGCCAAGGTTAATATTAGACTTCTAGCTGGGCAGTTATTCCCGAAAGCCACAGGGCGTTGTTAATATTCATGTGACCGCAGGGACCCATCAATATTCATGAAGTATCCGCAGTCTTCCTTCAGGCTCTTAGCTTGGAGAAAACAAGAATGATTAGAGTTTCTAGAATTTAAAACTAACCCTAATTCCTAGAGTCTTTTGAGGAGGAGGCAAACCTTAAGAGTAAATGTCTGGGCCAAGAGTCCAGTATCCTGAACTGACTGAGAACTTAGTGGGGTTGTACTGGACTGCTGATGTTAATGTTATTGTCCTTACCCAGCATTTCCTGGATACTACTGGCTTTAGATTTCTTGAGCACAGGTACTGAAGTGGGGAATAGGAAGCTAGTATCTCTGTGTGTATGTGTCTATATGTGTTTGTGTGTACATGTGTACATACATATGCATGTTTGTGCACATGCTTGTGGAAACCAGAGGTCAATGTTCTCAATAGCTCTCTTATTTGAAAAAAAATTTAAAAAATGTGTGTGTGTGTGTGTGTGTGTGTGTGTGTGTGTTTGTGAATAGAGGTGCATGCAATGCTAAGGCATGTGTGTGGAGAGCAGAGAGTAGCTTTCTCTACCCTGTTTGAAGCAGGTTCTCTTGCCATTTTCCCCACTACACGTGCCAGGCTCACTGGCTTGTGATCTAATGGATATTTTTCCCATCTTCCATAGAAATACTGGGATTACGGAAGTTACTACTGTGCCTGGCTTTACATAGCTTCTGGGGATTCAAACTCAGGTCTTTATCCTTGTGCTTTATCAATTGAGCCATCATCTCCTCAGTACTCAAAACTGATTTTTTTGAGACAAGGTCTCTCATTGAGCCTTAACCTTGCAGATTTAGTTCATCAGACGGCTAACAAGCTTCATGGCTCCTCTTATTTCTGTCTTCCCCGTGCTAGGATGATAGATACATCCATCAGAACCTGACATACATACATACATACATACATGTATTGAACTCAGGTCCTTCTGGTTCGTACAACAAACACTTTGCCAATAGAGTGCTCTCAGATCTAGAAACTAGCATCTTTAGTACTTGTAAGTGCTGGTAACACAAAGATGATTGGCATGATTCCCGCCCCAAGCATCAGATGTCTTAGAAGTGGGGACAGGTATTCACATATGCACAACCCAAGAAAGAGTGCTGCATAGGGGGAAACGAAGTGGGGACAAATGGAGTATTCTTCAGGGGAAATTATGGACTCTCAGAAAGCTCACAAGAAATGGATAGATGTAAGGCAGTGGTTTTCAACCTGTGGCTCTTGACTCTTTTGAGGGGCTTCAAATGACCTTTCACAGTGGTTGCATATCCAATATCCTTCATATCAGATTTTTATACTACAATTCATAACAGTGGTAAAATTATAGTTACAAAGTAGCAACTAAATAGTTTGGCTGGGGGCTACCAGAGTATGAGGAACTGTATTAAAGGGTCCCAGCATTAGGAAGGTTGAGAAGCACTGATAAGGAAGGCTCACTTTGAGGACCCTCCTTCTGGTTTCCCTGTTTGTTAGCTTTGGCTGCTACCTTGTCAGGGCTTCCCCTGTCCTCAGTGCTGTTTAAGTAGAACTTGTAAGTATGCACTCTGGGGTGGGGAATAGTCTGGTGTTCTCCCCCTTGGTGTTTTTATTTTTGTTTTTTCTCTTGAAAGATTTAACTTAGTTTGCCCAGCTGTGGTCTGTTCTTTGGTTCGGTTTGGGAACTTAGCATCAGTGTTAGCCGTGGTGGTGATGTATACCTTGGAGGTAGGGCAATTATGGAATCTTAGGACGCTCACAAGAAGTGGCTAGATATAAAGCAGGAGGATTTGGAGCTCACAGCCATCCTCCATAGCCAGCTGAGGCTAGCCTCAGAAAGGCACACATGTAATCCAGTACTCAGTAAGCTAAGACAAGAAGACAGTTGGAAATTCAAGACAAGCCTGGGCTACACAGTAAAAAGCAATGGTTTTTGTTTTGTTTCATTTTTAAGACAAGAAAATAGTCTATTGTCTTTGGATTTTTCTGGGTTTTCTTTGTTTGTTTTATGGTGTGTGTGTGTGTGTGTGTGTGTGTGTGTGTGTTTTGAAACAGGGCCTCATGTATCTCAGATTGGCCTCAAACTCACTAGATTGGCTTTGGATTCATTTTTGGTTTTTCGAGAAAGGGTTTCTCTGTATAGCTCTGGCTGTCCTGGAATTCACTCTGTAGACCAGGCTGGCCTTGAACTCAGAAATCTGCCTGCCTCTGCTGCCCAGGTGCTGGAGTTAAAGGCATGCATCGCCACTGCCTGGCATAGCTTTGGATTCTTGGTCTTTCTGTCTCCAACTCCTAAGTCCTAGGATTACAGGCATGAGATTCTGCCCAAAAAATATAAACAGACAACAGCAACAACAAAATCCAAAACAAAAGCTCAAATCAACCAACTAAACAAACACAAAACCCGAGATGACAGTACAGCTAAAGAAAGGATAGCACCAGGGGTCCAGGCCACCCTCCTATGGTATTTAGTATTAACTGGCTCTTGGAATTTTGGTGTCAAGCTTGAATAACTCATGGGGCCTTAGTTTTTCCATAGGGAAATCAGAACTATAATAAATGGAGTATAATAAATACTCCTAGGCATTCCATACATAATAGTTCAAAAAGAGGTAATAATAGCAAATATACTAATAAATATTGATGGTGGTGGTGGTGGTGATGTAGCTGAAGTAGAGATAATGTTTTACTTGATAGCACTATTACTGGAAGCTTTGGAAACCTCTTTCCAAGAATTCAAGGTGCCTTTTCAAATGGCCAGTGTATTAGTCTCACTTGGGAAAACAAGGGAGCTAGGTTAGGAGAGGACATGTGTATCCTACAATTCTATGGCTGACTTTAGTTCCCTTTACTTACCAGCTTATAATAGGATCAGTTAGAAGCCACTGTCTTCTTCTAAAGGACCAGGCTGGATTCTCAGCAACACATGGCAGTTCATAACCATTTGTAAATCTACTTCAAAGGGGGAACTGATGCCCTTTTCTTCTCTCTCTGGACACTGCATGCATGTAGTGCACAGATATACATGCAGGCAAAACACCCATATACATGTAATAAATTAATTGACTCTCCTCTATTCCATTTGATGGAATCCTATATATTTTTTGTGGCGGCATTTGGAGAAGTACTTATATATAACTTAAGCAGTTAATCCTGGTGTGGAATCGATAGTATCTTGCCTCTTTTCTTTCTATGAAAGACCTTGGGACTGGAGGAAGCTGACTTAAGATGCTGGCTTATAGTTCCTATAGTTGGTTCAGTATTATGTTGTAGGGGAAACTCAATACTAGTCTTTAGAGACAAAACTTACAAACCTTCCTCTTCCCTCCCCACAAACCAGCTGACCTGGAACTCATTTATAGTTCAAACTCAGAGCAATCTTCCTGTCTCAGCCTTCCAATGCTGGTATTATCCACCCAGTGGCTACACTCCCCAACTACCATCTCCTTCTATGTCTTCATTTTATCTCTTTACAAAGTCTGCATATGCCTTTGTCTTGATCTTTGTGGCTCACACAGGTATTCGTTAAGATGGATGTAGAATTTCTACACTAAATAAGTCAGTAGGTAAAAGGTGTTAGAATATGCAAGAGTATAGACCTTGTGTATCTTACAACCCTACCTACAGTTTATATCTGGCCTGTGGTAGGTGCTACAGAGATATCTGGTAAATTGAATGGATAGATGTATTATCTGTGGCATAAACTGACTTCTCTGAACTTACTATATATCAGAGTGAGAGACCTAGAATGATACAGCAGCATAAACTGTCTAAGTCATTGCTTATGGAACACTGTTGTCATAGAGTTGGATGAGAAGCACTTGATCATGTCATCTAGGTACAAATTAGAAAATCTACTTAAAACCAAGAAAACCAAACTAATGTGCTGTAGACAGAATTTAAAATAGAATCTATTAACTAGAAAAATGCCTGTTGAGTTCTCATTGTTCTCAAATGCACAAGACTCTTGGAAAAGGAATTTTGCAGATTAATGGCTTTAACACTAGATATAGACACACAATGAAAGGCTCTGGAGCAGCAGTTCTCAGCCTTTGGGTATCCACCCCTTCAAGGTGGCCAAACAACCCTTTCACACCCACCTCATGTCAGATATCCTTTTTCTCCACAGGGGTCTCTTCCCTCCCTCCTTCCTTCCCTCCCTCCCCCTCCCTCTCCCTCTCTCCCTTTCTCTCATTCATATTCTCCCTCCTCTCTCTCTCCCTCTCTCTCTCTCTCTTTCTCTCTCTTTCTCTCTCTCTCTCTCTGTTTGTGTGTGTGTGTGTGTGTGTGTGTGTGTGTGTGTGTGTGTGTGTGTATGTGTGGTCCTGGCTGTCTTCAAACTCAGAGATCCACCTGTCTCTCTGCCTCCTAAGTGCTGTGATTAGACGTGGGTGCCACCACTGGCACCACTACTGGGTATTATCAAATATCCCCCATATCAGATGTTTACCTTATGATTTATAACAGTAGAAATTTAGAGTTATGAAGTAGAAAGAAAAATAATTTTATAGTTGGGGTCACTACAACATGAGCAACTGTATAAAAGGGTTGCAACATTAGGAAGGTTTAAGAACCACTGCTCTGGATGAGCCAGAAATGTTCCCAAGATATCAGACCGGAAAGCCAGAGTAAATTTCTCCAGGGGTCACCCTTTTATTAGAAATTAAGCAAGTGCTGTACCCCTGAGTTGTATCATGGTCCCAGAACTTATAGTTAATGTTCTCTTAAACTTTTTTTCCTTTAGCATTTGTGATGAATTAAGGCAGGCAAATTGCAGGTCCAGCCTGTCCACTCGGCTATCAGGAGGAGACAGCAGGTGGCGCCAAAACCTTGGGATACTTGTGCGGCTGGGAGCTGGAGATTCGGAGAGGGAGGGATTCTCTTGAATTGGGGGTAGGGCATTGGAGAATTGGTTGTCTGAATGGGGCTCAGATAAGAAATTCTTGTAGGCTTAGTGTCTTCTAGCTCCCCATCTCCACTACACAGGTGTTCTATCTTTTGGCAAGAAGTTAATGGTAGGGAAGGATCCCCATAGGTCTGAGCTGATGAGCCTGGTCACTCCTGACTGTCTTCTCTGAGCCTTGTTCTACCAGATACAGTGGTTTGGGAGGCTCTGGCCTATTTCGTGGCTGTCCTTTCCTCTCTGTGAATTTGTTTTGGGTTATTTTGTTTCTAAGCATGTTCCCCGTTGATGACTGACCTTCATCTGCATCCCTGTTTTCTCTTTGTTATTATCCTTTTTCCTTGAGACAAGTTGTCACTATGTAGCTCCAGTTATCCTCAGACTTGATATATAAACTTTGCTTACCTCAGACTCACAGCAATCCTGCTGCAGCCTCCTAGGTGCTGGGAATACAGGTGGGCGCCGTCACACCTGTCTTGATTCTATTTTATGATGATTTTTCATCTTGGCATACTTTGTCTTAAGACACTTCACTTCCTAAGGATACACTTCTTTTTCTTTTTTCCCACTGTCCTCGACTCCAGTTTCTCCAGAGGCTGAGACGAAGTGGGGAAGAAATGTACACTAGCTCCTGGACTAATTTAAAGTGGAGGTGCTAGCTGGGGTAAGACCAGGGGAACAAATGGATCAGGAGCTCTGTGGCTCTGAGAAGGCAGCCATGCTCTGTCAAGCCTGTGGGACACCAAGGCAGGCCAGTCACCAGGCTCTGGTCAAACTCCCCAAGTCTGGTTCCTTAGCATCCCTGAGCTGCCCCAGGCCTAGGTTGCCCTCAACTTTGATTGATTCCAACAGCCTAGTTGTTAGTTCCCTTCAAGCATTGTCCCTGAGACGCCCCTAATTTCCCCACTCCATTGGCAAACCCGCCGGGCTGTCTCCAGCCTTCATTCCTGGAGCTTGTTCCTTGGGCCTCCCCCTTCCCTGAGGCGTGTTTAAGGGCTGGGCGGAGCTGGCCGCCTGAATCCCCTGTGGCTCCTTTGGTTCCTGGTTCTATATATATCCCTGTCCTTCTGCACAGGGTTTGATATGGCTTTATGGGCATTTCCATCCGCTTTACAGACACAGCTACCACAGAGGCCTATTTCTCCCGAGAAACCTCAGCGGAGCCCGGCCTGTAGAGAACTCAGTCTGGTCGCTGAATCAAAGCTCTCTTCTCTTCCTGCCCTCCCCAGCCCTCCTGCCCTCCGCCTCCATCTCCTGGCTCCTTAACCCCAAGTGAACAACAGAACCCTGGGGGAGTGCTCCAGCTCCTTGGCAGAGCAATTGGAGCCCCAGAGACTTGCAGAGAATTCCTTAGTGTCCATTCTCAGCCAAGTTAATTGGGGGAAGGTCTGACCCTGATTTCTGGCTTAGGCTGTGTGGTAAGAGGGCATTTTAGGGAAAGAACAGATTCCAGCAGAGTTGGCAGGTTCTCTGGAGGCCTGTGATGAGAAAGCATAGCCTTTGACGCTGAAGCTGAGTTAGCTTTTGGGATATATGAGGAGACACAGGAGCAGATATAGATTTTAGGTGTTCAAAGTGATGCTATTATGTTACTCAAGATAGTAGGGAGATCCAAGCATGGGGGTCCACATCTGTAATCCCAGCACTTGGGAGTGGATCACCAGCTTAAGTTTATGTAATGAGTTCCAGGTCAGTCTAGGCTACAGAGAGAGACACTGCTCTAGAAAACAAAAAAACAAAGACAGTAAAACCGACACTAGTAGGAAACCTCCTTTGGCTTATTCCTGGGTTGGATCAATCAGTGGAATCTGGTTTTGAAAGGAAAAGTTTGTCCAGAATAAAGGAGAACCTTGTTGAAAATTTAACTTTGTGTTAGGAAGGAATAGGAACTGCTACCCCACCCCCATTTTCCAGATGCTTAACATCCCAGATCACAATAGCTACTATTCTGTACCCATCGTATGCCAGGACTTGCCTGTGACTCTGACCACTGTCACACAGAGTAAAACTGAGATTCAGGTGTGGTTTAGTCCTATGAAGGATCAGCTCATCTGTGTGCAGCTGCTTCTTACTGTCTAGGTGGGCCCAGGTAAGAAAGCAGCTCACTGCCTGTGCTCAGAGGCCTTCATCCCTAGCTTAGACATCCATCCATTTGTGACTTTTGCTGTCCCGAGTAACCTGGATAGGTATTTTCTTTCTCCTGTGGTATTTGTTTACTGTTCTTTCGTGGGATTTCAGATTTCTATGATGGTGGAAGGCTTGTAAAGTCAAAGGGTGGAAAAGGGTTACTGTGGCAGGAGCCAGTGCTGGGCCAGGCTGAGCCAGCAGCACACACATCTTTTATAATGGTGTGTAGGGCTGGGAGGCTGATACAGCCGATGCAGGCAGATAGGGGGATAAATCATGTAGGCAGTGGGCAGGGTGGTGAAGTCGAGGTTAGGAATTAACTTTGTGTTGGATGGAGCCCAGATTGTGGGATGGGAAGAGAGGCCTCTCCTCTTTTCCTCTCCTCAGCTCTGTTCTTTGCCTTTTCTTTCTGTCAGCCCTATTCACTTTAGGCTGTGACATGTTTGCCCTAGCCCTTCCTGTCCCTCCTCCAAGTTGCCTGAACTAAATCAACAAGGGATAGTGTACCTCAGAGCAAGGGGCAGGGGTTGCGGGGGGATGTATTCCATGCTGCCTGATCAAACTGCTTTGAATCTTGCAAATTTGAGTGGAACAGGCGTTTCCTCCCCTCTCGCACTGTATACAAGGGTGCTTATAGATGTGTGGCCTTCCTACAGAAAGTGGACTTAATCATCTCAGGTCATAAGGAAGGTACACAATGCTGTTCCAGCCATTCTGTATTCGTCTTGATGTGTGATATCCCAGCCTACCTGCTGGTGTAAGCTTCCCTTGGCTTCTTTTGAGAGCTGGGGCAGATCCAGATCTCTTTATTGAGGAATAGTTGATGATAGAATGGTTTTCTCCCACCTCTCTGCATTTCATGTAAAAACATTAGTATGCTCTGAGAGAAATGCAGAGAGGCCATGTGAATTATCCATGTGGATTTGTGTCTCACAAGAAGTAGAATTTAAAGTTCTAGAACCCTTGTGTGTGTATGTCTAGTGGTGAATGCTGAGCCTGAGTGGAATCCTTTCCCCTCACTGCCCTCTGTGTAATGCTTTACTCATAGGGGCTGATCAGTGTGTGCTTCTGGACTATCTGTTCTGGCCCCTGACTTGTAGAATTGCCCAGCCCCAACCCTCTCCTTCTGCTCCTACCATCTCTCTTCTCACCATAAACTGTCCCTCTCTAATCATCACAGCTTTCAAGTGGATGGCTCAGCCCAGAAGCACTGACTGCGTTTCTTTCCCTAGATCTGTCAGCCGTGCCACTTCTCTTTCTAATTAGGCCCTAATTGAAACCTGGTTGTGTTTGGACTTCTTCTTTTTCACTTTTTAGTTCCAGTGGTGGGAAAACATTAAGTTGAGGTTTGGGGTTTTTCCTCCCCATACCCCACCTCCATTTCTCTTCTTTTTAAATATGGTGAGATGCTTTTGGAAAAGTTGTCCCCAGCCTGTTGGAGCTCCTGCTCACAAACCCCAGCCTTCTCCTAAAAGATTGGGTCTTTTCAAGTGGTTTGCATAGAACATGTCGGAGGCCCCTGATGCCTGTGACAGTCTCTGTTAATTATAGAGGCTCTTTCCCCCTCTCACATTAGTCAAAGGAGTTTTGTATGTTTTAACAGCATTTTCCCTTGGCCTGAATAAGACTCTATTCAGTCTGTTTCCCCATGGCTTGTGAGTCGGCAGCACTCACAGGTACCCGGTAGCAATGTTTCCTTATTTGCTTCTCTGAGAGCTTCAAAGAGTACAGTGGAGGGGTTCTTCCTACTTAGTGCACTTGAAGTTCAGTCGTTTCTGAATTTCAGACAGTCCTAAGGCAGCCAGAAACTTCTGCTAGGCCTAGGTTTCAGAAAGAAAGTTGCTTGTGTGTGGTCACGTCTACTGGGTCTGTAAGTCCCTCCTTCCCTCTCTCTGTCTGTCTCTCTCTTTAACACAGAGCCTAGCCCTGGCATAGAGCCCTGGTCTAGAGCTCATGACATAAACCAAGCTGACCTCAAATTCGCAGAGATCTGCCTGCCTCTACCTCCCTGGTTCTGTGATTAAAGTTGTATGCCCCAACATCCACTATGGGATACTTATGTTGTTATTATCCTCATGATTAAAGGACCCTCTGGCCAGAAGCCCCCAGGACTTAGACCAAGACATTCTAAATAGGAATCAGTTCTAATGACACATGATCTACTTAGGAGTGTCTTAGACCAGTTTACAAACTTGGACAGGAGAACACAGATCACTGAAAACAAATAGTATGTAACTGCAAATCTTATGTGAGGTTGTAGTTTTCAGACTGTGAAGTTAGGTGGCCTGAATTTAGTCTGGGAACTATCAGAGTGGTCTCATAGATGGAGCAGTGGATAGGGTCAGGAAATCCTGTGTAGACAAATGGGTGTGCCACATCTTCTGTTGGATGACTGTCCTTTGTCCTATTGTGAGCCTGTTTGTTCTTTTTTCTGCAAAGCCCTGATTTCTTCTGAAAAATATTTTGCTTTCTATGATGCTTTTTTCAGCCTTTGTCCCACTTTCCTTCCTAGAACCTCTCTGCTAGACTTATTAGTTTTTTGGGGGGGGGATACAAATATTGTAGGAGGAAGAATCTGGAGAATGGTAGACCACATTGTAGCTCAGGCTTCTCCTGGGAACCTGGGCATTCAGAAAAGAATGGTTCTCAGCCTTTTCTCTCTGTTTCTGTCTCACTCTCTCTGTTTCTGTCTCTCTCTGTATCTCTCTCTGTCTCTCTCTGTATCTCTGTCTTTCTTTGTGTGTGTGTGTGTGTTTAAATGGATAGCAGTTGTAATTATGGAACTTTTCTTTCCCTTTTCTACAAGTATGGAATATCTTGCCAAAAATACCCATTTTGGCTATAGCCTGCCCAGAAATCATTGGCTTGTACAGGTAAGGCCAGCTAGTTCTCCTTCTCAACATTTTTATAAAAGAGACTACTGAGGTGAGCCATTTGTCCACAAGAAAGAAAAGGACTTTTCTGTGTGTGGCTGAACCTGAAAGCTGAGGGCCTTTCTGGAGCCCATCAAGGACAAAGCCATGGAGAGGGATCATGGAGCTTGCTAGAGACTGTGTTGACATAAGCTCTTGGATAGATATCCAAGGGAGACATTCTTCCACCTGGAGCTTAATTCCCCACCCACCCTTGTCCATCCCTGTACATTTGTCCCTCCCCAGTTTGTTTTGAATCAGTTTCAGCATGTATTTGGGGCAGTAAATGCAAAAACGTCTTCCTGCCTTGTGACCCCAGAGACTGCAGTGTTGGGAATTCTTCCTGAGTTGCTGACATGGTTCTGCTGTACATAGCTTATATTTTATGACACATGTTCAACAGCAAAAACTGTGATATATTAAGGTAAAAGATTGAATAAGCAAAGCAGAGTCAAAAGACACTAGTGGTTTAATTTTGCTTAGCATCAAGAAGGTAAAGGACTTTAATTTAGTCATTACCTTTTCAGATGCAAAAGTGTAGTTGCTTGCCCACTCCATGGTTTTAAGATGTATAGTGTGGGCAATGTACTGCACAGGAACAATATGTAAAACTGGGCATCTAATTTGGGAGAAGAAATCTCTTTATGTGCTTTTTTGTTTTGTTTTTTGTTTGTTTGTTTGTTTTGTTTTTTGTTTGTTTTGTTTTGCTTTTTTGTTTTTCCAGACAGGGTTTCTTTATATAGTCCTGGCTGTCCTAGGACTCACTCTGTAGACCTCAAAGTCAGAGATTCCCCTTGCCTCTGCCTACCAAATGCTAGGATTAAAGGTGTGTGTCACCACCACCTGGCTTTTATGAACTTTTTATTTGCAATACTTTCTGAATTTTAGTGGGTATGTTAGTCAGCTTTCTGCTATGGAGACAGAAATACTTGAGAAAATGAACTTAAGGGAGAAAAAGGATATTTGGCTTAGTGATTCAGACATTTCAGTTGTAGATGTGGGCTGTGTTCCTGGGCTGTACTGAAGTAGAACACCATGGTGAAGAGCACATGCTGAAGCAGAGATGCTCATATCATCATGTTGGGGAAGCACAGAGGGTAGACTGAGGAGACCTGATGACAAGATACAGCCTCTAAAAGCATGCAGCCAAGCTCCATTCCCTTTAACTAGGTCCTGCTGCCTAAGGTTTTTTGTCACCTACCAATAGCACCATCAAGTTAGGAATTCATTGATAAGGTCAGAGTCCCATAGTTCAGTTACACCGCCCACAACTTTGATTGATTGGCAAACTTTTAACTCATGAGCTTTGAGGGGGTATTTCATATTCAAACTTATGATGGTGGGGGGCAGTGAATGTGTGTCTTGCCACATGGAAATGAATCTAGACTTTTATGCATCTTGCTATACAGTGTAGGTCATGAGCATAAAGGAGAGGATAAAGGAGGAAGAAGGCAGAGATTTGAACAGAATTAATTTTCCCAGCAGCTTTGATGCTTGCTCCTGTAACACCTTGGATTGCCTGAATTCAGCTTTTAGGATTACATCATGAGTTCTTTCTCCCATCTCCATCATGTCTGACCCAAGTCTGGATTGGGGTGGGGTATATTTCCTCAGGCTGGCTTCCCTGTTATCTTACTGCAAGGGGAGGATCAAGGTGCGGCCCTTAGGAGACTTTAAACAGGGCAAGGTTAAACTCTCCTTTCTAGCCTATGACTTTGCCAGAGAGAGATTTTTAGCTTGCTCTCAATTTTGTAATATGACAGGATGCACAATTAACAGGCACAGAGTTAATAAAGTGATTGATATCTGCGTGGTCTTTATAATTGGCCAAGCACTCTCCCCATGTTGTCTTTTTGTGATTCTAGTCTTTGTGAATTAGGTCAATTTTTTGTTTGTTTTTTGTTTTTCAAGATAGGGCTTCTCTGTGTAACCCTGGAACTTGCTCTGTAGACCAGGCTGGTCTTAAACTCATAGAGATCCTCCTACCTCTGCCTCCTGAATGCTGGGATTAAACATGTGCTCCAAACTAATATTTTTTTATTAGTATAATGAGGGAACTGGGGCAGAGGGGGTGGTTATTGAGTTCCCTGTGTTACATGTCCAGTATGCAGCACGGCCAAGTCTCAAACCAGGTCAGGTCTTGTTCTGCTGGCTGACTTCAGTTGGTCATCTAGTCTACCTTAGGACTCTTAGTTTGACCAAGGGCCAGGGTTCAAAAGGATAAGCTCCTCGGTGCTCTCCGCATTCTTCTTCCATGGATTTTGCCTCTCATTCTCCTTAGCATTTTGCCTTTGGATATTTCCTTTTTCTCCTCTATTCCTATTTCTCTAACACCCCTGTCCCCATTTTCAGAGACTCTCTTATTTGCTTTCCTAGAAATCTCACTGTAGCGCTTGGGGAACTTTGACCCACCAAGAGCAAGCACATCTCAGAGAGTGTTTAGAATGTATTCTGTTCTCTCACTCATCCCCCACCCCAAAGTGGGGCCTCACCCCATCCTGCCATCATGTTGGCCAAGCACGTGGGGCAGCTGTGGTCAATCCCATTTATAAAGCTGGTAAATATGGGACCAGTTTCTGTCCCCTCCAAAGGTCAATATTTGTGCAGAGTTTAATTTTAACTTAACAAGCAGTTGTTTTCTGCAGCTGCTCTGCTGTGTTGTGTTGTGTGTGCTTTCCTTCCCTTGCCACTGACTGGACATGTTTGTGCGTGCATACACAAACTCTCTTTCTCCTGTGTGTGTGTGTGTGTGTGTGTGTGTGTGTGTGTGTGTGTCTGTCTGTCTGTCTGTCTGTCTGCCTGCCTGCCTGCCTGCCTGCCTGCCTGTTTCTGTGTGTCTATGTGTCTAGATTTATGCTATAGATTTAGTTGTGGTCTTCAGATTCTGCAGCCCTTGAAAGTTCCCAAAGAACATTAAATGGAGGGAGCTAGATAAAGGACAGTGGACCGAGGCCTTTTCTAAGGCCAGAGGACAGAAGGTACTCTGTGGTCTTCTATGGTCCTGATGTCATCGCCAGATCTTTCCTTGCAGGATAGTTTCTAGAATGTGGGATTTGAAAGAGCTGATCTCTTTTTTAAAAAAGCTGCACCATTTTGCTTTCTAAGGAGTGTTAACCCCTTACTTAGGAAACATAAAGTTTACTTTTGGTACTTGCTTCTTAAGTAAGATGAGAGGGCTGGGAAAAGTAATCTGTCTTGTATTTTTCAGTATTCTGTGATTTTAACCATGGGACAAGGTAACAAGATCAAATTCCTATTCCAGCTCTAACTTTAGAGTCATTTTTAAATGATTCCTCTCTTCTTGCTAGTTCTTAAAGGATAGACTGCTGTTCCTTACAAGGATTCTGTGACGATGGATGAGATTTTGTGTATGGGAACTTGGAGATGAATAAAGAAATCCTTTAATATTAAGCTCATCTTACTTCACATGTGCTCTTCTCCCACCAAGCTATTTAAGTTTATTTCTGCTTGTTGGCACATCCCTGGCCTGGATGATTTAGTCCAACAGGCAGTCAGACTATACTACTCTGTCCAAGACAGAGGAAGAGCCTGTGGCAGCCAGTGGTAGGCTCAGTCTGTGGCCACCTCCATACACTGGTGTGTCTAATGATACACTAGGTGTGTGCCCCAATTTCAAACGTTCTCATTTGCTCTTATTCAGATACATGCATGGCTCATTTTCTCTTTTTAAGTTGCATTTTTATTTTTTAATTTTCTGTATATACTGAGGTTTGAGGCAAACACGCATCAGGATATGTTTGAAGGTGAGAGGACAGTGAGTCAGTCTCTTCTTCCATCATGTAGAGCCTGGGGATTGACCTCAGGTCTTCAGGTTTGGTAGGTGGCAGGTGCCCTTAACTGCTGACCCAGCTTGCCAATGCTTCTCTTTCTTTAATTCTTTTCTCCAGGGCTACCTTATCTACAGTTTCAGCCTCACCTTCATCCCTACCCAATTACTAGTACTGCTTGAGAGATTATAGTCTGAGTTGGCCTTGAACTTGTAATTCTTCTGTCTCAGACTTTGGAATGCTTGATTGACATGTAACACTGTGCTGCCTGCTCTTCCTTTCCCTTTCCTTACTCTATTTTTTGTGTCAGCGCTCACTGGGGCCTATGTTCTGCAGATGTTGCTTTCCTTCTCCAGTGGGCTTAGACCTTCAGTGAGAGTAGGAATTTGGGTCTGGATGTTCATGCTTTTTCCTGGTGCTCTAGAAAAGTGCCTGGTTCAGAAGCTCTCAGGTGTATTTGTGGAATACACCTTCTGTGTGGAAGGAAAGGAGTGAGGAAGAGGTCTCCCCAAATTCATGTTTTTTCCTAGGGGTACATACCCCACCAAACAGGTGGGTGATTTGGAACAGGAGTGATTTGGAAGGCTTTCTAAGCTATTTACACTTTTATCAAAATAACTGTGATATGCGGTACACCCCCTTGTCCCAGGATAAGTCAGGGTCATTATATAATGAATCCAAGTAAGTGGTAGAAATCTGTGCTGAGCCTCATGTGCAATTGGTGGAAAGAAAAGCTGAGAACTGCTTTCTCCTAGGAGTCTGGCAAGGTCTGATCCCTCCTGGTCTGTGAGTCTCAGGAAATCTTCCTTGTAGGGAGAGATCTTGGGTGTGTCCTCCCCTTTCCTCCCTGTTCCTACCTCATACACCCCAGACCACGCCTCCTTGTCCCTCCTTTCTTTTTTCTTTGCAGCCAGATGTATAGAGGCTATATCATGAGCAGTTGTAGTTAGGACACAGAGAGCCCTTGGTGGCTGCATGTGCTTCTTGTGACATCAGCTGTGTGGCAGGAGGCTGTGGCTCTGGGTCCTGAAGGGAGGGGGCTATTTTTCTCTTCTTGATCATTCACTTGGTGCCCGTCTGACTTATAAACTTTAATGGCCAGTTTTAAAGGTTACTGCCATGGGGCACCTTTGTTGCCAGTTTTAGTTTTTTAATTTGGAAACTTTTTCCCCCTTGTGGTCTTGGGAGGAAAGATTTGGGGCTGGGAATGGGTATTTGTGGGTGATGATGAGGTAGCTCAGCAACATTCTGGTTCCTGCTTCAGAATAACTAGAATCCCTGGCATATAACCCCATGGCTAAATTGAACCCCACATGAGAAGATGAGTGTGTAGTCTTGAGTGGTCTAACTCAAGGGCACAGAGGGTGGAGACTTGTTTCACTGTTTGAGGAGAATGATGACCATAGTGTGGGAAGGAAGGGACCATCTTTCTGCTGTTATACCTTTTCCTTCATCACTCGTCTCTGTCCTTTGTTCTGAATATGATTATCATTGACAACTGCCAGATTTAACTGGGTTGAATGGGACCAAGAGTTCAGATAGAGAACCCATGGTACAGACAGTGATTCATTGGTAGCTTTCCAGTTCAACTCAGGCACAGATCTAACACCAAACAAACAAAAACTTAGCAAGTCTTTGTGCTAAGCTATGTCTTTTGTCCATATATATGAGACTTTTTCTGCTCTTAGAGTAACTCATATAGCCTCATATGCCAAAAGTAGTCATTGCCAATTTTAGTATCCTGCATCACTGGGTAAAGTGTATTAGTGTAGAATAATACTCAAACAATAGCATGTATACTATTATAGTATCTGCCTCTTGAAGTCAGAGAGATTATTCACAACATTCTCAGAAAACTCATACTCTCAGGGTCTCTATCTGGAACTAAAAATGTTGAGGATTTAAGTATATTCTGGTGGTGCTTAAGAAGCATTTTGAAAAGTTGGATTCTGAGCATGCCTTCTCTCTGATTAGTCCTTGCTGTGGACAATTGGAGTAGTAATACAAATGGATGAATAAGCTAACAGACCCAGGAGAGGCACAAAGGCTCTGTGAATGCTTAGACACTTAGTCAAACCCTCATCTTCCCTCCTTATTGTGATAGTGGGCTAAACTGAACTCGGGATTTCCTTGGATGAACTTAGAATACTTAGAAGAGATGCCAGCTAGAGGATGAGACAGCTCAGCTCTCCAGCACATGCAGTACAAGGGCAGCAGACCTTAGACAGCTTTGATATCTTCTGCAAGGCATTTATAATCTGGTTTGGGGTTCAGGACTTGTTCCTGGCTGTGCTCAGCTGGACAAAGCTGGGTTTGCTTCTTGTTCCTTGTGTTGCAGGGTGGAGAAGGAGGTGTGGAGTTGGCTCTGGGTTGGGCCACAATTAGTGACCTGGAAGCTGGGCTGGGCACCCAGAGACTATAAATAGCATGGAGCAGTCGCTGAGCAGACTGGAAGCCCAGCCAGACTAGCCGCGTTTCAAGTGGTCTGGGTGGGATTTTTTCCCCCTCTGTTAACCATTTGTACATCTGGTTTCCTTAGCATTGGTGGGAACAGGAGAGGAGGGTGGAGTTGTGAGCAGAGCCAGTTCATATGTGGAGTGACTTCGGTTAGCTGTGCCATATGTGAAACGTGGTGTTTCTAGAACCCTTAGGACCAGGAGGCATCTGGGAATGAGGATGGCGTACCTCAGAGGGGAAGCAGGTCCCAGAGCTGGGCACATTGGTGAGGAATATAGAAGTTCTGTAGACCTGTTACTGATTCAAGGTGTGGCAGTAGTCCTGAGGAGAAGGAACCTCTAAGATTATTTGCTTGTTTCTCATTCCTCTGAGTTGCCCCCCACCCCCATTCCCAACCCTTACAGACATGGCCATTTCTTGCTTCTTTCCATCTATTTCTATCATCTGCCCTAGATTTGAAATCAAAATACTTAGGCTTGTATTCTAGCTTCTTTCTTTTAATTTGTCACTTGGATATATTAATGAAGCTCCCTGGCTTCTGTTTAATTCATTTGTCAAACAAGCAATTTTTATAGCATTCATCTTTATTGCTTTCAGCTAATCAGTGTTTATCTTTCTTCCCTGGGAAGCTCATCTGTGGCAGGAAGCCCTCCTCTAGCCTTCCCCACATTTCACAGTAATTATATAGTTTACCCTATATTCCCTTGTAGTCATTGTATTTTTTTTCTAGTATTTTCTTGGAGATTTTCACATACTTATTTTTTATATCTTATTTTTCTTATAATGCGCTCATGAAGAACACCATGTATTCCTTATCCCAATCACTGCCGGTGTCATAGGAACCACTGATGCCCACTAGAACCTACCAGAAGGCAGGCAGACAAGTGGAAAGACGTGAGCATGCACTCTGTGAACTGTAGTCTGAGGGGTCACTGTTGTGGACCATGGGGATAGTGAAGGAGAGTGCACCTGGGAGATTTCGCTCCTTTGCCCACATGTGGAGCTAGAGAAGTCCAGTTCCATTGGCTTTGCTGGTTCTGTTTTTTTTTTTGTTTTTTTTTTTCTTCTTCTTCTTCTTTCGTCTTCTGTTGAAGGTACCTTCACTCTCTGGAGCAGTCAGAATCAGTGGGGGTTTGGACACCATTTCCATAACATTGGGTATGGGACTATATTTGCATAAAAGGTAAAGGACTTCCTATTACAGCATAGAAATTGAATCAAGGTTCAATTCTTCTAGCTTTAGTGGTCCATCTGTTTGCAGACCTTCTTTATCCCTAATACTAAGGACAGTAACACTTGTTTCTGTCTGTGAAAATGTATATGGCATTGTTTCTTCAGTCCAAACAGAGCAGTGTCTCTCCTGCTTCACCCTTCTGTCATAGGTCTTTGATCTCTTTTCCTGGTTTCATTCTTTTTCTTGCTTTGAGCTTGTTGGGCCAGGCTAAACAATTCCTCCCTCTTAGATGTTTACACTCTCTTATGCTGGCAGAAGGTTATCGTGTCTAGTTTCAGACATCACTTAACACCACATCTGCCTAGCTTGAGCACCTAAGCTCTCCTTTTTTTACCCATTTTTCTTTTAACCCACATCACTTATGGTACTTTTATTTTATGCTTTTGTATTTTCGTGTGTGTGTGTGTGTGTGTGTGTGTGTGTCTGTGTGTGTGTGTCTGTGTCTGTGTGTCTATGTATCTGTGTCTGCGCGTGCATGTGCCTGTGTCTGTATGTATGTGTTGCGTGCATGTTTGCATGTGTGGTCAACACATGCATATGTACACATGCAAGTGTGTGTGTAGGCCTGAAGTTGATGCTAGAAATTGTTCTACATTAGTCTTCCACCTTACTAATTGAGGCAGAGGTCTCTCAGACAAACACAGAACCCACCAATATGACTAGTCACACTAACAAGCTTGCTCTGTAGTTCCCTTGTCTCTGCCTTTGGAAGCTGGAATGACAGGCAGGTGCCATTCTCATCTGAGTTCTGTGTGGGTTCTAGGAACCTGAACTCTGGTCTTCACTCTCATGAAGGAAGCATTTTTAAGTACTAAGCCATGTCCTAGCCTCAGGTACTGTACTTCTGCTGGAATTCCCTAAGACTCCCCTGTACAGTTTTGGTGCTAGAGTGCTCAACATGGGACAGGGGCTAGGCAAGGTCTTTGAGTCATTTTGGAAGCCTCAAAGGAGAAAATGCCTCCATCAGATTGGCTTGTGGGCAAGCTTGTGCTGCATTTTCTTGGCTGATGATTGATGTGGGAGGACCTAGCACACTGTGGGTGATGTCACCTGAGCAGTCCCTGAGAAGCAAGCTAGGAGGTAGCACTTTACCTTAGCCTCAGCTTCAGCTCCTAGCTCCAGGTTCCTGCCGTGAGTCCTGACCTGACTTCCCTCAGTGATGGACCTGGAGTTGAGTTGAAATTACCCTTTCCTCTCTGAGTTACTTTTGGTTAGGGCATTTTATCACAGCTATAGAAATCCTAACTAGGGAAGTCTGCTTAGAAACAAGGGCAAGAGAGGGATTATTTCTTTATATTTGAGGTATGATGCTTCCCAACCCTGGAATTTGAAACACCTTAGTTGTTTTGGAATTATCTTTCTTTCAATTAATTCAGGTAATGAATACTTGTGAGCATCTAATATATGCTGGTGTCTTATTGGACACCAAAAATGTAAATCTATTTTATGAAAACTAGTGGACATTTAAGTATTTGTTACTATGCTAGGAGATGAAAATTCATGCTGGGCTATTATGATAGTAATCCTAGCACTTAGAAGGTTGAGGCAAGAGGATCATGGATTCCAAGTTAACCTGGGCTATATAAAGAGACTGTCAAAAAGAAAGAAAGAAAGAAAGAAAGAAAGAAAGAAAGAAAGAAAGAAAGAAAGAAAGAAAGAAAGAAAGGAAGGAAGGAAGGAAGGAAGGAAGGAAGAAGGAGGAGATAGAAGAGGGAGGAAGGAAGGAAGGAAGGAAGGAAGGAAGCAAGCAAGCAAGCAAGCAAGCAAGCAAGCATGATGATGATGATGTACACGAGTAACTAAAATAGAGCCTTGCCCTCACGGAGTTCATGACTCTATAGGCAAGTTACACAAGTAGACATTATTGTTTACCATGGAGTAAATGAGACAGAGCCATGCTGCAGGCTTTGTAATCTTTGCTACTCAGGGGTCTCAGGTAGGAAAAGCATGAGTTGAGGGTTGCTTGGGCTACAGAGTGTTATTGTCTCAAACAATAACAAAATAGACATGGAATGACCAAGTAGTACGCTATAGAGAGTAAAGAAGAGTAAAGAAGGTTTAATTCTGATTCTTTGAGGGAAGCAGGGCTGTGGGCAGTAGGAGAGATGTGGGAAGACTGAGGAAGTGAAATTTGAGCTAGACCCTGAAGTAGGAGAATCTCCTCTATTAAGAGAAAAGTTACATTAGATACATCATTCACGCTTGTTTCAGAGAATGCTTTAGAAGGAAGGGGTCACATATTAAAGGGTAACACACATTCCTTCTGAAAGCTAATACTTTTGAGAGCCTACTGTGCATCAGTCAGTGTTCTGCCTACTGTGCACTAGACAGTACAGGAGCAGTGATAGGGTAACGACCAACACAAAGCCCTTGCTTTCATTGAACTGCTGTCAGAATGTGGCATTTCCTTCTCTTTAGACTGCTGTTATTTACTGTGCTTCTAAAGTACTAAATCTTTTGAACAACAAAGAATGTCTCTTTTTATGGTTTGGGCATTATCATTTCCTTACTTGGTACCATCTAAGTCTGTATAGGTATTTCTTCTTTGCCAACTCTTTGACAGGTCTGTAACTGAGACCAGATTCCTCACAATCTTTAGACAACAGTGACGATTGGCACTTTTGATGAACTCTCCATGTTTTTGGAAGATTATGCAAAGGCTTATATTTTTGTGTTATTTTTATTTCATAATGTACCTTCTAATACTTTGGAACTTGCTAATCTATATGAGAAACAAGTGGTAAACATTAAAGTAGAAAATGTGATTAGCCAGAGGATCCCTTCTCAATCAAGCAGCGACCAGCACTCAGCTGTGATCATGGTAACTGTGGCTGGAGCGTCTCCATCTGCTTCAGACGTGCACTGACTCTCTTCTGCCCTAGCTGATGTGTGTTTCTGTTTTACTCATGGTCTCTTTGTGGCTTTAGGCCATTTTAATTTGGTCAAGTTAAGCCTTTCTTCCCAAGTCTGCAATTGCCTTTGCCTCAATTCTAAGAGAGGCTGACAGTAGGGATGAATCCAAAATTCCATTCATTTTATTCTTACCACATCTGGGTTTCTTTTAGCATCATTTTCTCCCTTGAGAACATTTTCAAGGTTTTCCTAATTTTCTAGTGCTCTTGTGTGTGTGTGTGTGTAGGGGGGTTGTCATTGGAAGATTGTGTAGAAGTTTCCAGGCCTGATGATCTTGAGTCTGTTTCTGTATATATCCCCTTCTTGGCCACCTTTTCTCTTGTGATACAAGTTACTCCTGTCCAGTCATCATTTACTTTGTGGATGTGTTGTTCTTGGACCTGAGTGTCCGTGCACTGGTTGTGTGTAGAGCTTACTCGGTAGTGGTCACACACTCATAGGGAGCACCCAGGATAGAGAAGGTAGTGATGCTTTGGTGTCTCCTGAGCCCCTGGGCAGCTACTAACTACACTAGCTCTCCATTCTGGACTTCTAGCTGCACTCTTGCAAAGCACAATACCACTCCCAACCACCAGGGGACACTCTGTTCTCCTTAACTTTTGGCAGAACCTGTGAGCAGAAAATTTCCCTTTCTTGTAGTCAGCCTGCATGTGGTCCTGGGCCACCATGTTGAGTGTCGTGTGTACTGTTCTCACAACAAGATGCTCCGGAAAAGATGCAATGCAGTGGTTATTAGTTTGTCAAGGCAATGCCAAGAAAGAACCCAAAGTACCAAAATTATAACCTTAAACATGTTTGGATAGTGTTAAAGTCTTCTCATTACTGTTGTCATATTATTTATACAGATAGTGTAAATTATATGAAACAAAAACCTCATCTACGTGTGCTATAGAGTTAGGATTTAAATGCTGCCTGTATTACTTGCTATTCTATTTGAGGTGAGCACGTTACTTAATCTGTCTAAATGGGACTTCACAATCAGATGCTCTGAGTTCAAACCTGACTCTACTTCATTACTCTTGTATGACTTTGAAAAAGTTAATTTCTATGGTTTCAGTTTCTCCTTGTGCACTAAGGCTAATGTACTCTATAGAGTTGTGAGAGCTCAACAAGAGGATAAGTAACAGAATTCTTCTTGGTGTCTCTGCACATTATAAGCATTCAGAAGTAATAGCTTTGCGTGTGATAGATACACTGTTCCCAAGCTTCCTTCCATTTAGCAGATTATTCACTGAAAATGACATCTTGTTTCATTGTTTTATGCATATGAATTTGAAGTCTATATTCAGTTTCGTAGACAGACATACTCCTTATTCACCAAAACAAGCAAACATTCACATTAAAGCAAGAGTGAGATTCCCTTCTATCAGTTAGCAAACCTTAGGATTGTTATGGCTTAAGCAGGAGAGTGAGAGATTAAATCGTCTATTCAAATTTAGTAGGAAGATAAATTGATAGCTTGGGGGTGGTGTGTGGCAGCCTCAGATATGTCCTTTAGTCTAGCAGGTAGGGATGTATCGTGAAGTTATTCACGTGCAAAGAATAACTTAATACATAAGCATTTTTTTAAAGAGAAATCAGCCTTTATTTCCATCTTTCTCAAATCAAGCAGGCTGACTTGGTTACTTTGAAGGATTAGTAGAAGAGACTGAATCCCATATCCTCCAGATCTGATTCCTCTGACTCTTCCTTCGCTTCAGCTTTGGCTGGGGCTGCAGCTGCAGCAGGGGCAACAGTGGTGGCAGCAGCAGCAGGGGCAGCAGCCGCAAATGCAGATGGATCAGCCAGCAAGGCCTTGACCTTCTCAGCAAGTGGGAAGGTATACTCAGTCTCCACAGACAAAGCCAGGACATGCTTGTACCCATTGATGATAGAATGTGGCACAGAGGCAACAGTTGGGTACCCAATCTGCAGACAGACACTGGCCACATTGCGGACACCCTCTAGGAAACGAGAGTGCAGGGTCTGCTCTGTGATGTCCAGCACTTCAGGGTTATAAATGCTGCCATTGTCAAACACCTGCTGGTTGATCAGCCCAAAGGAGAAGGGGGAGATGTTCAGCATGTTCAGCAGTGTGGCTTCACTGGCTCCTACCTTGTCTCCAGTTTTGATCAGCTGCACATCACTCAGAATTTCAATGGTGCCTCTGGAGATTTTGGTGGTGATGCCTAAAGCTTGGGAGAAAGAGGTCTTCTCGGGCCCTAGACCAGTGTTCTGAGCTGGCACAGTGACCTTGCATGGGGCAATGGCACCAGCTCGAGCAACAGCTGGCACCTTATTGGCCAGCAGCATATCCCTAATCTCAGTGAGGTCCTCCTTGGTGAACATGAAGCCCACATTCCCCCGGATGTGAGGCAGCAGTTTCTTCAGAGCTAGGTTGTTTTCCAGGTGCCCCCTGATGGCCTTGCACATCATGGTGTTCTTGCCCATCAGCACCACAGCCTTCCCTCGGAGGGACATGCGGATCTGCTGCATCTGCTTGGAGCCCACGCTTTCTGCTCCCACAATGAAGCATTTTGGATAATCATCCAAAAGTTGGATGATCTTAAGGAAGTAGTTGGACTTCCAGGTCGCATCAATGCGGTGCGTCAGGGATTGCCACGTGGGGTTTAAAGAGGATGTCACTCTAATGAGGACGCTTGGCGAGAGCACACAAGCATTTTCAAAGTAGTGATGCTGGGCTGGGGAGATGGTTCAGTCAGGAAAGTGCTTTCCATGCAAGCATGAGGACCCTAGTTCAATTCTCAGCACTCACAGAAAAGCCAGGTCCACCTGCTCCCCCAGTGCTGAGGAGGCAGAGATAGGATTTGAGGCTGGCTGGCTAGCCAGCCTTGCCAAACAGATGAGTCACAAGTTCAGTAAGAGATTCTGTCTCAAAAAGTAAGGGGGAGAGCAATTGGGGAAGATACCTGGGGTTGACCTCTGGCCTCTACCATACACATACACATATAAATACACACATACTTACATATTAAACCAGCATTGTTTATAATATAGAAAATTAGAAATATGGAAAGTAGCCAGGAGTGGTGGCACATACCTAGTACTCTGGCAATCAGGAGCCAGAGGCAAGAGGATCTGTGCAAATCTGAGGTCAGACTGGTTTACATAGTGAGCTGCAGGACGGCCAAGGCTACATAGCAAGACCTTAACACAAAGCAGTAATGGCAACTGCAAAGGAAAATATGGATTAATCATAGTTTATCTCTGCAGTGGAATGCAGTGAAGCCACTGAAGATAAGATGGCTTTGGTGTGCTATAAAGATATATAATAATAGACATGACATAAAACAAAGTATCAGTGTACATGTCCATAATCCTAGCCCTTAGGAGGATGAGGCAGAAGGATCACTTCAAGTTCAAGGCTAGCCTGAGCTGTATAATAAGACCCTGTCTCCAAAAAAGAGGGAAAAGAAAAAGAAAAATGACAAATATATGTAATATCACCCCATTTGGGGATCACTGCCTGTGGATTAGTTTGTGTTTCTTACTATTCTTTGACGTTTTTATACAAGTATGTCTTATGTGGGTCATTTTCACCTCTTGTTATACTCACTTATACCCCTCCTGCTCTCATTGTGCCCCTCCCCCAAAGGTCTCCCTCATATTTTCACACCTGTTTTGTTGTATTGTGTTCTATTTGTGGCCCATTTACTTTAATTAGGATTGATGTGTAATCATGGGTGGATGTTATTTACTGGAACATGGGTGACTACACCATTGAAGAAAATGATTCTCCCTTCTCTAGCAACCATTACCTGCTAATAAACAGTTTCTCAGGAAGAGGTGGGGCCTTGTGAGCCCTTCCCCCTTCTTGCAGAAATAGTGATGGGCCACATCTTGTACAGGCCTTTGCAGGCAGCATAGCTGCTGTGACTTTATGAGTACAATGACCATGCCATGTCCAGAAGATGTTTCAGAGCATTCTTCACTCTCCTTCATCTCTCACATTCTTTGTACCTCCTCTTTTCCATGATACTCCTGAGCCTTGGAAAGCACCTGGGTTTGTTTGTATGTGACAAAAAACAAAACAAAACAAAACAAAAACAAAAACCAAACAAACAAAAAAATCTAAGATGGTACACATCAAACTATGCACAGGAGTTTCTTCTGAGGTGTAGGCTGCAGAGTGGGGTGAAAGTAAAAAGAGGCCTCTTGTTTGTGTGTATATGCCTGTATAGTGCTTACATTTAAATCTGTATTTTTGTAATCTTCTAAAATGTCCACAAAGAAAGACTGCAAATGGCTGATCTTATCTAGCACGAGTTCCATATCTTTTAACAACTTTTAATTTTTTAATTATTGTTTATGAGTATATATGTGGGTACCTGCAGAGACCAGCAGACTGTATCAGATTCCCTGAAGATGGAGGAACAGACAGTTGTGGGCCACCCAATATGAATTCAAACTCAGATCCTCTGGAAGAGCAGAAAATGTCCTTAACCACCAGGCCATCCCTCCAGCCCCTAGTTCAATATGTTGATAGAGTTCTTTGCCATTTTGTAGCTCAGTTGGTTTAACATCCTGGGATCATTAGCCCTATTTCCCATAGCCTTTTCTGGCCTGATGGGATGTGTGTCATTCTGGGAATTCTGTTCCACTGAGTGCTAAGCCTTTACAGGCTGCCTGGATTTGCTTTTTTCTTTTTGTTATATCCTGTTCTTCTCTGTCCTCTCTTAAAATCAGCCCAGTTTCATCCTTTCATGAAAAAAGGCACTTTTCTAAATGATCCAATACTTTTTCATAATGTTTTAAGGACTGCTTGAACTAACCCCACATAGAGTCACCCTTCTAGAAGGCTTCTTTACCTCTTGAACCTCTGAAAGCTCCATCCTCACTGCTAGATAACTTGGTCTGTTTGATTGACTTCCTAATACTGAAGCCAAAGAAGCTTAGAAAATTTGCCACTGTGTCCAGACTAGTTCTAGATTAGGGTTGTGTGACTCCTACTGGCAGGTGCCACATTTCCCATCGATTTTTACCTTGATGTCCACATTCTTGTAAAAATGATAAGGGTTGGTGGTTTAGTCAGGGTTAATATTGCCATGTTGAAACACCATGACCACAAGCAACTTGAGGAAAGGGTTTATTTGGTTTACGTATCTCAAATCAGTCTTTTTTTTTTTTCAGGAAGCCAAGGCAGGAACTCAAATTGGGTGGGAACTGAAACAGAAGCTAGCTTTTACTGGCTTGCTCAGCCTACTTTGCTATAGAACTCAGGACCACCAGCCTAAGGACTGGGACCTCCCTCATCAATCACTAATTATGAAAATGCTCTGATAGCTTGCCTACAGCCTGGTCTTACGGGGGCAATTTCTCAGTTGAGGTTCCCTCCTCTTATATTGTGGTAAGTTGGCATAAAACTAGCTAGCACATTGGGTCAAAACACTTATTGAGAATCTGAGTTAGATCCCTGGAATTCACATAATTGAAAAAGAGCTGTGTCTCTCAAGCTGTCCTCTGATTTCCTCATGAGTATCACACCAAAGGTATACACACACACACACACACACACACACACACACACACAGAGGTTGGGGGAGATTACACAATTAAATATATTTTTGTTTGTTTGTTTTCAAGACAGGGTTTCTCTGTATAGCTCCATCCTGACTGCTAGATAACTTTGTCTATTTGATTGACTTCCTAATACTGAAGCCAAACTCAGTAGCTGGAACTCACTCTGTAGACCAGGCTGACCTCGAACTCAGAAATCTACCTGCCTCTGCCTCTGCCTCCCAAGTGCTGGGATTAAAGGTGTGCGCCACCACTGCCCAGCCAATTAAATATAATTTAAAAGGGTCTTTTCTCTTATTTTAAAGCCCTGTTTCCCCAGTCCCATGCTTTCCCTTCAGGGCCCACTCCTGACCCACCACTCACTTGCAGCATCTCATATCCCCTCGTTCTGTTCTCCTCCCTCACTCTTGTGTGGTTCCCAAGCCCCTCCACTAGCTTTCTGGAGTAATGGTTTACATCAGCAGATCCATCTTTATCTTCAGTGTCTTCTCTGAGTGTCACTTTTTCCTTCCTGGTCAGAGCCTAGCTTTGCTCTAAAGACCTCCTATCTCTGCTCCCCTCTCTCACAGCTGGTAGTCCTCTCTAGCCTACTTTCCACTGATTGTGGACTTAGAATCCATCCATGACCTCCTTGGTTCTAATTTCTGCCTTCTGGCCACTGTCCTACCCTCCTCCTAAGAAGCCCCAATGTTGAGTCTAATGTCATCAGATCATCTCATCCAGTCCTCTTCAGTGTGACCATCATGCACTGACAGAGTCACACCAGGACGACTTTAGCTCTTGACTGTACTTTCTCCAGAACACACCCAATCATCCTGACTCTTGTTTCCTTTACTGACTTCCTGGACATTATCTAGAACAGTGGTTCTAGAGATGGGATGTTTTGGCTTTAGAGATTATTTAGCAGCACATGAGGCAATTTTAGAGCTCCTTATTTAAGAGGTGCTCCTAACACTGGGGCAGTGGTTAGATTCTAGGGACACCACTCAGCATCCTAGGGTCCATAAGACAGCCCTAACTGTCATTGATGTCACTCGTAAGCATCCCTGCTCTGGAGTCTACTGTGAGCCTTGTCATCACCACTAGTCATAACTACTCCATACCTGAGACATCAGCTCTGCGAATCCTACATTTGACCACCTTCTCCATCTGGTTTTCCACTCACCCTGACCCAGCATTTCTTCAGTCAAGGGGAGCATGGTAGTCTGTGGGTGTTCTCTACCTTTTATTGTCCTGACTTCTTTGAAGGCTTTCCTTCTAACTTTTCTAACTTCCACAATCAATCATTATAACTCCTCCTCTCACACTCTTGATTCTATTGCTTGTCTCTGGTGTGTAATTAAACTGTATTTCTGTCTCCGTCATACCTGCATATACAGCAGTGTGTGTAATCAGAGCAGAGCAAAACATGCTGACTGGGTTTATGTTTAATCCTCCCTCCCTCCCTCCCTCCCTTTCTCCCTCCCTTCCTCCTTTCCTCTCTCCCTCTCCCCTTCCCTCCCTCCCTCCCTTCCTTCCTCCCTTCCTTTTTTCCTAAAAAGAAAAAAAACTAAAAAAGTTTTTTGAGACAGGGTTTGTCTGTATAGCCCTGGCTGTCCTGGAACCCTCTCTGTAATCCAAACTGGCCTTGAACCTAGAGATTCTCCTGCCTCTGCCTCCCAAGTGCTGGGATTAAAGGCATTGCACCACCATTGCCCGGCTTATTTAAATTCTTGAGGGAGTGTATTCTTACTACTGCTGGGTAACTGTTGCCCTGAGTCACTTGCTCTCCCATCATCCTGAATGACTGCTTCTCTTCTCTTGGCCCTTGTCACCTTGGCCTTGCTTCCTACTTTGCTGGGAGCGGTGGTATTGGTGGTGGTAAGAATCACTCAGAAATTAACTCTTGCAGAAACAGAACTCCACTTCTGCTTCTTGTCAGCCTGTGTACCTCCAGACACTACCCTTGTACTCACTTGCCTGGGTAAGTTAGCAGGTCCTAGGCTAGGAGCTGCCATGGCTTTACACTAGGTTCCTGACTACTTCCTGCCCCTACAAAGGAAACAAGTGTCAATACTCTTCTCCCAGCCTTTTTGTTTTCTTTAAGTTTATCATGCTAGAATATAAATGTGCTATACTGATTTTCTCATTGTAAAATCCAGTAAACATTTCTCATTTTTCAACCTCTTTGGTGTACAAGCTGACCTCAGTGCAGTTGGTCACCGATCTCTCTTGACCCATTTCTTTAGTTAGATGCAGAGTTGTATACTTTTCTGACTTGATTTTCTGTGGGATTGAACTCAGCTCATGGAGTTCAGGGCCAAGTGCCTTTACCCACTGAGCCATCTCACCAGCTCCATCAGTGCCTTTTTGTTTTTGTTTTTGTTTTTAAATAGCCTTTCATGATCCTGCCTCTTCTACACCACTTTTCTTCTTCAGGCCTCGGTCCTTGACTTTTCTAGTCTCTCTTGGTGATTCAAATCTCGTGGCTTCAGAAACCATCTTTATGCCTTTATTTCTACACCAGTTCTTTTCTCCAAGCCCCAGCCTGTGTGGATGACTGCTGAACCATTTCCACTTGGAGCTCTGATAGTGACAAGTTCACATATTCAAACCGAACTCCCAGTTTCTCCTCTTGATATCTCAAGCCTGCTGTAGCCAAAACCTCCTCGGTTGATGGCAACTTCATCCTTCCAGTTGCTCAGATTGAAAATCCTGGAGACATGTTTTGACTTATCTCAGAAGATTCTGATAGCTCACCTTTCAAGATTAAATTCAGAATTGGCCTTTGACTCTACCACTGGATCTGAGGTTCTCTCATCCCTCCCTTAGGCTTGCTCACCGGACTGCTTTCACTCCACAGCGGTCTCTGGACATTCAGCCCTGATCCTTCCATCTCTCCTAAGTGGAACCTCAAATGATCATTTAAATTTTTATATCTCTTCTTGCCACTTCATGTATACAAGTGTGTGCATATGTGTGTGCCTGAGTTTGCACGTATGCATGCATGTGTGTGCCAGCAAGCTCTAAGGATCCTTCCATCTCTTCATCCCTACCCAGTGTTGGGGTTACTAGCTCGAGACCACTCCTGTTTTTAATGTGGGTTTTGAGGATATGAACTCAGGTTCTCATGCTTGCACAGTGGTAAGCTCCTTGGACTCTGGCGTCCACTTTGTAAAATATTTCCAGGTGAAGCACAATGCTGTTTGCCCAGCAGCCCCTAATAAGCAAGGCTCTGTCTTTCTTGAGTCTACATTTTGTTTTTGTTTTTTGTTTTTTTTTTGAGCTTCTTTGCTTTGTCTGTTTTACTGGTTTATTTGTTGTTTATGTTCATGTGCCATGCAATCGTGGAGATCAGAAAACAACTTTCAGGAGTCCATTTTTTCCTTCCACTATGTGAGTTCAGGAGACCAAACTCAGGCCATCAGGTTGTAGGCAAGTGTTGAACAACCTCACTGGTTCAGTTTGCCAGATTTTGAAGCATCTCTACCTGGTCCCAGTTCTGATGTCATCTCTTTGATACATTTATTGCTTCCCTCAGCTCTTTATCCACCCTTCTCCTTGCTACCTCACTGAATTTTTTTTTTTTTTGAGACAGGAAGACAAGATTTCTCTGTGTATTCCTGGTTGCTGAAAATATTTTTCAGTGTGTACCTTGACCTCTGCCCTTAGCTCTCTAATTGTCATTTATCACACTGCTCACTTTGATAGAGAAACCACTCCCTGCTCTATTGATGCCATCTCATTTGGGAGTCATCTCTCATTTCAATTTAAGGAATCTCCTGAGCCAGATCAGGCTTCGGCACAAGGACTTAGCAGCGGTGAAGACTGGTAATTGTCTAAAGTTTGGATTGTAGGGGTGAGGCAGCTCTTAGGTGAGTATTAAGTGTAAAGTCTTGTACTATGACATTGTTATGGTTTGCATATGCTTGGCTCAGGGAATGGCGCTATTAGGTGTACTCTTGTTGGAGTAGGTATGTCCACTGTGAGTGTGGGCTTTAAGATCCTCATCCTAACTGTCTGGAAGTCAGTATTCTGCTAGCAGCCTTCAGATGAAGATGAAGAACTCTCAGCTCCTCCTCCACCATGCTTGCCTGGATGCTGCCATGTCCCTACCTTGATGTTAATGGACTGAACCTCTGAACATGTAAACCAGCCCCAATTAAATGTTGTCCTTATAAGAGATGCCTTGGTCATGGTGTCTGTTCACAGTAGTAAAACCCTAATTAAGACAGTCATCTAGAAGCACACAGCAAGAAGAGGAGGTGAAGAAAGAAAAGGAAGGAAGGGAGGGAGGGAGGAAGCAAGCAAGCAAGCAAGCAAGCACGAGCAATTGTTTGAGAACAGGAAATGAGACCTCAGTAGTTAGAAGTACTGGCAACAAATAATGGGCTGCCCCTCAGAATCATGTTCAAATGGTTGAACATGACTGGCATCTTAGGCCAAAACTCTACCCACTGCTTAGGTCTCTCATTAAAAAAAAAAAAAAGACAAAGAAAATCCTCCCATACTTGTTTATCTATCTATTATCTATTACACACACACACACACACATGCACACACACACACACACATACACATATGCGTTTTTCTGCTGAGCACCACACATGCTGGGCAAGCACACCACCACAAAGTGACAACCTCAGCCCCTTGCAAAAGTCTCTATTTTGTATGATGGGCCTTTTTCCATTCTTTTCCCTGTTATATTCTTACATCTTACAGAAGCTGACTTGACAGTTATGCCCACTGAATGTGGAAAGAAAGCTCATTGACTCATTGGCCAAGTTGTCTCTTAGCCTTCTTCCTTATCTGGAAGAGATTGGTACAGCTCCTCTCACAGTGGTAGCAGCATTTTCTGAGTCATTTGGTGCTCTTCTCCACTAGCTAGTAGCTTTTGGGGTGGAGTGTGGGGGTGATTGTTCCCTGGGGTGAGAATCAGAGGGCATTAAATTCCTGTCTCATCCCTCCCTTCTGCTTTAGTGGGTTGGAGGGCTAAGTCCTTGACAGAAGTGTTTTATTAAGAGCAGGTGTTCTAGATGCCCTGTAACCAGAGCCTAGATCGTGTTCTCCCTTCAGTCCCTCACCTGAAGATGACCCCTGAGGGAGCAGCTATGTTGCTTAGGGTCAGCCTGATGTCAAACTGCCTGCCTTTGCCTCAAGCTTGAGGGTGGGGCATTAGCAAACCACACAATTGTACACTCACAAGCCATGGTTTACTGTAGGGAAGTGAGGAGTTTAGCTTTTAGGAAAAGCTAAATTAAGTAAAAGTAAAACCTGTATCCAAAAGTATATGAGATGCACTATACAAGACCAGAACTGATTTAGGACTTTAGGATACCTGGCTGTTCCAGGAGTAAGGACAGAGATGCAGAAAGTCTGGACTAAAAGACCAGAAGCCTCAGGAAGTCACTCTGCTCTGAGGCTGATAACACTATTTAGCATTCTCTTCTAATCTGGTCCATCTTGGCTCCCCTGAAGATTCTTACATCTCTCTTTTCCTAGCCTTTTCTCCCAGAACCTATCCACTGTTCTCCCCCCACACCCCTCCCTAGTACCACCATATTCCTGTTCTGAGTTGAGTTCTGAACTGAAGAATAATCATGCTCTCTGCGTGACTAATAGTCAACAATGGGCCACGTTTATAATGATGGTTCCATAAGATTATATTACCTGATAGCATTGTCACCATCTCAGTTTATGTAAGTACACTATAGTATTCTCACAACAGTGGAACACCTAACAATGTACTTCTCACAACGTGTGCCCATATTAAGTAACGTGCCTGAGCATCATTTTTTCTTCACTTTGTTTTCCTTCCTGTAATATGTCTTTCCCTGGGCACTCTATAAATACCTACACTTTGTCCTAGGGACTGAATGTATTGGTTAAACACAACAGAATTCCAGCTGCAGAAGCCTTGAGGGCCTGTCCCCTTTTTCACAGAAGTGGCTGCAGGACTACATCATCTGGTGATGGGTTCAGCCTTGACCATCCCGTGTACTTTTTTAACAGAGTATTCAGGGCATGGTTTCTCTTCCTTCCTCAGTAAAAGAGAACAGCTTTGGGTTCTTCTGGCCTTCCTGTCTCCCTCTTCCACTTGCTTCCTGAAACTGGAGATATATGAGTCAGATATGTGACTTCATCCATGATTATTCATGCCCCTCCATTTGTCTGGCTCCTGTGAGCTCCATGTATCTTCATATAGACAGACATAAGACAGATTTCTCCTGTCTTAGAAGCATTTGCTGTCATTACTGTCTTCTGCAGAAGGTTTATGGAACTCAGCAGCCATGGTTCTGTATAATGGAAAACGTTTAAACTTTGAAATAATAACGCTTCATAATCCAGTCTGGTATTACTACAAACCAAATTTTAATCCAGTATCCAAAACAGTGTTCCAATACTTGTTTGTTTGTTTTTTTCTTCCTTTTTTTTTTTTTTTTTTTTTTTTTTTTTTTTTTTTTTTTTTTTGGTTTTGTTTTTTTCGAGACAGGGTTTCTCTGTATAGCCCTGGCTGTCCTGGAACTCAGTCTGTAGACCAGGTTGGCCTGGAACTCAGAAATCCACCTGCCTCTGCCTCCCAAGTGCTGGGATTAAAGGCATGCGCCACCAACGCCCGGCACTTGTTTGTTTTAAGACAGTCTTGTGTAGCCCAGAATGGCTGGCTATGAGTTTAATCTGTAGCCCAGGATGACCTTGAGCTTCTGATCCTTTTGCTTTCACCTTCTAAGTGTTGGAATTACAAATATTCACTACCAAGCTTGGTTCCCCATATCAGAAACTTAAATACATATAATATATTATATATCTTTTATTAATTCTTTGAGAATTTCTTACATGGACATAATGCATTTTCGTATTATTCACTCCCTTGATATACCTTTTATCTTCCCACTCACTCCCAAATTTATGTCCTGTGCTCCCCACCCACCAGTATTTCACCAAACCCAGATTGTGCTGCCCATGTATCCCTGGCTGTGGGGCCATCCATCGGACTATGCTTGACCTACCAGAGGCAATACTATTAAAGAAAATGGCTCTCCTTCCTTAAAAGCCATCAGCTGACAAGAGTCCTTCAGCTAGCAGTAGGAGCTCATGAGCCCCTTCTCACTCTAAACTGGAATGTTGATCTTATACTGGCTTGATCTTGTAAAGGTCCTATATAGGCTCGCACAGCTGCTGTGAGTTCATGAGCAATCCTGTAATGTCCAGAAGACACTGTTCGCTCTGATACTTTCTGACTTCTGGGACTTAAGGTCTTCTTACCCCCTCTTCCATGATGGTCCATGAGCTTTAAGGGAGGGTGAGCTGGGCGGTGGTGGCGCACGCCTTTAATCCCAGCACTTGGGAGGCAGAGGCAGGCGGATTTCTGAGTTCGAGGCCAGCCTGGTCTACAGAGTGAGTTCCAGGACAGCCAGGGCTATGCAAAGAAACCCTGTCTCGGGAGAAAAAAAAAAAAAAAAAAGGGAGGGTGATGGTTCCCTCCCTCAGAGACTTGATTTCTGCACTTTGATCAGTTGTAGGTTTCTGAGTTAGCCACTATCCACTGCACAAAGAAGCTTTTGTAGTGAAGTCTGAGAGCTTCACTAACCCATTCATAGAGATATGAATTAGAGAACAGTTTAATACTATGTCCATTTAGCAGATTAGTGGAAGCAGGATCACCCTTGGAGCCTGTGACTTCCCCAGTTATTGGTTCTTGGCCATATTTATAGAACTAGGCATATATTTTGTCCTGTGGAGAGGGCTCTAAATCCAACCAGAAAGTGATTGGTTACCTTTATACCACCATGCCATTATTGCACCTACAAGCTTGTCCTGCCACACCAGATATTCTCTTAGTTCACAGAATCAATGGCTGGGTAGGATTGTCGATGGCTCTTCTCCTCTAGAGCCTTCATAGGACCTTCTGGTACTATGAAAGCTAGCCAGTGGGGTAGAAGTTTCTTGATCCGAACCAGCTTGATTTCTCCATGTCTTATGGCAAAAGTATGTAATGCCTTATCTGAAACTTTTTGAGTGCTGACACATAACACCTGGGAAATTTCACACTAACCTCCTGTGATGGATCACAGACAAATTGTACGTACACTAAAAATATTATATAAGTTGCTTTCAGTAAGTGCATGTGAGGTATATATAAAACATAAAACATTTCATAGCTGGGCAGTGATGGCACATGCCTTTAATCCCAGCACTTGGAAGGCAGAGGCAAGCAGATCTTTGAGTTTGAGGCCAGCCTGCTCTACAGAGCAAGTTCTAGGATAAGCAAGAGCTACACAGAGAAACTTTGTCCCTAAAACCAAAATATAAAAATAAGAAATAAAAAAATTATGTTTACTCTATTGTCAAGGTATCTTATTATGCATATACAAATATTCTAAAATCTGAAATTCAGAGCACTTGCTCTCAAGCATTTGGGTAAGGGTTGTTGTTCTACTATACAATCTGTATAAACAAATTATATGTTATAAATGCATATGAATAAAATATTTAAAATGGCCTTTCTACAATTAATTTTAAGCAATTAGCCAACTTAATATTTTGATTTAATGATACAGATATTGAAGAATATTGTGTATATGTGGTGTGTGTGCACACAGACACACACACCAAGTACATGCAAGTGCCTAAGTAGGTAGAAAAGAACATTGGATTTCCTGGAACCGGAGTTACAGATGTCTGTGAGCCACTTGATGTGGATGCTGGGAACCAACCTGTTCTGCCAGTGTTCTTAACTGCTGAACCATCTCTCCAGCACTTTCCTTTTAGTGAAGAATATCTTACTACGTGTAGCTTTAGCTAGCCTTGAACTTTCAGACGTCCTGTCTCAGTGCCATGAGTACTGGGATTACAGGTACATACCATCATGCCTGACTTCAAGGGAGGCTTTCAGAGAGCACTGTTGAGCTGGTCATCCTGTTAACTTTGTTGTCATTACATTTGATAAAAGATTCCCTTCACTGGTCACATTGTACCATTCATCTAAAAAAAAAAAAATCTGTGCTATAGTCATTGAAGGAACCAAGTAATGAAGTGCAGATGATCAATATGCATTCAAAGTAAGTACTATTTGGTGGTGGTATTAAGTAGCATATAATATGATACACAAGGACAAGGTGGCTCCATGGACAAAGGTGCTTGCTACATAAGCCTGACACCTGAATTCAGTCTCTGGAACCCACATAAAAATAGAAGGAGATAACTGACTCCACAAAAAGTGTCTTCTAATCTCCACATGTATGCTATAACATGCATGTTCCCACACATACATAACACACACACATACACACACACACACACACACACTCCATTCAGCATCAAACTTTCCTATTCCAATTCCTGTGTTTTCTTACCATATTTATAATTTGTGTGTATGTCTCCCAGGACCACTAGATGATATAGTAACACTGTATTACCAGGATCTACTGATCCCAGCTACTACTCTTCCATATCTATTTCTCTTCAAATTAGAGGTTATTCCAAGATACATCTGCAATAGATGCACTTAGAATGTTGATCTAAAACTGCAAAGTTCTTACACTAGAACAACATAATGCTTACTACATCCCCAAAGATCAGCAGAGACTAATGCTAAGGACACAAATTCTCCTAACCTAGGGCTTAATTTGGAACGGGAATATAGAGATTTCCAGAGATTTTCATTTCCCCAACCAGGTAGAGTGCTTACCTCAAATGCATGACACCCTGGGTTCAATTCCTAGTATGAAAAAAAAAAAAAACCAAAAAAACAAAAAATATCTCATTTCCCCAGGACAAGCTAATATAGATTACTTGCAAAATATTGCTCCCCACATGAGGCCTCCTTGTCAGCTTGCCTGTAGTTGTATCAGTAATTATAGCAGATCATTGGCAGCAGTAATTTGGACCACAGCTATTAGATGGCTGGTTCCTGTGGATTTCCTTCCTCGATTTAAGCTAGTTTGCTCTTCAGAGTCCATGAGCATGCCTGTATCCTGCTCAACCTCCTCCAGAACCACCAGATGCCATCCTATTGCGTCTGTTCTGATGCAGGTAGGGAGCTGGGGCTGGGGCAAGAAAAATCCCTGACAGAGCTGAATAAGCCTGTGGGCTTTCTGCTCTTCTTTCAAAGTGGGCTGTATGATATAGGGATCTGTATCATTGAACTCAACAAGATTTTGCTACATACATAGACATTCGTTCATTTCTTCGTACCTTGAACAACCTGGCTCAGTGAAGGTGCCTGCCTAGTCAGTGGTTCTTTCTCTCTTTTTCTCCCCTGCCTCCCAAGTGCTGGGGTTAAAGGTGTACATAGTTTTGTAAGGGAAGAGCTTTTGGAAATGTCTCTGTGGTAGTGCTGTATGCCCTAGGATGCTTTTGAACAATGGCATGAGTATCCAGGGATGCAGGAGGAGGCACTGTGTTCCCTCCAGCACTGTGTTCTAGTTTCTTGCTTTCTTAAAATTTAAATTAATAGTCAAGAACCCATATCCAAGTAGGCCAGTCAGAATAGGGGCCTTAGCCAGAACTGGGATAAATATACATCTCAAAACTTTTTTTTTTTTTTTAATAAATATAGGCCATATGTTTCATGAGCCCATATCTATACTCCCATCTGAACTTCCAGCACCTATTTCAGGGCCTGGCATATAGTAGGTACTCAGCATACACTAGCTGAGTGAATGGTTCCTAGATACAAGAACCTCACAGCCCTTGGGGAGGGATTGGAAACCTTCAAACAATTTTATCAATTGAGACGTGGCACAGTGGTATATCCTCCTAGAATCTCAGAACTCAGGGGGCTGAGGAAGAGGATTGAGGGTTTGAAACCAGCCTGAATGTGTGACTTTGTTTCAAAAACAGAGACAACAAAATGTCAATAACCAAACATGTTGTAGGGGCTTTGAGGAGAAGCTGAGAGTACTCAAAAATCAGGTCCTACAGATGGTATAACCAGGGAGCCGAGGGATGGGAGGTCCCAGCCACTGTAGGAGCAGGGGACAGTAGGAAGAGCATCCATCCTCCAGATCCTGGAAGTCTGCATGGCTGTTTACCTAGACTTTCATAGGCAATTTGTAGGAAAGAAGGGTCCATTCAGCACTGCCCCCTCCCCACAGTGTTCCTTCCTATCCAGCTTTGTTCCTGCTGTTGACTGAATCAAAGGCTGCACTGTGTGCTGACCTAAGAACAATTGGTTGTTTATGCATCTGACTCCCTAGCCAGACTCTGAGCTTCTTGTGGGCGGTGAAGCCCGTTCATCCCTGTACACAGCTTGCTGCTGGCTCTGCAATCATTTTCTTTATTGACTGGATATAGTGACAGTGGGTACTTACTGTGCACTTCCTGGGTGTTGGGGCAGTGAGTACTGTGCTCCCTTTACACAGTTGGAGAAACAGAGGCTTAGACAAATGGAGTCATGATCCCATAGATTTAAATGATAGCTGTTTGACTGTAGAACTACTGTTGTGCTAAAACCAAGTATCTTTTCTGATTGCTTTCAAGTAATTGAGAGTGTTTGGAACTCTCAAGGAAGCAGAATTAATACATCATTTACATCATCTCATTTCACTATCATTGTGACCAGTCCTCGTGGATAAGGACTGTGTGTGTGTGTGTGTGTGTGTGTGTGTGTGTGTGTGTGTGTGAGAGAGAGAGAGAGAGAGAGAGAGAGAGAGAGACAGAGAGAGAGACAGAGAGAGAGACAGAGAGAGAGACAGAGAGACAGAGAGAGAGAGAGAGAGAGAGAGAGAGAGTGTGTGTAGGTTAAATCTAGGGCCTCACATATGCCAATCAGCCACTGCACCTCTGAGCAGCATCCCCAGCCTTTATTTTACTAATTTTTTGTATGAAAGTTGAAGCACAAAAAAATTAAGTTGCTTGTCTAAGATAATAAAGCAACTATGTAGGTAATGGATTAATTCAAAACTAGGTCTGTTTGATTCTAGATTCTGAGGTTTTCCTCTGTTCAATTCCATGCTGACTCCAGTTGCTCAGGCACTGAGTGTCTGTGCTACTGACTGTGTTGAAGCCCCTTAAAGGCCGTCTAGGTCTCAGGGCTGGGGAAATGGCTCAGTTGGTAAAGTGCTTGCCATACCAAACACAAGAACCGGAATTCTTTCTCTAGCAACCCACATGAAAAAGCCAAGTGGCAGCACATGTCTGTGATCCCAGTGTTGAGGGGAGGGGAGCTTGCTAGCTAGCTAAGCAAACACAAACATATTCAGAGAAAACATTCAAGTACATAAAATAAATACTTCAAAAAATAAGTGTACAGCATTCAGTAATTTAAACACTGCCACATGATTGTGCAGTTGTAACCAATGTCTGATCTCATCATCCTGGGAGAAATCCCACATGAATTTGCATTACTCTCTAGTCACCCCTACCCCATACCTAGGAAATCACTGAGCTACTCTGTTTCAGGGAATGTATCCATTCTGAGTATTTCATATGAGTGAAACCTTTTGTGCTTGGCTTCTTCATTTGGCATTGTGCTTCCAAGGTACGGGTAGTACGTATATTGAAGCAAGTATCAGTTATGGAAAAACAATACACAAGTCTATGGATATATATGACATATTTGGGGGTTATTTTGTTTGTTTGTTTGGGACATGGTCTCCCTCTGTAGCTCTGGGTCTCCTGAAACTTGATGTGTAGACCTCGTTGGCCTTGAACTCACAGATCTGCCTACCTCTGCCTCCTGAGTGCTGGGTTAACTGTATTTTGCCACCACACTCAGCAGGGGGATGTTTTTAACTATGGTTATTTATTTGTGTATGTGTATGGAGCAAGCATATGGAGGCCAGAGGACAACATGCAGGAGTCATTTGACTCCTTCCACTATATGGGCCCCAGAAATCAAACTTAGGTTGTCTGGCTTGGGGACCACTTTAAAATTTTATTTTATTGTACTATTATTATTACATGTGTGTAAGTATGTATATGGACATGATTTGGTGGGGTGGGGAGGCAAGAACACCATGGTGTGATATGGGCTCTGACGACTGAACTCAGGTCACCAAGCTTGCATATGGTAAGCACCTTTACCCACTGAGCTCTCTCACCAGCCCAGATATGCCGTAGTTTTGTTTGTTCAGTCATCTGTGATGGGTTTTCTCCCCACTTTTTGGCTATCATGAGCAATGCTATGGTGAATATTTGTGTATAGTTTTTGTGGTGCTGAGGTTTGAACCCAGAGCTTTACCCTCTAGTGAAAACCCACATCCTTATCCACATCCTTCAAATTGTACACATTACCATGTGGTCATGCTTTCAGCTTTCAACATTTAAGTCATAGAGTAATCTATTGTTACCTCTTTGAGGGGTTATCTGCTTTCAGGGTGTTTTTTCTCTTATTAATAAATATTTTGAATCAAAATGTAAGATGCGGCTGGATAGTAGTACATGTCTTCATGAGCCAGAAGCAAGGGCGGCCTAATGAGCTCAAAGCTAGCCTGGTCTATGTTTAAAGCTCCAGGCCAGCAGGTCCACATAGTAGGATCCTGTCTCAAAACAACAAGAAACCCACTTAAATGATAGGATGCATATTTGTAAAAATGTCAATAAGCATCTGAATTGGAGAACTGTAAATTGTACAGCTGTGTAACAAGCACCCAAATCAAAAATTAAAAATTGGGGAGCTGGAGAGATGGCTCAGCAGTTAGGAACACTGGTGTCTCTTCCAGATGACCCAGGTTCAATTCCCAGCATCCTCATGGTGGTTCACAACCATGTATAGCGCCAGTCTCAGGAGCTCTGACACCCTCTTCTGCGCCTCTGAGGGGACTGCATACATGTGGTACAGACATAGCCATACATACAAAATAAAAATAAATACCCTCTAAAATTTTTTAGAAGAATTAGAAAATTTCAGTTCTCAGAAGTACTCACCTCCTACCTTAGAAAGGTAACCAGTGTCCTGACTTCTCATGTAATCATTAAACTTGTCTGTTTTAAAATCATAGCCATCCATTGGACTGAGCACAGGGTCCCCAATGAAGGAATTAGAGAAAGGACCCAAGGAGCTGAAGGGTTTGCAGCCCCTTAGGACGAACAACAATATGAACCAACTAGTACCCTCAGAGCTCCCAGGGACTAAACCACCAACCACAGTGTACACAAGGTGGGACTCCTGGCTCCAGCTGCATATGTAGCAGAGGATGACCTAGTTGGTCATCAATGGGAGGAGAGGCCCTTGGTCCTGTGAAGGTTCTATGCCCCAGTGTAGAGGAATGCCAGGGCCAGTAAGAAGGAGGGGGTGCAGTGGTGAACAGGGGGATGGGAGAGGGAACAGGGGTTTGTTTTAGTTTTTGTTAGTTTAGTTTAGTTTTGGAGGGGAACCTGGGAAAGGAGATATTGTAAATAAAGAAAACATTTAATTAAAAAAAAAAGAAGAAGAAAAATTTTATCCAAATACTGTCATCTTGAATGCATTCATTTTGCACCTCTTCACTCTGCTTATGACGTTTACCCATTGTCTATACGGCAGGTTTTCATTTCTGTATGCTATTTCACTATGAGACTGTGTCATAATCTGTCCCTTTGTATTTGGGTGAGCACAGTGAACTAGAATGGTTGGCTCATAGGTAATATGTGAATATTTAGATTTATAGATACTGACAAATCATTTTTCAAAGTGATCACATCATTTTATTCCCATAAAGCAGTATTTGAGAATTTAAAGATTTTTAAATTTTTTCCTACTGATATGTGTTTGGGGAGGCTGGGGGGCACACACATGTGGAGATCAGAAGAAAGCTTTCTGGAGTCCATTCTCTCTGTCTACTGGGAATTCCAGGGATTGAACTCAGATTGTCAGACTTGCAAGGGAAGGTATTTTTGCTAGCTTTAGTCATCTTGCTGGTTCTAATATTGTGAGAGTTTAGGTTATTTCACATATTTTCCAGTACCTGATGAACGTACATGTGTGTGTGCATGTATGTGTGTGCATATGTGCACATATGTATTTTGGGGAAGGTGGTACATCATTCAGTAGAGCAGGATTTCTCAGAGAGAAGACAATGTGTCACCCTCCAGAGGGCAGGCAGCAGGCAGATGAAGGCAGGAAACCCTTGAACCCGCCATAGACTGTGTTCCCAGCTGTCAGGCATGTAATTTGGGTGAAAGAGAATCTCCCTGGTGGCAGAGGTCTTTCAGAGAGCAGTCCTGGTCCTCCACTTCACCTTTGCACCTGCAGGCCCAGCTGACTACTGTCCTCTCATCTCCACGGAACCAGGAAAGTAGAGAAGTCTGCCCAGCACTAGTGGCCCAGGGCTGTGGCCCAGGGCAGAGCTGCCAGTTTGTTGTTAAATGTAAGGCTCTTCCTTTCCACCACATTGTTTCATTTCCATTTGGGAAGGGATGTTGAGGTGGCAGAATTTGAGAGATGTGATAACCTGATGTTGAGACTGCCTGTCCCCCTTTGAGGCCAGCTGGAGCCAGAGGGACAGGAGCTGCTTGTTTGGGGCAAAGAAAGGAGTGGGGAGCAAAGCAAAGGAACTGGAGTTGTGATTGCACTTACTCTGGGGCTTAGAGGACTCATCCCCCCAGGAAACCACTTTGGTCCCTGGAGCCCCTTTGCTACTCATTAGTTGCTGTGCAGACTAGAAAGCCATGGTTTGTGCTGGGGCTGGGTGGGGCTCCGGGGACAGTTTGGGCTTTGGCCCTCCAAAGGAAAGGGGGTTGGTTATGGAGTGAGTGGAGGGTCACAGCTCAGTCTGTGCCATTTGCTTGTCACCTTGAGAAGTTCCACCTTGTCTAGCAAAACCTCCTTTCAGAGGCAGCTACCACAAAGGGCTCTTATAAGAGCAACTACCCCACCTCCACCCCCACTTCCACTCCCTCTGCCATTATTTTTCTTTGGGGCCTTCCTGCAATGACTCTGGAAGGCAGTGCTTCTTTCTAAAGGCGATTCAGAATCTAGCGTCTCCCTGCACCACAGTCATTTTGTGATTTCCTGGTGCCCTGGGAGACTGTAGAGGGGTTACACAGCTCTCCTCCAAAAGGCATTTTGCTTCTTCTCTCTGCAGCTTGGGTCATTTGGAGCCTTAAGAAGGGAGATAAAGCTACTTTCTAGTAGCTGCTGGACCTCAGAACAGGAGCCAGCCTCCTTTCGGGGGAGAAATGGACTTTTTCCCTGGTGGTGCTGTGAGGTCTCCTGCCTAGTGAGCCAAGGGAAGGTTCTGAAGGTTACCCCTCTGGATCTTGTACATTTTCACTCTGCTGTGCATTGGGAGAATCAGTTAACCCTTCAGGCCTTTGTTTTCTCATATATGAAATGAGAATGATTCTGGTGCCTGGTTGGGAAAGTAAATATGGAGGCTTGTTGGGTGAACTTAAAAAGTTGGTTATTCTTGACAGCTGACCAATGTGCCCTGCCACTGCTGACCTCCACGGTGAGCCCCTTTCTCAGTTGGAGCATCCACATAGTGCTGGGCTAGAGAGAAAAATAACGCTGAGCAATCTGGGCACAATCTCAATGGTGGAGAATGTGCTTAGCATCATTATGTGTGCTCCAGCATCACAGTATTGTAAAGTTATCCAGGTGTGGTGACATTCACAAAAAGATCACAAGCAAGTTTAAGACTAGCAGTGAGATGCTTTTTCCAAAAATCAAACAAATCAGCAAAATTCTTAGTCTTGGGAGCACTGTTCCAGCCTTCTGCCTGGACCTTTCTGTGTAGTCTCCCTTCTCACATCCCTTCTTTTCAATCTGAATACACACTAGACCTGAACTGTCTCTCTGGAACTGTGTGAGCTCTTCCCTGTGTTACTCTCTGTTGTAGTTCCAGCGTGGGTGAGGTCCAGATGTTAAAAATACCTGGTTTCAAGCGAGGCCTCAGATTTCCCACATCACTGTAAGCATGCCTCCATTCTCCCACTTGCTGTAAAAGAAAGGCAGAGGGGCAAAGTAGTCTGTAAATAGTTTTCAGGATCCCTAAGCCACAATTAATTTAAGGTCTCTAAACACAAGATTGTGCCCAGATTGCTCAGTTGTTTTTCTCTCTAGCCCAGCAATGTGTGGATGCCTACAAGTGAGAGGCTCACTGTGGAGGTCAGCAGTGGCAGGGCACAGTAGCCAGAGGTGTCCTTGTGACAGGCACAGACCCAAACAAAGTGAAGTCAGACCAAACACTGAGCAGTGTCAGCTGTGTTGCTAATCTCCCACGTGGACCTTAAAGGACAGTGTGCCCCTAGGATGCTGTGTGTTCTTCCCTAAGTCACCAAGGCTTCTCATCATCGAGCAGATAAAGGACTCAAGTTTTTTTCCTTCATGACTGGCCATTATTTGTATAAAACAATGGGCTTCATCGTACCATTTTCATAATTCATATGGGATACTTTGGTCATATTCAGCTGATATCGGACTGTTCAGTGAGGGACAAAAACAGGAGAACCTCTCATGGTTAGGTCTTGCGGAAAAACTCAGAAATTGTTTATCCAGGTGAACTGCTATGAAGCAGCAGGATGGGACAGTTGGCAGTTGTCGTCTGAAACCTGGGCCTCAGTACTGTCTCGCTGTTCTCTCCATCTTCTTTATGTTGACCTCTCATGGGCCAAGCAGTTGAGAGATTAATCCCACCCCAAACCATCTGACCATCAGCCCTCTCGGTGACAGATTGGAGTGCATGTTTTTCTGCTTCCCAAATGCCCTTATGAGGTGATGGAGCAGAGCCTTTCCTAGCCTTGTTAGGAAGGAAGCAAGACATATCAGTAGCCATGAAAAAGCATTTCCAGTTGAAACACTGCTAAGTAGCTTGGGCTCTGTTAATACTTTAAAAATTATTTAAATTGTTTGTGTGTGTGCATGTTAGGGGAGGCCATGCTTTGTGTGTCTCCCAGACAGAGTTATAACTGAACTTCTTTTGTTTCTGTTCCCTACCTGCAAAGGTCAAATGAAATGAGAGTAAAGCCTTGGCTTCTTGAGCAGGTTCTGAGAAGTGGGAGAATGAAGGTGATTTTTGAGAATCAACAAGAGTTGGTATGGGGAAATGAGGAACCATTACTCATACTGGGCAGGTGCCCTTCACAAGCACTAAGGGCCAGGAAGATCGCTCAGCAGTTAAGAGCACTTGGTTTCCAAGTCAGGTGAACTCACTTCCTCCTGAAATTACAGCTATGAAGAATCCAACCAAATCCTCTTCTAGACTCCAGAGTTACATATACTCCACAGTATAGACTTTCCTCCATGCATCACAATTTAAAAACATCTTCTAAAAAACCAATATTAATCATCTCCCAAGGTCCATGCACTAGTGCTCCCAAAGTAGGTGTCGGTCACTTGTCTTTCAGGTGAGGGAACAGGAGCTTTCAGATCTGCTAACACAGCAGGGAACTGGTGTGGTGGTAGGGGATGGTGACCCTGGGCTCTCTCCCTTGCCTGTGTCTTTATGAATCACTGAATTGTTTGGAAAACCTGTACTTTGAGATGCCAGTCAAAGTAAATTAATGAGACCACACCCTGGCTTCTCTGTATGTGCTATCCTTTGCACATGCCTTGAGTTAGCTTGGTATAGGAATAGGCCAGGCAAGAGAAGGCTCAGTAGCTGACTCCACATGGTGGTAAATGCCTATAAGGGAGGTGGAGAAAGAAGGATCAGAATTTCAAGACAGTCCTGATACATGTAACACGTGTGAGGCCAGTCTGAGGCACACAGCAGTGCCCCAGTGTGTCTTTCGAAGGGAAACATCTATTTCCCCCAGTTACTTGCTCTGTTCTCTTATTAATCACCTCACTAGTTTTGTGGTATAGGTCTTCACATTCTTGGCCTGCTCTTCTTCCCCTTCCCTCAAAACAAGATAAATATATGAATTGGGTGTTGGGGAAGCTCAGGTTTGTTTTCTTCTTTTCCCTCCTTGTCTTCTTCCTCTTCCTCTTCCTCCTCCTCTTCCTCCTTTTCCTCTTCCTTTTCTCCTACTTCTTTCTTATACATTGCTGGGGATAAAACCTAGGACTTCACTATGCTAGACAAACAGCCTACCACTGAGCTATGCTCCAGCCCCAGCCTCTCTTTGACTTAGGGATTTCATTTTAGGTTTCTAGATCATTCCTTTGTTACATCTGCCCTGTGCCTGACTCCTCTCATGTGACACCTAGTATATGAGCTTGAAGATGTGTTGGCCATCTGTACTGGCTGATTTTGTGTGTCAACTTGACACGAGCTAGAATCATCAGAGAAAAAAGCCTCAGTTAGCCTCAGTTGAGGAAATGCCTCCATGAGATCCAGCTGTAAGACATTTTCTCAATTAGTGATTGATGGGGGAGGGTCCAGACCATTGTGAGTGCTGCCATCCTGGGCTGGTGGTCCTGAATCCTTCATGAAAGCAGGCTGAGTAAGCCATAGGAAGCAAGCCAGTAAGCAGCACCCCTCTGTGGCCTCTGCATCAGCTCCTGCCTCAGTTTCCAGCCCTGCTTGAGTTCCTGTACCGACTTCCTTCAATGATGAAAGTATAAGCCAAATAAACTCTTTCCTCTCCAGTTGGCTTTTTGGCCGTGGTGTTTTGTCCCAGCAATAGAAACCATGACTAAGGCGCCATCCTGTTGGAGGTTCTCACTGCCTGTGCTGCTCTCACGCGAATCAAGGCACCATAAAGCCTATCTTCTCCATCTCACTCAGGGCCACCCTTCTGAACATAAAGTGGAGAATTTCACCCTCTGCCGCATCATGTCATGATTCAGATAAACACAGGAACCTGCCATTTACCTGCCACACTCATCCTCTTATGCATCAAGACCACCTGATTCACCATTCATACTGAGACATTTGAAAAGAGAAAAAGGCTCTAATAATAGTCAAAATGAGTAGTAAACTAGACTGTTCTGAAAACAACTCCACCACATGGATTACTCTTTCACTTCCATTTAGAGTTTTTTTGAAATGTACTTTGTGATACCTTCCTTGACCTCTGTTTAGAACTAAATCACAGGGCTGGAGAGATGGCTGTGCAGTTAACAGAGCTTTCTGCTCTTCCAAAGAACTGAATTCAGTTACCAGCACCCACCTCAAGTGGTTACAACTACCTGTAACTCACCTCTAGGGGATTCTGACACCCATGCACAGATAGATAGATAGATAGATAGATAGATAGATAGATAGATAGATAGATAGATAGATAGAAGGTAGGTATATAGATAGATAGATAGATAGATAGTAGGTAGGTATATAGATAGACAGATAGGTAGATAGATAGTAGATAGATAGATAGATAGATAGATAGATAGATAAATGAAACAGTACATAACATTCTTGTCTCATTCTTTAAGTTATTTTATTTCATGGACTCTTTTCTTATCTTTTTTCCCATGACTTTGTGTGTGTGTGTGTGTGTGTGTGTGTGTGTGTGTGTGTGTGTGTGAGAGAGAGAGAGAGAGAGAGAGAGAGAGAGAGAGAGAGAGAGAGAGAGAGAGAGAGAATTTAGTATGTCACACTTGCGCCATGGCACCCATGTGGAAGTCTGAGGACAACCTGTGGGAATTGCTTCTTCCTTCTACCATGTAGGTGTAGGTCCTGGCTATTGAACTCAGAACATCAGGCTTGGAGGCCTTTATCCCACAGAGCCATCTTGCCAGCCCCTAAGAATATGAAATTGGTCTTCTCCCTAGTGTGTAAGCCTCCAGAGGGCAGCACCCGCTCAGTCCTGAGCTCCTTGGTGTTTCTTAGACTTGAGGAGGCTGGCAGAGATGGCTGCGAAAAACAGCTCCTTAGATGCAGCCTAAATCATTTGTGTTGTTTCCACTTACTTCTTTGGCAAACTCTTTGGCAGTTAAGGTGTTAGAGGAGTTTTCTACTGCTACTCTTATCTCTAAGAGAACTGATTGAGAGAGTCACCAGGAGTCCCAGGATGGAGGTGTGGGCACTCTAGGGAGACAGCAGCATTGCCACAGTGCAGGAGGGTGGTGAGAATTTCTCACCTTTAAGGAAATCTCATGTTGGAGGTCTGACCGTGATGGCTGTGACAGGATGAGGGTTAGTCCCTGGGCCTTGGAACGATGCTAGTTCTGGGACAAATGCCAGAAGCAGCCCAAAGGAGGATGCTGAAGGGTTCTGGTTAGCTTGCTTCCCTGGTCTTCCTATCTGTTAAATCTGACCTCAGACAGAAGCACATATCTTTAGGGGAGCTGTGTATTAGTGTGAGCTTTTCTTGGGATTCTAAAGCTTCCTTTTCTGGAGCATCTCAAAGAAAGAATGAGGGAGCAGACCACATATCTCTAGTTGAAAGTGCCCATTGACTTCTTGCCAACAAATCCTCTGGGATTCCTCGAATTTCTACAGTGTGGGTATGTGTTTTGGATTTGATCAAGTGGCGAAGACTGCAAAAGAAGGTGGTGAGTTTTGGCCCTAGGAGCAAAGACGGACTGCAACAAGAGACAAAAAAAAAAACAAAAAAAAAACAAAAAACAAAAAAACAAAACAAACAAACAAAAAAAACCCAACAACAACAACAACAAAAGACATCCTTCTATGGACATTCTTTCATTTTAGTTTTCCTGAAGTTTCTTATATTGTATAAGCAGGAGCCAGAGCCCTAGTGAATTGTCTCAGGAGGGTAAACATTTGTTGGCAATGGAAAGATTATACAGTGACTGACGGAGGGTTATATAGTGGCTGATGCAAAAGTCATACAGTTGCTGATGGGAATTATACAGAGGCTGATAGGTTCTAGAGTGCTCATGGGGTTTCTACACTAGTGATGGAGTTATGCAGTGGTGAGGGGAGGGTTGTACAGTGGCAATGAGAAGTTATACAGTGGTGATGGGGGTTATATAATGATGATGGGGATTATATAGTAGTGATGAGAAGGTTATACAGTGGCAGATGAAAGGGTTATACAGTGGCAGAGGAGAGGGTTATACAGTGGCTGATGGGGGTTATACAGTGGCAGATGAGAGGGTTATACAGTGGCAGATGAGAGGGTTATACAGTGGCTGATGGCAGTTATACATTGGTGATGGGAGGGTTATACAGTGGCAGATGAAAGGGTTATACATTGGTGATGGGTAGCTGTATGGTGTTTGTGACTATTGACGTCAATGATGAAGAAGGACTAGGAGTGAAATAAATGTGACAAAGAGTTCTGAGTCCACATTGTTTCAGTATTATCTGGAGGCTAAGGAAGCTTTGGCAAACACTATAAAGTAGAGAAAGGAAATCTCCACGATGTGACCTTAATTCAGAAAGAATTAGGGTTACAATCCAGTAGGTGTGTGTTTAGCTTTCTTGTTTCACTCTTCATGACACAGCCCTCTTGTTCACACTTTCATGCCCCACGTATTCCCATGGTGCTCAGAGTCTAACTGTGCAAGGCTTACCTTGTTGTCACCACTTCTGAGGAGCTCAGTTGGAGTTCACCCTGTCTTCTCTGGGTTCCTATCACCATTGACTTATAGTTCTGTTACAGCAGATCACTTGCCACACAAAACAAAACCATAAGTGTATGCCTGTCACACACTTGCAAATGTGAGTTCTCAGAGGTTAGCTTTCACTGATGGCTGGTCAATGTTTCACTCAGATCTGTTCTGAAGAGGGCAGGACTGAGGTGTCTACCCCCTGCACCTCCTCCTATAGTGCCTACTATCTACAATCCCAGCACCCTCCTGGGGGGCTGAGGCTTGAATTGTCTCTGGGCTAATCAGATGGATGGTCATGCTGTAGGCTCACCTGACTCTTCTTGCCCTGCCGTTCTGGTCAGTGACCCGCTCTATGCTGGTACATGGTGCTCCTGGCTAGGCATACTTACAGCAGGAGACACTATTTACTTTGCTTAGTTCCGACTCCAGCATTCTTGCTTTGATCTCTGTGGCCTGCCCCACCTCGCCCCTGCCATTGTCCTGCCCTGGGAGCTCAGGCGGCCAATATGTCTCTCTTTCCTGGCTGTTATGGGAACAAGTGCAGGGATTCAGTGATGCTGGAGAGCCCTTGAGGACTCCAGTCTGTACTAGTTGTTGCTTTCCCCTCCCCCACATTCAGTTGCTTCCTTTTTATCTGTTCTATTTTCTTCTCACCTTCATGATAACAGATAAACTGTGATGTAAGAGATTATAGATTGTGCACCTAGTAAGGGCTAGATTTCATTTTGACTAATTCTGCTGTACAGAGAAACACAAAAGTAGTGGTTTTGTATTTATTTCCTAAAAGCAGACTGCTTAGAATTTAACTCTGTTTTTCTGCTTACTAGTTGAGACTGACTACCTCAGCCAAATGTGTCCTTCTAGTGCCTGCCATGTTCATTCAGCCACAAGCTGTTGAGTCTCCAATGAGCGAGGAGCTACTCTAGGTGACAGGAAAATGGTAATGAAGAAGAGGGGGAAATGGGTTAATATTCAAAATACTTAAAGCAGTGCACGAGGTAGGCATTTAGTAAATGGTGTGGCTAGGTGGCTAGTCTCTCTGAGACTAGACCTATGAGTGGGATAGCCCTTGGCAACTATGGGGCTAGTCTCTCTGAGAAGGGGAGAATAGAGGAAAGACCAAGGTTAGGTTTCTAGACTTGGATTTAGGTTCAGAGTAGCCATGGCTTGAGTCCCTTTTTACTTCTAATACTTCATTTCAGAGTTAAGAACATGTGATGGATAAAAATCAAGCCTAGAGAATGAAGTCTGTTTCATTCCATGTGAAGGGTAGGAGTCAGTGACCCTGGCCTGCCTGGGCCCTGCCCAGCCTATGATGCAGGCTGTGCTGTGCCTGTGCCTGAGTCACATGTGGCGACTGGAGAGGGTGTACATTTCTTGAGGAAAGGTCCCAGGCACTGGAGGAGAAAATCTTTTGTTCTCTCTGCTGCCAGGGCTTGCTGTCCAACGAGTAGAGGGCTATCTTTTAGAAGCAGTAGCCCATGGAGTAGAGAGCTGAACCTAGTGAAGAGAAGTAGGGTTGAGGTGCCTGCTTACCTTTGGTTTCAGTTCCCTTCTCAGGGAGTGTAGTTGAAGATGGCTGGTATGATAACACTCGGGGATTACTGCTGGAGGCAAAGTTTAGACTCTAGGCTCCCTGATTCACTGCCTGTAGTTTCCAGTGAAAGTCCAAGCCTTATTAAAACCTGGGTTATATTGCAATAAAATGAAAGAAAGTCCAAGCCTGAGGTAGTCTTTATGAGGTAAGGTTGGAGGAAGATGAATGTTGATTAGTCCCTGTTGGGTCAACAGATTCTTCAGCCTCTGCTCTACTTGAGGGAGACTAGCTGTAATCCTAGTGGTCCAGCACCCAATCCACTACTTCTCAGGAGTTCTCAGATCTGCTCTTTCCCCACAGTGGGTTTCAGAAACGAATGTCAGGCTGAGGATATAGCTTAGTGGTAGAGCATCCACCTAACATGTATGAGGGTTTGGGTTTGATGCCCAGCACTGAAAAGAAAAGAGTCCTTATAGCATAGAAGAGGTGCCCTTGACCTGAGATATGTATGGGCTAAGAATTTTAGGGTTGGTTCTCATGTAAGCTTCTGGCCTGACTACTTACATGGACCTGCTCATTTGTCTGGGAACTATCATTGTTGACATGCTTAGGGACAGGTGAAGTACTTTCTGGACTCATTCCAGGACCCTGAAGTACAGCTATATTTGGGACACCATACTCTCGTCACATTTTTTATTGTATTTAGTCTCATCCATTCTTTCATCTCAGTTGAGCTGAAAAGAGAATTAGGTGAAGCATGTTGCTCTGAGTGTGTACTGTTCAGCACATCACAGAGCTAATATCACAGAGCTAATATACGTAGAGCAGTTCCTCAGCGCTCATTCCATCATCGTCTCCTTAACGAATCATTCAGTTTTTTTCTTTTTTTTTCTTTTTCTTTTCACTTTTTTTTTTCAAGACAAGGTTTCTCTGTGTAACCCTGGCTGTCCTGGAAATCACTCTGTAGACCAGGCTGGCCTCGAACTCAGAATATGCCTACCTCTGCCTCCCAAGTGCTATAATTAAAGACGTTTACCACCACTGCCTGGCTCAACTTTTTTCTACCCCCTCTCAGGAAATCATAATTCCACAGATATAGCAAGAGTCTACTTATGGAGCCTGTAAGTTGGCTCAGTAGATAAAGGTGCTGGCTGCTAAGTCTTATGACCTAAGTTCCACCCCCAGAACCCATGTGGTGGGAGGAGAGAACCACCTCCCACAGTTTGTGTGCTGACTGCTGCATATGTGTTTGCATATATGCATACATGCATGTATGCATAAATAAATAAATAAATAAATAAATAAATAAATAAATAGCATTTGTGTGCTGTATGTGTCTTTATGTTATTGTTCTGTAAAAGAGGAACTTTTCTCGCCCCTCGAAAGACTTCTTACCCCCTTGGGAGAAGTCTCACCCCACTGATGAGCACATGGAGCATTGTAAAGCACAGCTGGATTACAGTCCAGTATGTAAGCTGGCAGATGGGTCTCCGAGCTCTGTCAACTCTGACTAGTGTCATGTCATCATAACTTTTTTCTCTTTTCTTACTCTGTTGTTCCTACTTGTTCTTTTCCCCATCCTGAATTTCATTCTTTTTCTCATTCTTCTGTGGAAATTCAGGAGTAAACTTAGTTAAGATGGCAAAGCATACAGCCCAGGGACACTTAGGGCAGATAATCTCTTTTGTGTATGGTAGTGCTCCTGGGGACTGAATGATAGGTGCTACGCAAGTGCTCTGTGAATGAACTGCACTGGCAATCCAGAAAGATGGTGTCCTAAAACAGCCCCGGAAGAGATCATGTCTTAGGAAGAAAGAGGCCAGAGACATGTGGAGAATTCACAGGAAGCAGAAACAGAGAGGGATGGCAAAGTAGCCTTTCAGAGAAAAGCATGCGGGACCCTCCAGGCTGGCAGTGGCAGCAGGCTTTCAAATGGAAGCCCTGTAGTGGGTGAGACTTCTTCATACAGATTTGTTTGGGGTTGATGACAGCTCTGTCAGTGGGATATCAGCTCTCGTCTCTCTACATCTCCAGGCAGACCAATGACAGTATCCCCTTTCCTCTAGAAATTGCCAGAGGCATGTGCTGTTGGTGATGGAAGGCCATTTGCCATGAATCTGCAGAGTCTGTATGTGGCAGTTACAAAACAGCAGATCCAGGAGAGGCAGAATCGTAAAGGCTCTGGTGAGTATCCCCAGTCACAGCTAGGTCTGCTTGGGGCTGGAGTCTGTGCTATCTGATTAGCATTTCTAACCTTGTAGTCTATTTACATTTCAATGAATAAAAACTAAATAAATTTAAAAATTAATTTCCTGTGTACTTTAGCCACATAGCAAGTGCTCAGTAGCCATGTGGCCAGTGCAGATACAGGGCACTTATCTCACTGCAGAATATTCTCGTAACTAGCACCGGCCCAGGTGCTCATGAGTTAGCAAGAGAACTAGTGGGAAGATTAAGTCTCCTGACTGAGAGAATCAGGAGATGTTTGGAGATCTGACCACCTCTTATAAGTCAAGGAAACTCAACCTACGTGCTGAAAGCAGGCTTGGGAGTCTTCATAGGAACAGGGTTGACTGAACGTCAGCTAAGCTGGCTCCTTCCATCTGTTAATATATTAATAGCAAACTCTGCCCTTCGTCCGCTGAACGCTTGGTGACTGCTTCTCTTCTGAGACTGGACATCTCTCTGCCTTCTGTTGACCTTTCTGATTTCAGGAGAGACTCAGACATCAAGCAGCACCTCCCCTGGAGGAACTGATAACCAGCCTCTGAACCAGCCAGAAGAGCTGGTCTCTGGCACTCCAACCCTGTCAGAGCCTGAGTGTGAGCCCATGGTGAGTCACACATGAGCAGCTTCCTGGGCGGCCATCTGAGCACTGGAGACAGCTTAGCAGCTGTAGCCTCACAGCCATGGTTCCTGCAGTTGCTGCCTAGTTGACACCACCTTGATAGTAGAGAGAGATTGTGAGCTGATTCTAAACCGCAGAGCATCTTGCTTGCCCATATCCTCCCTTGCTCTCTCCTGCCACTCGGGCTGAATGATGAACCTTAATCCCTTTTCACCTACTTCCAGTGACAGCCTGTGAGGGACATGTCCACTTAGACTCCTACAGCACTGTCTAGGTTAAACCTCAAAGCATGTCAGACACTTTAAGAAGGCTTCAGCCAACCAGGTGCCAAGAGGTCTGTTTCAAATAGAGTAACTGAGTTTCCTTTCCCTCTAGGCTGCTTCGGGCCCTTTGCATAGAGCTCAGCTGGTAAAGTCCAAGAGGAAGAAGCCCAGGGGACTCTTCAGTTAGCTTACCATGTCTCAGCCACCAAGAAGAGAGCAAAGCCGCTTCCTAGCATCACCCAGAAGGAGCTTGAGTGGCAGAGCATCCCCCAGAGGCCTGAGTTTGTGTTGACAGGCCACCTGGATGGGGACTTCACCAGGAGAAGCCTGACTCCAACCCACTGGCATTCCAGATTCCGTGACACCAGCTCCTTGTTGGTAGTGTTCTTTCTCTGAACTAGTACCCTATGGTGAACTTAGATACACAAAGCAAGTTTACAAAGAGGCACATGCCCAGAATGCCCAGCTGCCTTTCATAAGGGTCTCTCACCAGTCAGATATGCCCCTTAGAAAACTGCTCCTCCCTCAACACAGAATAAAAGATGCTCATATTCCTCAACTGTTGAGGTTACCTGTCTGTAGTCTCTGGACCCCAGGAGCCCCTAGAACAGAACTGAGTCTCCCCTAGTCCTGTTGGGTCACATCTGCGCTATCAGCTTCATCCTACAGATCCTTCATCAGCTTCTCTCATGAGGCCTGAGGTCAGTCAAGGTTAGAAACCTTGATCTTGAAACCTCTCATGGTGGCACAAGTCAGATTACATTTCTGTCAAGCTTGAGTGTCCTTTTTTTGTCTCCTTCCAAAGTGTAGAGAATAGGCTAAATGATAATGTCAGGACAAATTACAAATGGCTTCAAGTAGTAGGACTAAAGTCAGGTCCCATGGATGGGAGAAAAAAAAATTGAAGTGTGTGTGTGTGTGTGTGTCTGTGTGTGTCTGTGTGTGTCTGTGTCTGTGTCTTTGTGTGCCTGTGTGTGACTGCATGTCTATGGCTGTGTCCCTGTATGTCTGTCTTTCTACACATACCCACACATAACACCATCACTCTGGCTCAAGATGGTAGCCCAAGACACTCTGTGTAGCCCCAGATGGCCTGGAACTTTATGTAGACCAAGCTGGCCTATGAACTCAGATATCTGCCTCCTAGGTGCTGGGACTAAAGGCATGCACTGGCTTAAACTATGTACAGGAGAATGACCTTGAACTTCTGGTCCTGTGCTTACATTTAAGTGCTAGCTCACAAGTGTGTGTGCTACCACACATGGTTTATGCAGAGCTGGAGATCCCAGTCCAGAGCTTCCTGCATGCTAGGCAAACACTCTACCGACTAGGCTACACCCACCCCTAAACTGGACTTTTTCATTCTTCACTCCACTTCAGATAATGAAGTAAGTATAGCTATGATGCTAGGGAACAGGAACTAACCCCAGAAGAATCCTAGAACAGAACTGGCAACTAACAGTGTCTAGCAGGAAAAAGTATTAAGGCTAGGATGCCCCAAGAAGATTGCTATGAGTTCAAGGCCAGCCTGGGCTGCCGAGTAAGATAGTGTCTGAAAACAAGAGATGGTTGTGTGAGACAAGCACAATCCAAAGATCACTCCTGGGCACCTAGGCTTGTCTGTACAGTCTCTTAGCCTTCTCTACCATGTCTTCTGCATAGTAAGACCATCTGAAACCTGACCTTGATAGCAGTGGAAAGTGAATTCAGAATTTCTGGGAACACTCTGGTAGAGGGAGAGGCAGAGGCAGAAGCCACTTTGGTGTGCTTGCTTTGGAGGGCTTCCCCATCTGGGTCTCTCTACCCGCTCTCCCTGAGACTGATGTCTCTGCCTGATGTCAGTCCATGGAGACAGGGCCATACAAGCCATGCTAAAGTACTAATTATTGCAACAGTAATAAGCCGTGCAGTGGTGCCACACACCTTTAGTCCCAGCACTCAGGAGGCAAAGGCAGATAGAACTCTGGGCTCAAGCCCAGCCCCATCTACAGAACTAGTTCTAGCAGAACCAGGGCTACACAGAGAAACCCTGTCTCAGGAAAAAAAAAAAAAAAAAGGAAAAAAGAGCCACAGTAATAAATGGCCAACCTTCTTTGAGCAATTTGTGTACTGGGTAGTCTGTCCAGATGAGCGTTTCCCAGCATCGTCCGAAGATGGTACCAATAACCCAGTAGGAAGCCCAGTCGTGAAATTATTGACTTGTTAAAAGTCATGCAGCTAGTGAGTGACAGCCCAGTTTGTCACAGCTTATTAGGTGCTTGACTAAAAACATTTCCAGGAGGATTTTTCATCTTCTTGCAGTCTTCCACAGTCCACACCTCTTTCCTGGACTCTGCCTTCAGGCAGGATGGCTCTCCTCCATGCAGGCTCTCCAAGGCAGGCCCCTGGCGATGCTGGGGCTTTCTGCTGGCCACACACTCTCTTGCTGCCGCTCACTGCTTTACCTTCGGGCAGGGCTGCAGCACTTCAGGGTGTGCCCTGTGGTAGACACTCACCACAGTGAGGCTCTGTGTCCTGCCCTAGCTAATCCTTCTGCCCAAATGGCAGCCTCAAGCAGGCATTCTTAATTATGACTCCCCTAAAATTACAAGGAAAGTTCTCCTAACAACTTTGTTCTTCTTCTCATGAGATTGTGGGACTCTGTCAAAAGAGTGTGCCTAGTCACCTTTCAGTTCCCAAAGGCTGCTCCTGGCTTAGGAGTATTGCTCAAATGCGTCGTCGTTAGGGAAACATTACTGCCAGAAGCCCTGGCTCAGGCATCACTGAAGCCCTTACCCCTGAGTAGGGTGGTGTTTGAGAATCATTCATCCCAGGGCAACTCCAGGGAAATCCCGCTTTGACAAATTGGCCTAGCCAGGCTCTATTCCAGCCCTGCCCCCCCTGGCTTGGGCCCCTCCCTGAGGCCCCCGGCCTGGCCCAACCCCCATTCCCCATGCACATAAAAGGGTCGAATTCTCGTGGCTGCTCCATAAATTTTATTCCGTAAATATTAGTTTTCCCTGTGTTTAATAAAGCAGTGGCCCACCTCCCCGCCTACCCGCCCGCTCCCCGGGGCCGGGGCTGGGGCCAGGGCTGGCTGGTGGGAGAAGGGACTCTTTCAATTGCTTTGGAGTATTTTTAGAAAAAAAAATAATATAAGGTGGTTTACACGAGCAAGCCAGCAAGCCAGGAGCAGGGCTTGGGACCTCGAGGAAGTTCCTGCAACTGGACCTAAAAAGTAGAGAAACAGCGCCACCTAGGTCGCGAGGCCTACTTGGTCTTGCTGGCGATTCCCCCATACTGTCAGCTAAGGAGCAGCCAGCTAGTGCAGGTCACTCCTTGCTGAAGGGAAAGTCCTCTCTATGCTCCAGCTGGATGGTACTCTCTTACCTGGTGTCTTATAGGGTTTCTCAGCAGCCCTTCCAAGTGAAGACCACATTGGGTTCTGGAAAACCCCCACCAGGGCCATTCCTTTCTCTTGACACCAGGAGCTAGCCTCCTGATCCAGGAGTGTTTCCTGATCCAGGGATAGTGATGTAACTAAGAAGGAAAGAACCACCTCATCTCCATCTTCCCTGGAATTCCTAGAGCCCAAGACGACAAAGAGAGAGAGTTCTGTGCTTCTGTACTCTGGACCGGCAGGTCATCTGACAAGGCTCATCCCAGGGCAGCGGGAGGCCCCTCCTTGTTCATTTAAGCCTCCCTTAGTTCCCAATCCTTTACCACCACTACAGGTGGGAACCGTCAGGAGAGTCTCAGGAGCCCCTGTTTATGCTGCAGAGATGGTGGAGATGGGAGGGACGAAGAACTGCACCTCTCCTACCTGGCTGTTGATTTCCCGTCATCCCTGATTATTTTCTCCTACTCATAAAACTACAAAGATTTGCTCCACAGAGCTTAAGAAAACCCTAACTCTTCTAATGACTCCAATCTGACATGAGCTAACCTCTGCTAACCCCAACACTACTCATGAATGTACCCTATGCTAACAGCCACTTTCTTGTGTGCTTTGGTTTCCTCTTTTCATGAGAGTTTCTAACTAGTTGGAAGTGTCACCATGATGACGTTTGGGTACTAAAGGCACAGCTATGTTAACAGTCTTTTAAGCAATCAAAACGTATTTTTCTAGGTTCTTCTCCGAGGAATCTGCCTTTTGTAATAATAGTCTTTGGGGTGGGAAGAACCTGTTTGAAAGGAGTAAATGAAGAAGCCATCAACCATAGTTACTCATCCTCGGTGCATGGAAAAGTTGAAACAGATTATACTAGGCCCTTAGATACAGGAGAAACATCAGGTAAAGGAGGAAGTTGCTTTTTGGGGGTGACTCCTAGTTGTTGATCCCAAGTATACTATATAATACTCAAGATCAAGGTTAACTTGTTGAGCTTGGCACCTTCCTCTGTCCACTTTCCTGGGCCTCAGAAGACCCTCCCTTGAGCGAATGAAAGGATTGGGTCAGGCAGCTTGTCTGCGTGTGAGGGGTGGGGACCCCAGGGGATCCATGTTAGAGAAGCTCCAGCCCCCATCTTCTCTTTAATCTCAGAGCCCTTTTAGGGAACACTTTCCCTCAGGTACTGCATGGCAGTCCTTTATGTATCTTCCCAGGTCTGTGGTTTCCACCCCTCTACCCTGGCACATGGGGTGTCATTAGATGGTGCCAAAGTACTCTACCAAATGCTTACTCTTGTTTGCTGCCTGGTAAGCGGCATACTCTCTGCTTTCCTTTCTGGATCCCAGCAGACCTTTGCTTGCTTCCCACATCCCTGTACCCCTGTGAGTGAGTGCTGGCCTCTGGGCACCCAACTCTCATGGACTTCTGAGAATCGGACTGACCTACCAGGGGAACCCGGAAGAGGCACTGAAAGAACAGCAGGGTGTGGGGAGCACACAGCCATTGACTCACCTGGGAAGACTGTGCCAGGATTGCTTGGACTGCTGGGCCAAGGGCCAGTAGTTAAAGGAGCATGCAGTATGCCCTACCTCCTTGGGCTTTGGGGCCCCAAAACAATGGCAGAACTGGAACTGGGGAGTGGGACTTGGGGGCTTCTGGGAGTCTCTTCTGGGTGTTATATTTACTTTTTCATATGGGAGGTTGGAAGGGGAAGCCCATCCCAGCTCAGCATTGTTGTCTAACATGGTTAATCAGATCCTATAATCCTGCTGTGGAAATATTGGGCCTCACTCAAAACAATAGAGACCAAGAATATTGTGGTTAAATTTCAACCAGCTGCCTCCCTGGCCTGTTTGCCTAACCCCTACCTCCCTCTCTCGGGCCAGAGTCCTCCCAGCTTTATGGACCCCTGATAGGATCGACAGCCTGGTCAGAAATTGGTGACAGGAGAGGGGAGAGTAGAGTAGGGGAGAGACGGCCCCCTCGGCTGCTGTTCCATCTGTCCTTTCCTCCCTCCCCAGGCCTTGAGTGGGGAACAGGGGTGATAAGAGAGGTCAAGAACAAGCGCTGCTTGGTATCATGGATGGTAAAGAAATTCCATACTCAAGGCATGGTCAGGAAAGACTTGTGATATTATTATTGTCATCTGATGCCCCCCAGGGCCCTGAGCAGGGCCCAGTGGGTCTTGCATCCCTCTTGGGAGGGATGGGAAGACACTGGGTGGGAAGGTGGAGTGCTAGTAACCCAATAGAACAGCAACCTTAGTGCTAATAATCTGATGAAGGTGTGTGGTGGAGATGTTCTTGACAGCTTGAGTGTTTTCATGGTGGAGGCTAGCTCCATTGTGATGCTAACTTCCATAGCTGGGAATTAAATGTAGCAAGGCAATTTATAATATCAAGCCAAAGGAATACATTAAAATTAAAAAAGAAGCATGAGTCTTGAGTCAAAAGATAAGAAGCAGTGTCCGGCTTGTGATCTGTTCATCAAGAGCCAGAGAAAGCTGCCTCCGCACACTCTGGGCCTCCTGAGGTTTGTACTTGGCCGTCATACACCCCAGATGTACAGGCCCCAGGTTGCAGCCACACTGCTCCTGGAGGTGTCACCAGTCAGTGACGTGAGTTACAGTGAGGCCCTGGTTCTAGCACTGTGGACTATTGAACGGTCAAAGTATACATGCATTTTTAGGATTTGAAGAATGGAAATAGCAGGCCTGTGCCAAGTGAAACTATTAATCTGTTCGTATAGGGCAGGGCGGTACAACACAGTGAAGAAGTCTTGAAACTTTTTTTTCCCTAAGGGTGCTGAGTGATGGGTGCCAGGGACCCTGAGGAAAACTCTCCAAAGCCACTGTAAAACAGATACTGCTTGGTGGGAGCTGAGCTTCCCACCAGAAAGAGGCCTGGGAGCAAGCAGTTCCTGGAAGTAAGCCTGTAAGACGTGCATATGCTTCTGGGCATGAGTCCCCAAAATAAGTAAATGGTGGTCAGCAGCTGGGACTGAAGAAGGTATGGGCACGGGCACCTTGATGATCTAAATCAAATGGAAGCACATTCACATCCAAGTGGTTGAGACACTGAGTGGGACTGCTTCAGTGGGAGAGAGGTCCCCAAAGAAGCTCTAGGCAACTGGCCGTGTCATTGACCAGAGAGTAGGACAGGAGAAGCTAGAACGGACCTCATGGTGCCAATGGACTTGAATTGCACATGGAAAAGACCAATGAGAAAGAACAGTTCAGATTACTACTGAAGACTTGAAGGAGCTGGCATAAGTTTGTTGGCAAAGTTTTGGGAACAGATAGAAAACAAGAATTACTGACCTCGCATTAACTCAAAGCATGTGTATAATGAGCATCCCTACCAACTGGTGTTGTTACCTCTGTGTGGCCACATAGACACACGCCTTGTTTTCAACAACCCTTCAGAGGCCAAAGCAGACATTTAAACGATGGGCTTCATTTACCCAGGTTACTCAAGTGTATGAAATAGATTCCCTCTCTCTCTCTCTCTCTCTCTCTCTCTCTCTCTCTCTCTCTCTCTCTCTCTCTCTCTCTCTCTCTCTCTCCCCCTCTCCCTCTCTCCCTCTCTCTCCTCTCTCCTTCCCTCCTCCCCTCTCATTTCAAAATCTCATATATAACTATTATTTTGTACTTACTCTGAACTATTTTGTGTCCGTTTACATTTACATATTAGTACCTTTAAAGGGTAGATTATCTTTCTTCACTTTGAGCTTCATAAAAAAGTTGGAAATTACCTTCATGGGCTGGAGCTATAGCTCAGTGGTACCGCACCTGCCTAGCTAGTGTGCTCAAGGCCCTAGGCATGCTGGTGGAAAAAAAAATGAGTAAAGTGGAATCTTTAACAATAAAATTGCTTTTTAAAAAGGAAGAGAAAAACAAAAACAAAGAAGAAAAAAGAAAACAAATAGCCAGGCAGTGGTGGCACACGCCTTTAATCCCAGCACTCGGGAAGCAGAGGCAGGCGGATCTCTGAGTTTGAGGCCAGCCTGGTCTACAGAGCAAGTTCCAGGAGAGCCAGAGCTACACAGAGAAACCCTGTCTCGAAAAACCTAAATAAATAACTAATGAATTAAGTAAATAATAGGAAGAGGAGGGGCTGAAGGAGTGGCTGGTGGGTAGGGTGGTTCAGAGCACTGGCTGCTCTTGCAGAGGACCAGGGTTCAGTTCCCATTACCCACATGGTGGCTCCAAAGCCACTGCTAGCTCTAGTTCCAGGGGATCTACACCCTCTCCTGAACTCCACAAGCACCAGGTACACATGTAGTACACAACCATGTGTACATACAGGCAAGACACCAGTACATGTAACATAAGTTAGATCTAAAAACAACACTTTTTAAAAGGAGGACAGAACAACAGCAGGAGCCAGCAAGGAAACCACACTTGCTCAGAAAGTAGAAAGTCAAGCTCACTCCCTGGGTGACCTATCTTATCTTTCTCAATCACACGCCTCTCTTTGCTCTGTCAGGGGCTTGTCAGGCTTCTCAGGGCCCTCTCGAGGCTGTTCTGTCTACTTAGACTGCTCCTTCCCTAGTTTTGTGCCTGCGTCAAACTTCTGATTCTTTCAGGTCTTTGCAGAGTGCCCCTTCCCCGAGGTCTATGCTCGCCAGTCTACCCGCTGACCTCCCCGCCCCTACAAGAGGGCTGATTCGAAAGCCCTTGCCTTGTCCATGTGCCTTATTCATTGTCCTCCCTAAGTTCTTTCTAACACAATGTATATTTTACTCCATTCATGTTTGTTTTTAATTGTTTGTTGCCCCAATTCTTCCCACTAGAATAAAGTTTCACGAGAGCAAGAATCTAGATTTTTTTAAAAAAAAAATTGTTTTTTGTCTCTGCTCAGTGGGTGATTTGCACTTACCACCAAGTTTGGAGGCTTGAGTTGGTTCTCTGGGACCCTCACAGTAGAACACAAACACACAGGCACACATGAGTGCTCACACGCACACACAAACACTCACACTCACGTGCACACGTGCACACACACGGACACGCGAGTGCACACACTAATTTTTATCTTCTCATATCCCAGCGACCAAGGAGAATTATGCATTAAGTAAATGTCTTTTCATTGAGTTAATGAATGAAAAAGATTCACATGCATTCCCATTTTAATATCAGCAGGATCTAAGAATATCTTAGAAACTTGTGGGTAGAAGCAATATAATTTGTATTGGGGGCAATCTGATGTAGTGGGGGCTAAATATCTCTTATCAGCTATTACTGTGGTAGAATGAGTTTTGGTTTGTACAAACTAAGACTATCAGCAAGTAGAAAGAAGTATATTCCTTCTGGCTTTTGTTACTCCAGGTTAGCAGTTCTCAACCTGTGCCTCTCTCAACCCTTTTGTGGCTTAGGCAACCCTTTCATGGGGGGTCACCTAAGACCTTTGGAACACACAGATATTTACATTATGATTCATAACAGTAATGAAGTAGCAATTAAAACAAGTTTATGGTTGGGGGAGTGTATTAAAGGGTATTAAAGTATCAGAAGGTTGAAAACCACTGCTCTGGGTCTTCAGCATCCTTTGGGTGATATCTACTAGGAGGGACTGGGTAGGAGTGGGAATGGAAAAATACAAATCAAGCATAAAAAGCTGACAGGCATGGAAGAGCATTACTCTAGTGTGGGATGATGCCCATAGTTGGACATTCACTGAACTAGTTTTTTCCAAGATTTTTGTCCTAAGCAAATAATTCCAAATAGAGCCACTAGGGCACAAATAAAGCCCACTGGTAAACACACCATCATCCTGTACAGAAATACATTTTACATCAGTTCTTCAAGAGCTGGAGAGATGACTCAGAGGAAAGAGCCCATGCGGTCCTTGCAAAGGACATGAGTTTGGGTCTCAGCACCCACCTCAGGCAGATGACAGCCACCTTTAACTCCCATTCCTGGGGGATATGATGTCGTCTCTGGCTTCCATAGGCTTCTGCACACACAAGAAATATAAATCTTTTTTGAAAGTTAGAATACAGAGTAATAGATTTCATTATGACATTTTCATAGGTCCATGACATTTTTAAAATTCTTTCTTAGTCATTCTCTTCCCACTTCCCCACCTTTCCGTCTCCTTCTGGTCTCTTTCGTCCCTCAAGTAGTACACATATCTCCCCTGTACCTTCCCACCCCTGCGTTTACATCACATGCATTCCGTTATCCTCTTTCCCGC
>NW_022196896.1:100910374-100915927 GCF_008632895.1 Mastomys coucha | reverse complement strand
CCCCCCCCCCCGCCTCCATTTACTTTATATTTGTGATACTGGACATTGAACCTCGTGCTTGCACATTCTGGGCAAGCACTCTACCATGAGCCTTTATCAGCTCTTTCTCTTTTTATTTAAATTTTAAATTTTTATTTATATGAGTACACTGTAGCTGTCCTCAGACACACCAGAAGAGGGCATCAGATCCCATTCCAGATGGTTGTGAGCCACCATGTGGTTGCTGGGAATTGAACTCAGGACCTCTGGAAGAGCAGTCAATGCTCTTAACCACTGAGCCATTTCTCCAGCCCCTCCCTTTTTCTTTTGACATGGGGTGTCGTTGTGTTGTCTGAGATGACCTTGACTGTTTTCCTGCCTCCACTTCCCAAGGAGGTAAGGTTGAAGGCCTATGGCCCAAGAAACACATTTGTATGATTGTCTATCTACAAATGTTGGTCTATAGGAAGGCTTTCCCACCATCTTTTTCTCTGACTTGAGGGGTAAACACTCTGTGACTAATTCTGCTGGTTCAAAGTCATCAAAGCAAAGTCTTGAATGCCCGAATCTCTCTGAAGTGCCTTGTAATGAGCTTATTGTTTGGCCAAAGGTACCTTGACATTCTCATTTCTAATCAATAGCTAGCTTTCAAAGCATTGTTAGATTTGTGGTTCTAATTGGGTCTCTAAATGTGTTTTGAACTGATCTGAGGGATGAAAGAGAAGCACACTTCTTCCAGATAGGACAAATGTGTTGGGACCTCTTCCCAATCCCCAACCCCCCCAAAAATCAAAATAGGAGTCAAAATGATCTCAACCAGTTGTGGAATTAAAGTATGAGGGCTTAATAGTCTAAGGTAACAACTCTTGAAAGGAAAAAAACAGTTCTCTAGATTACACAGAAAAAAAATAAATAACTGACTTGAATAAAGGTCAGCAACCCAGCATGCTTGCCCAAGGAGTTACTCACCGAGGAAGCATGCCATCTCAGAGGCACACGGGTCTAAGCTCCGACTCCCATTGCTTCACGTGCAAGGTCTGAGCCACACTTGTGCCTTTTGTAACCAGTTTCCTCGTCTACACAATGGACAAGGTGCCAGCTTTCCTAAGGGCTTTGCAAAGGTCCCTGTGAGTAGGTCATGTCACTTGACTCTTCATTGCTAGGGCTATCCTAGTGTTTGTCCCACACCTTTGAGTGGCCTTTTCATTCATTGCAATCTTCCTTTTCTGCTCTCGAAACTGATCTTGCTCAGGAGGTTTCCAGCCCCAAGCTAATTGTTTCTTGATTTCATATTCTAGGTGAAATTCATTTTCTCTATTAACCTATCTAGTTGATAACACACTTCCCTATGCTCATTTATGAACAGCATTTGTGGCTTTATAATTGCCTTTGATTGTAATGAATAGAACAGTAAGCTCCTGGGGATGAAACTACACCTTCTGTTTTGCCAGTTGCCTTCTCTTTTCCTCCATGCCTCTTACACTGTCATGTCCAGGTAGATGTTTCCTAGCAGAAAGATGCAGGACCTGGGATGGCAGGTGGGTAAAGCACAAGTGTGAAGATCTGATTTTGCATCTGTAGAATTCATATACAGTTGTTGCTCTTGGGGGCACGTATCTGCAGTCCTGGTTGGTGCTGCCACCAGATGAGAAACGAAAACAGGAGAATTTCTGAAAGCTCACAGGCCAGCTAACCTGCTGTGCCCACCAGCGAACAGCCAGGAGACCGTCTTAGGCAGTGTGCAGTGCAAAGACTAACACTCAAGCCTTCCCTCTGACATGGACACCCTCACATATGAACACATACATATGCTTGCATACATGTACATATTTCACACATACAACTAGTTTGTTGTTGTTGGTGGTGGTTCTTTGAGACACCATTTCTCTGTGTGGCCCTGGCTGTCCTGGAACCCACTCTGTAGACCAACCAGACTGGCTTCAAACTCAGAGATCTACTTGCCTCTGCCTCCTGAGCGATGGGATTAAAGGTGTGCGCCACCAACTGGCTAACAGAACTGATTTTAAAAAAAGAAAGAAAAAAGAAGGAAGAAAGGATAGAGAGAGAGAGAGAGAGAGAGAGAGGAAGAAAGAAAGAAACAAACAAAGTAAGTAAGTTAGTTGCAGGGCTTACCAATGGCTACTGCTGTCAGGTCACACAAACTCAGTGTCTTCAACTATTCCCAGTAGAAAGATTATACAAGTCAGAGGAGTGCCACCATTTCTAGTGAATGCAGCAGAGAGTGAACATAACTTACACACAACACAGCAACAATCAAGGATAGCCTTGACCATGTTTTTCAACCGTCTCAACAATCAATGAGGTAGGAATTGTTTTTGTTTTTGATTTTGATTTTTTGAAATAGGTTCATGCTTTGTCACTAGCCTGGAATTCTTGATCCTCTTGCCTCAGACCCCTGGGTGCTGACGTTCCAGGCAAGTAGTACCACGCCTGGCATTATTCTCATTTTATGAATGAGAAGGCTGAAATTCTGAAAGGTCATGTGAGCAGAAGTTACAGAGCCAGTGTTCTGCTCCTACCAGGTCTGGTGCTGTTCCTGCAGGGTTAGAGCTGTTGTGTCCCTAGCCACCTAAGGACATTTGAGTACCTATTCCTGGAACTTCTCTGGTTGTGGCCCAACACCACTGGAATTAGAGCTGAATTAACCTGGTCAAATGGCATAACTGTGAGGGGTAGGGGAAATGGTATTTTAGCAGTAAGGATCCTATGTAGTTCTTATGTGTATGTTAGTATATAGTGTATGCATATATCATTATATACTATAAATATACTGCACTTCTACTATAGCATTAAAATAAAATTTACTAAAAATGTCAAATGGCTGTTTAACCAAACGGATGTTTAAATTATTGGGTCCTATGATGTATTTTCAAATTCGTTTTAAAACATTTGTTGTTGGTGGCGGTTGGTTGGTTTGTTTTGTTTTGTTTGAGACATGGTCTTTTTATACAGCCCTGGCTGGCCTGGATTCACTGTGTAGACCAGGCTAGCCTGGAACAAATAGAGATCTGTCTGCCTCTGACTCCTGAGTGCTGGGATTAAAGGTGTGTATTACCATACCGGGCCTTAAAAACTTTTTATTAAATTTAGAGAGGAGAGAAGAGACACAGAGAGACAGAGAGACAGTCAGAGAGACAGACAGACAGACAGACAGACAGAGACAGAAAGATAGCAACAGAGAGACAGAGAGATGTACACACAGAGTGATGGGGAATAGGGGATGTGTTTGTGTGGGCAGAGATACAGAGACAGACAGACAGACAGACAGACAGACAGAGACAGGAAAATAGCAACAAAGAGACAGAGAGATGCACACATAGAGTGATTGTGGGGAGAGGGGATGTGTTTGTGTGGGCAGAGGACCACTTGTGGGAATCCGCCTCTCCACTCACCACGTGGATCTCCGGACTCAAACTTAGGCTTTCATGCTTGGCAGCAAGCACCTTTACCTGCTGAGCCATGGAATCAGCCCTCCCAGTCCTTACAACCCATTTTTCTAACCTTTGCTCTCATAGACACAAAATAAATTGTATTTTTAAAGAAATAGATTTTTCTTTGTTTTTCAAAATAAGGATGAATGAGGTGTAGATGAGATCTAAGTGTGAAGGAAAAAAGGTATCCCAGACCATTGGTGCCTCTGGAATGGCACATCTCAGATCTCTCATTATAATGCTAACAGTTTGGTGATAATAATATTCAGGGACTGGCTTAGTTCAGAAGCCACTCAACATCTGAGTGGCTAAGAACACCAACAACCAAAAATTTGTCTAAGTTCTTTAAATTTATTGTTGTTGTTGTTGTTGTTATTATTATTATTATTATTATTAGTAGTAGTAGTAGTAGTAGTAGTAGTAGTAGTAGTAGTAGTGTATGTGTTTTTCCTGCATATGTGTCTATGTGCCAGATGTATGCAGTACCCTTACAAGTCAGAAGAGGGTGTTGGATACCCTGGGACCAGAGTCAGTTCTGAGCTGTGGATGCTGGAACCCATGTGGATGCTGGAACTTAAACCCAGGTCCTTCACAAAAGCAGCAAATGCTCTTCACTGCTGAGCCATCTCTTCAGCTCCAATGACCTAAGTTCTCAAAGCCCAGACTTGAAGTGCTCCAGGTTGTAGGGTATAATGGTGCATGCCTATAACTTCAAAGTAGAAGAGACAGGATTGCCAGTTCAAGGTCAGGTGAGATCTTGTCTCCAAACAAATAAACAAATGGAGTTCCAAGTGACTTCCAGAGAGCCCCACCAGTTCCCCCTGCCCCAAGTACTGGGGATTGAACCCAAGGCTTTGCGATTTTCCACAGCATCACAGCACTCTTTTCTTGGATGAAATGGGAGCAGGTAGATCATACACATTCATGAAACTTTTAAAGAATACCATTTTTAAAGGACTATTTTGGGGTTCTAATATCTGCCCATCTATACGCTTTGCCCTGTCTCCTCTTTCACACTATGATTCTTCTCCTTTTGAATGTAAGTTTCTAAAGATCTGACACATGTCAAATAAGAGCTAGTTAGGCAGTGGAGCTGCCGCTGGGCATCAAGTGTGCCTCTGCAGAGAGCTGCCTCCTGAGCTGGGTTTGGGCTTCTCTAATACTCAAACCTTCTCAGCCAGGCTGATCACTTAGATGCAGGGATTGAAGATGTGTGCACTTCAAAAGGCACACTGTGGAGCTTTACCTGTTGCAAACCTTCTATTTCTAACAGGAGCTTTATCTAATTAGCAAAATCTCCACAGTTACTTCTCTATTCCTCTGAGCACACGCACACACACATGCAAACACACACGCACACAAGCACACTGAGGATTGAACCCAGGTCCTCACACATGCTAGGTACCTGTTTATGTCTGAGATACTTGCTTAATTCCATGCCCAGCAATTATCTCTCTCATTTTTTTCTTTTACCGATTTTTACAACTGCAAGCTCTGAAAAATAGCCTTGAGATTACTTTACATGTTAGGCTACATCTAAAATTTGAGCTCAAAGAATTTGGAGTTTCGTTTGGTGGAGTATCCTTGTGTTCCTAGCACTTGAGAGGCAGAAGCAGGTCCAGGCCATCCAGGGCTACCTGGTGAGACTTTGAGAGGTGGAGGTGAGGGGCTGGAGAGAGTTTATACTTCAAAGCCATCCTTTTCTCAGGACACAATGGTGCTTTGAGATCTGAATCTTGAGCAAGGCAAGATTACATACACTTGTAAGTTACATACACTTGTAAGTGCATGTGAACCCTGCACTTGGGAAGCAGAGTTAGGAAGATCAGTGGTTCAAGGTCATCCTCAACTATGTGGCAAGGGATCAGCCTGGCTACCCGAGATCCTGTTTCAAATACATGAGCAAAACAAACGACCTGAACGTCAAATATAGATTGTCATGGGTCTCCTGCATGCGTGTGTGTGTGTGTGTGTGTGTGTGTGTGTGTGTGTGTACTTCCCCTGTAATCCCAGCACTCTGGAAGTGGAAGCAAGAGAATCCAGAGCTAAAGGCTAGTAGGTGAGACTCCATCTGCAAAGAAAGGAAGGGGGTGAGGGTGAGGGTGAGGGTGAGGGTGAGGGT
>NW_022196896.1:100875511-100909063 GCF_008632895.1 Mastomys coucha | reverse complement strand
GCAGCACGGTCAGTGCTCTTCCATCTCTGTGGATGTCCCCGCTTTAGCTGTTCTTCATTCTTGGCCTTTCCCTTTTCACCTTCATCTCCCTTGTTTGTTTTAACAGTGTCTCCAGCCCTGTTTGACTCCTGACAAGGCTACCTTGCCTCCACCTCCAACCTCTAGGTCTGTGCTCCGCAGTATAGGGTCCCGAGCTGTGCACCGGGTCAGTACAGAACCCTGCTCCTCCAAGCTGAGAAAGGAGTGTTGCCAGAGCCAGGGTGGGGCACCAGGTTATGAATGACCTCCAGCTTTTGGGTTTGCTTCTCCGCAGGGGACACCGTAGGCGGTTGTGCGGTCCGGCCACTGTCCCCCAGCCCCCCTCTTGCGTCCGGCTGCGACGTGGGTTGCGGTCTCCGTGGGGGTGGCATCTCCTGTCCAGGAGGTTTGCGCCTGGTGGGGCTCCCCGGAGCCACGAGGAACGGGAAGGCGAGACCAGGGTGGGGTGAGGCCCGTCAGGAGGACAATCGCAGGCAGCGCAGGGGGCGCAAAGGGCAGCGGGCGGGTGGCCGCGCGGCTGAGGAGCGCGCGGGACAGGGCTGGCTGGCCTTGGGGCCGCCCGCCGGAGGGGGAGGAGGCTGGGCCGCCCTTGCTGCAGGTTCGCTGTCGAGCGCGCAGGAGGCAGGGACATGGATAGGGTGCGGTCTGCGCGGGTCCCGAGCCCGGATCTCTTCCATTTCCCCTCTCACTCGACCCCGGGCTGCGCCGCAGACGGCAGCAGCTCCCGCTCTGCCCGAGCCGCCTGACCGCCGGGCCGGGGTGCTAACCGCGGGTCCCTCCAGTCCGCCGGCCCGGCCAGCCCAGCCCAGCCCGCCGGCCCGCAGCCCCGCCGCCCGCCGCCCCCCGCCGTCGCCGCGTTGCCAAAACAAACGGGCCGGCCTATTTATTGGCGGCCGGCGAGCCGGGCAGCTCAGAGTCGAGGCGCCGAGGGGGACAGCACGCCGCCACCAGCCAGGGCCCCGGGCCCCCCGCCCCGCACCTGAGTCCCGTCGGCCTTGAGCCGCGTCGCGCTGCCCATGGCGCCCCCGCCTGGAGTCCCCAAGAGCCACCCAGACGCCTGAGTCCCCGAAGCTGTCCCAGCCACGCGCCCACCCATCAGCCCACCAGGCGCCCTCGCCCGCCGCTCTCCCGGGCTCCCCGGCCATGTCTCCCGCCTGGCTCCGGCCCCGACTGCGGTTCTGTCTGCTCCTGCTGCTGCTGCTTCTGGTGCCGGCGGCGCGGGGCTGCGGGCCGGGCCGGGTGGTGGGCAGCCGCCGGAGGCCGCCTCGCAAGCTCGTGCCTCTTGCCTACAAGCAGTTCAGCCCCAACGTGCCAGAGAAGACCCTGGGCGCCAGCGGGCGCTACGAAGGCAAGATCGCGCGCAGCTCTGAGCGCTTCAAAGAGCTCACCCCCAACTACAACCCCGACATCATCTTCAAGGACGAGGAGAACACGGGAGCCGACCGCCTCATGACCCAGGTGAGCGCGATCGGTCCTCCCAGCGCGCCATCGAAGCATCGCCACCTGCCCGGCCCTATCCTCTCGCCTGGCACCTTTTTTTTTCTCAACTGCCTGGCACGCCCCCTGGCACCTGCCCTTCTCGTGAATCCCGGGTGTCTTTCTGCCCAAGACGGGCTGGCCGAGGGACCCCGCGGGAGTGTTGGCATCCGGGATCCCGCCCCGGTATCTTTGAGAGGAACTCTTTGCCGGCTGCCAAGCCCCACAGCTCAGCAGGTTGGCGGGCGGCCCCTCTGCCCGCGAGGGTTAGCAGCTCAGGTCAGATCTGGCACCTGAGGTACCTGGACCTGGCTGCCTCTTGTGCCTCCAGGGACCACGAAATCCTTTTCGGCCTCTAACATTTCTCAGAGCCCAGCCCTGGTCATTACGAAGCCATTTGGCATCCCTGAGGCGAAGAAGCTCGGGATACTAGGGACCCCATGGTCCCCTTTCCTCCCCTTGTGCCCTTGGTTAGCTGCACTGCTCTCTCCTGGAGCAGCGACTTGGCTGGTTCTGGGCTTAAGGAATAGCAGGGAAAAGTTGAGTGTGGAGACAGAGGTAGGAGAGGGAACCAGCCGAGGGAGCCCACGTGTCTGTCGCGAGGGCTGAGCGGCGCGGTTGCGGTTAAAGGGTGGGGTGCTGGAGACTTCAGGCTCTGAGACCAAGCTTGGGGAGAAATCCTTGAGCTTGGAAGCACGGACAAGAAGGACTGGAAACAGGAGTAGGGGTGCCTAGGAAGGGAGGGGGCAGAGCTGACACTAACTTATCTCTGCATGCACAGAGCAGGACCTAACTCTGCCAGACATCAAGGTCACACACTTTTTTTTCCTCCGAAGCCTGATGTGCCTTGGAAAAGATACACACCCCTTTCCGCTAGGGTCTACGGGCTCTTCCCCTGTCAGTAGGCTGCCTTTCGGAAGAGCAACTTAACCACGGCCTTCAGCCTGCGCCCTGGCGCCGGGGCCGGCCGGCCGATGTCGGGGCCGAAGGTTGGCCGGTGGCCGGGCCGGGCTGAGCGCCTAGGAATGCAGATAAGGATCCGGGCCACAGGCTGGGCAATCATTGACAGCGAACGCCCAGGCTCTGTACCCGAAGGAGGGGGTAGAGGGGAAGAGTCAAGCGCGGCAGCTGGCTAGTAAGGCGGACAGATGTACGTGAGGTCTAAGAACTGGATCACGGGGCTCTAGAAGGAGCTAACGGAGCCTAGCTACACCCCCATCCCGGGCAATGAGCACCCTCAAGCCAGGCTGCACAGTGCGGAAGACGGCCCAGGCCTTGGATCTTAGTCATTGTTGACTCTTGAGGTGAAACCCAAGGGTCTGTAGGCCCCGGGCTCTGTGGGGACAGAGGTAGGTTGATAGATACTTGGCGGGATCTCACACCTTACCTAGGTGTTAAAGACTGATGGAGGGGTCCCTCCTCATAGGTGGAAATTCCACTCCCTTTCCTCAGTCAAGTGCATGGTGGCCTGGGCAAATGACAAGGATTCTTCGTGAATAGGCAGCCATCACTGATGATCCTACACTCACACTGTTCAAGGAAGATCCAAGGGTTCAGAACCGGTTTCTTGAGATCAAAGGCCCCGTTTCTTTTTGATCCTTTCCTAAATAAGGACACTGCACCCCGGTGTAGATGTGAGAGCTCCCTGGTCCCTTGTAGGCCCCCCCCCCCCCGTGTCCAAGTCAGATAGGAGGGGCACTGGCTTTCTGCCTGAGATGTCTCCAGCTAAGCATGGGCAGGTGTGGGTTCAAAAGAAGGTTCCCAATGGGAATATTTCGTGTCACTTGCTGGTGGGATCCAAGGGGAGGAATTTTCCTCCAACACCGCCCCCCCCCCCAAGACCTGTGCCGCTGTTGGGGTCTGCACCTGCCCTGCTGCCTAGGCTCGGTGTCTGGTGGCCTCAGCTCTGGGACTGCGGTGACACCTACTGGGCACCTTTGGCCTTGCATGCCCAGCAGGCCAGCCCGCAGGCAGTGAACTGTTCAAAATTTTCTCCCTCGCGGCAGATGATCCACCTTGATGCCTAGGTAAAACCGGGCAACTGGGTTCTGGGAAAACATAGCTACCTTTGTGGGGAATGCAAACGCCAAACAAGTGAGAGGGAGCCAAGTGGATCTCCACAGACTGGAGAAGAGTCCCCTGAGAGTGCACGACTCCATGGGTCCTCCAGATTCGTGGCGCCACTGTGTGGCCTAGTTCCCTGGGGACTCCTGGCTCCTAGACACATTTAGAGTCATCTACTCCTAAGGGGAAAAGGGCAGAGGTCCTCCCAAGTTTTCCGAGTCCTTTGAGTGTTGTGGGAGAGTCGGTCGAAGCTTCCGTCACCTGCACCCCGTGGGTTCCTTTCCCTAACTTCGAGCTCCTTCCCCTCCATAGCGCTGCAAGGACCGTCTGAACTCTCTGGCCATCTCGGTCATGAACCAGTGGCCGGGCGTGAAGCTGCGGGTGACTGAAGGCTGGGATGAAGATGGCCATCACTCAGAGGAGTCTTTGCACTATGAGGGCCGCGCGGTAGATATCACCACCTCAGACCGCGACCGAAATAAGTATGGACTGCTGGCGCGCTTAGCCGTGGAGGCCGGCTTCGACTGGGTGTATTACGAATCCAAGGCCCACGTGCATTGCTCTGTCAAGTCTGGTGAGCCGCTGCTGCCGGGGGGCTGGGCCCGGGGCCGGGGCCGCAGGGCGTGGGCAGGCAGCTCAAGGCCCGGTAGGGTCAAGAAGAAGATGGCTTCCAGGGGATGGAGGCGGGGACCCGAGGGAAGAGGATTTCCTCCAAGGCGGCACCAGCGCTCCCCGCAGCTGCTTTGGACTGCTCGCTCCTCCCATGTCCGGTAGTGTCACGGCAGGAGCCTAGAGAGACAGGGCCTATTCCCCAACCACTGAGTGCTGACCTGGTGGTCCACAGCCCAGAGACGGCTACAGGAAGTGCAAGACAGAACAAGTTGAAGAGATGGAGGAAGCCAGGTGGGCAGGCACCACTGTCCCCCAATCCAGGCCCATGCAGAACAAAGCATGATGGGGCTAGGGGCCAGAGTGTGTCTAGACATCAGAGTGCCCGACCAGAAGCCCAAGAGGTTCAGAACCTACCACCCAAATGCAGGTCAGGCCTCCCAGTGGGGCGCAGGCGTCCCCAGTCTCCTCCCCAGAACCCCAAAGCTGGACATTTTGGAGGTAAAATGGACTCAATAAAGTGGATTTTTTCCCAGATTGGCCGCCTTGTTGATCAAAACTGGCAGGCACTGGAGCCTTGCCCCCTCATCCCCAGTCTCACCAGTGTCCCTGTCACTTACACTTAACCCACTCACGAATGCTTCACATGGTTCTCCTATGGGTCCCACTTGGCTGCACGCCCCCTCTACGTGGGACTATATAGTAGTTGCACTCACTGACTGGCACACTAGACCTTTTTTGGTATTTTTGATTCACCGGGGTTCACGAGGGTGATCCTACTTCGCTCCATCCACAACCTGACCCTTCCAACTGTGTGTACTTAAAATCATACCCACTTCATCTATAAACACCGGTCCAAAGGTCAGCTTGCCAAGTGGCCCCTTCCATTCATTACTCCTGACTCCAGACACGGATCTCCATCCCACCATCTGACACCCGTATGCCCAGCTCCTGCATAAGGGACCAACACATGAACTGAAAATGATGGGCTTTGCCCTTGCCGTTGATCTCCCCCTGAGCACTCGCTCTGGGGATGCTTCAAGGAACCTGTTTTCTCACTTCCATAGACTCAGATGGTCAGCTCGGTCACAGCACTTGGAATGTCAGTCTGGGAGGGCCATTTCTTGGAGGTGTTTGATCAAGTGGTAGAACAGACTATCTAGACCCCAGCAAAGCTAAGCCAGCTTCCCCATTTCCACAAGTCTGCAGCTTTCCTGGGTTCAGGTCACAAATAGCCAGCGGCTCTGCTGACCTCCAGCCTCTGGAATTCATGGCAGAATCCAGTGGGGACAGCATCTGGTGTTCCAGCCCCTGTGTGTTCCTCCCACTGGCTAGGGTTTGGGCTAGGGAGAAAAAGGGTGGAGAATCAAGCTATGGGTTGGTGATGGGTTATCAGAAGCTGAGGTATAGTGATAGTAGAGCATTATCTGAAAACAAGAGAAGCTCTCCTGGGTTAGGGTGCTAGGGGCGGGACACTGTGCCTAAGAATGTGAGCATCCAGCAGTAACACCTTCATGTCCCTTCTACCTACAGAGCATTCGGCTGCTGCCAAGACAGGTGGTTGCTTTCCTGCCGGAGCCCAGGTGCGCCTAGAAAATGGGGAGCGTGTGGCCCTGTCAGCTGTGAAGCCAGGAGACCGGGTGCTGGCCATGGGGGAGGATGGGAACCCCACCTTCAGTGACGTGCTCATCTTCCTGGACCGTGAGCCAAACAGGCTGAGAGCTTTCCAGGTCATTGAGACTCAGGATCCTCCGCGTCGGCTGTCACTCACGCCTGCCCACCTGCTCTTCATCTCGGACAACCATACAGAACCCGCAGCCCACTTCCGGGCCACCTTTGCCAGCCATGTGCAACCAGGCCAATATGTGCTGGTAGCCGGGTTACCAGGCCTCCAGCCTGCTCGGGTGGCATCTGTCTCCACCCACGTGGCCCTTGGGTCCTATGCTCCTCTCACAAGGCATGGGACACTTGTGGTGGAGGATGTGGTAGCCTCCTGCTTTGCCGCTGTGGCTGACCACCATCTGGCTCAGTTGGCCTTCTGGCCCCTGCGACTGTTTCCCAGCTTGGCTTGGGGCAGCTGGACCCCAAGTGAGGGTGTTCACTGGTACCCTCAGCTGCTCTACCGCCTGGGGCGTCTCTTGCTAGAAGAGAGCACCTTCCATCCACTGGGCGTGTCTGGGGCAGGAAGCTGAAGGGACTCTAACCACTGCCCTCCTGGAACTGCTATGCTGGATCCAATAGGCCTCCTCACCAGGAAGGCTCTGCTGGTGGAAAGCACCTGGCCTGAGGATGTCTCTGTCCTCTGCTCCAGAGTGGAGACACCATTGAGACTTGACCAGGTAGTGTTGGGCCCCAAACCTTCATCTTGGTGTTGAGCTATGAGCTGAGCCAACAAGGGGGGTGATGGGCTCTCTTTCCCTAGAGACCTCAAGACCCAGCTAGCTCTGACTGCGACTCTTCACACCCATTCCATCTGTCTTTGGACTGCTTACACCAGTGTTTCTCGGGGCCTGGGTTTGTGACTTTACTGTTGGCAATTGATCACAGTATGAAGAGAGGCTGCCCGTAGGTGGGCTCGCACCTCAGTTGATGCTGCTAGAATCTAGGAGCCAGCAGGGAGCTGGCTGGACTCATTGCCTCTCTGAACTGAAAGACCACGCCAGCCTGGATATCCTGAAATATGACCTGCAGGCCGCACTCCTCCAAACTCCTGAGTCTTTGCTGTCAATGGGCAGAGTCTCTGATTCAGGCAATGTGACCCTACTACCTGGGACTGGGGAAGGAACCTGGATGTCCTTGCCACCCCTACCCAGGCTAAGCTCCTTCTGCTGAACCACACCTCCTCCTCCTCCTTCTCCTCCTCCTCTTCCTCCTCCTCCTCCTCCTCCAGTCTGTCTCCTTCACCTTATTTATTTGCATGGAGGGGGAAACCCACGGGAGAATTTTGGGAATGTTTTGGTCTTTCTTTTGTAATAAAAATTATTTAAGTTGTTAGAGCCTTGGAATCCACCCTGATGAGCAGGACCAATAGACAGGTCACTATAGACATGAGGTAAATGTTCCTACAGGCCCTTCCTCACCTGGCAGATGAGAATGGGGTGCAACTATCGCACAATTCTCTCTCAGCATGGCTGTGCCAGCGATAGCACAGAGATAACTGATCCATCGTCACTTCGTACACCCAGAACCATGGTACTGTGCCCTACTGAGAGCTGGCTCTCTTGCTTTCCCCAAACCTCAGAGCCTGGGTTCTAGACTCTTTTCTATTGGTAAGGAGCTGAAGTATGGAAAAGGAAAGACTACGGAATTCATGACTCTCAGTGGCCCATTCTGGGTATGTCAGAGGTCCATAAACTAGCCATCAAAATTCCCTGAGCAGTTTGTTTAAAGGCTGTTCCTTGCCTCAAGGCTTCTGTCTTCATAGTTCTAAAGGGAGGCCAGGGAACTAATTTTTATAAATATCCCAAACATGGCAAATGGTCCGTGGATGCCAGTCGGCTTTTCGTCACTAGGAAAAAATACTTGAGAAAAACAAGAGAAATGGTTTCTCTTGTTTCAGGGTCTTTGAAGTTCCATTCTGTGACCTGACAGCCGCACTGATCCCCCTCATGACATCTGGGAAACAGAGACAGAGAGAGCAGAAAGTCTGGGGTCAAGATCTACCCTTCAGAAGCATGCTTCTGACCACCTACTCCTACAGCTGGGTCCCACCTTCTCACAGCCTGTCCTGTTATGACCTCGTCATTGAAGATGTTAGTGCCACTGTCTGGGACCAAGCTCTCCTGGGGGGGGGGCGGGCATTTCCCATCCAAACTACACCAGCGCTGCTATGACTAGAGAAGGCCCAGTTTGTTGCCAAGACAGAATAGCACCCTTCATTTTCAGTTCCTCCAACCTAAGGCACATTTTTCTGCACAAGTCAGATCACCTGAGCAGTAGGCCATGGTGTCCAGGGAAAATCAGGGGGATCAGAAAAACAATACAAATCAATATTCCCAAGTCAGATAAGGTGTCACATACCTATAGTCCCAGTGAGGCTGAGGCAGGAGGATCACGAATTGGAGGTGGGTCTGGGCTAAGTCATGAGGCCCTGTTTCAAGACAAAACATAAACATCTTTGGTTGGGCATGGTAACATATAGCCATAATTCTAACACTCAGGAGGCAAAGGCGGGAGGATTGTTACAAGTTCCAGGCCAGGCGGGGCTGCCTAGCAACACCTTGACACAAAACAAATAAGCAAGCAAACCAACAAATAATCATTGCTCTAAAGGTCTGTGGCATACGTCTCCACAGGCTGTCACCTCATGAAGACCATTGCCAAGTAGTTTTCTAGACTTTACACTTGCAGCCTTTTTAATGCTTATAACAACACCGTGTGCCATTTTCCAGATGACAATGCACGGGAGATGACACAGTAAGGAATGTATATCCTTCCAGTGTGTATCCTCCTCTGGCCCACCATTGTCATGGGCTTTCTCTTCCTGGGGTGAACTTGTGATCTAGCAAGCTTGGAAGTCTGTCGTGTTGATGCATCTAGAATGGAGTCATCTCTCTCTGGCAGATTCTTGCTCGGGAGGCTAAAATATCCAAAGCTCTTGTCTAATGAGAAATGTGAGGTGATTGTTAATGATGTCCTTATCTGTTTTCTTTCTCATTCTTTCCTGGTAGACCAGGTTATCATGACAGTTGGAGAACATGAACAGCCCCTCCAGGTCATGGAGGACAGAGGGAGATGGAGAGGGAAGAGAGAGAGGAGGAGGGGGACACATATCAGAAAGAAAACAGGACAAAAATTAAAATTAAAATTAAATTAATAATAGTAACAGCTGCTGGGCAGTGGTGGCACACGCCTTTAGTCCCAGCACTTGGGAGGCAGAGGCAGGTGGATTTCTGAGTTGGAGGCCAGCTTGGTCTACAGAGTGAGTTCCAGGACAGCCAGAGATATACAGAGAAACCCTGTCTCGAAACACCAAAAAAAAAAAAAAAAAAAAAAAAAAAAAAAAAAAAAAAAAAAAAAAAAAAAAAAACCAATAATAGTAACGGTAATGGTGGCCATCATCTTTATCACCAAGGTAACAGGAGTCAGGGGAAAGGGCCTGGAGTCAACGCAAGGGCTGGGAGGGTTTAAAGCAGGGTAGGGCTCATGAGCTGAATTCCTAAAGGATCCCCTGGCTTCTGTATGGAAGAGATATTAGCAGGGGCAGTGTGGAAGGAGGGGGTTCATTAACATTAACTGCAGGAAGAGTAGGTGACCCGAACTGGGGAGCTGGCCATGGGATTAGCAAAATGGCGATAGGTTGTAGATATTTAATCGACAAAACCAAAGGCCGAAGGCAAGATGAGGGGAGTCACGGAGTTCAGGAAAGGGCCAAAGCGAAGTGTGGGGCTTTTAATCATGGGCTTCACCTCTCTGTAAGTACCATTTGGCCCAGGCTACTGCCAGAGTGGGTTTTCAGACACAGATGTTTTACCTCCTTGTTTCATGTACACCTGAGACCTCCCAGCCCGGGGTCCTGCTTCCTCTTCCTGTAGCGCCTCCCCGTGCCGCCATTAGAGAATACCACAGGCAGAGTAGTGAGCGGAGAAACGTCATTTCCTTCTCAAAGTTCCTGAGCTTGAGCGTCCATTATCAAGGTGCTGGCGTCTGGGGAGGGCTTCTGTACTGGGTCAGCCAGTAACCAAATGCCAGACGGCAAGAGGGCTAAAAGAAGGGGCCAAACACGTTCTATCACTGGGGCCTTACTTGCAGTGAGTAACCTGTCCCCAGGGTGTAGGCATTTATGCACGCACCGGAGCAGAGTCCTCTTAACGTGACTACTCTTACAGGTATCTTACACTCTTGGCAATGATGCATTGAGGATTACTTTTATAACATACAAGTTTTTAAATTGAACCATTGCACCCTCCTACCTTGAAAATGGATGGAGAAAGAACTCAGGCTATTCCTCTGTCCACATGTCCTGGGGGAAGAGGGAGAGAGACCTGGAGATCGTGAGATCTGGAGTGTTAGGGTTCAGGAAACAAGATTAAAGAACTTCTAGTTGAGGGGTTTCTGGAGCTGCCTGGGAAGGTTGCCCTCAATGGGATTAGGTGTCCCAGTGCAATTAGGTACCTGCTCCTGTCCGTGCTGGGGCCTCTCTAAATGTACCTACCTCAAGCCATTCCTGTAGCTTTCGCTCTTGTTTAGAAATCAGTCTGGGCATGGCTCATTAGAAGCCAAATGGGCTTTCACTCCTCTCCTCTTGCACGTATTGAGACCTTTTGACAGTGGGTGGACCCTGTTTTTATCAGAGCTAAACCTAGGCAACAGCTCTTTAGGTAGTGGTCTGGCCACCTGGGAAACAGAAATAGGCACCTTCCATTATAAAGAAATAAGACTGGGCCTTTATGGCCCTGCATTACTTGGGCAAAGGTAGACAAGTGGATCACCAGGAGCTAGTGTGTGGAAGGGAGGCTCAGGGCAACCCCAGGGGCAGAAGGACATAATGGCTGGAGAGCTACAGGTGTCAGAGGGAGACTAGGATGTGGGGTGGGAATTAGGAAGCATGGCAGTGGCGGGACAAACCACCATATGTGACCTGCCCAGCACAACTGCCCAGAGAGGACAGATTCTAGCAATGGAGGCCGTTGATGGGGAGCACAAGCCCTGTTTTTCGTTCTAGAGGGTTCCTCTGTGCAGATAAACCTCCCACCACCCCGTTCCCTCTGGCCTTTGGATGGCTGCACCTGCTGAGGCTCAGCCCCCACGTCCCACACCCCAGTCAGCTTCTCAAAGCGTCTTTGTTTCTCAGGCTGAACCTGGCCTGCCCAGATCTGATAAGGCCTCTATGGGTAGATAGCAGCCCAGCCCGGAGTATAGCACTGCCCTGAGCCACACCCACTGCCTCGCACGCACGCATCCACCACGTGCATCTACCCAAGATGAGCAGAGACTCAGGGGCCTTCCTATCCCAGTCCGGGCATGTTTGTCTCTGCTGTCATCCTACCCACGCCCCCCTTAAAAACTCTGTCATCCCACGGAGACACAAAATAGGAGAATGAGCACAACCGCTTCAGAGATGATCAAATTAGCTTCCCAGAGAGAACGTACCTTGTGTGCGTCCCTTTCTTCCAGTCAGGAACGCTTCCTATAGATCAGGTGAGCTAGATGCACTATTCACACTGGGGCTTCAAGTCCTAAACACAACTGAGGATGAAGGAAACTAAGGCCCGGAGAGGCAAAGTTCACTGCAATAGCAGAGCCTGGATCAAAACCGGTGAGTCCATTTCTGCTCTGAAGCTAAGTAACATCTAACAAGTAAGGTGTATGGCTTCTGTCCGGTTCCACCTAGATCGGGTGTTCTGGTCCATGACCTAACAGCAGGCCGCAGCAACTGTCAGCATGGGAGTGTGCCTTCTGGACATCATTCTAACATGATTCCGAGTATCAGATGCCCATTGTCAGGCTAGCCCAGCACGCATTTTACCAGCTGTGCCATCTTGCCCCCACTGTTTTAGTCTCTTAATCTTAAAAGGAGCCAGCAGTGGACAGGATTAAAATCTAATAAGGAATAGATAAAGTAGCAAGTTTATACTGAAAATTTTTTGTCAGACACACTTTAGCAAAGAGATCAAAGTGAATAGCACCGATAATGCAAACTGGCATGATAAACAAAATTCTAATGAAGACAGAACCTTGTGCACAAACCAGAAGTGAGCTCTTTTGACATCTTGGTCCAGGAGGTCTTTCACATCCAAAAGAAGCACTCTGTCATGTTAAGGTATCTTTACTTTTGGAAGGGTCTTGATCAGAAATGGTTCTTTCTTTGTCTTGTTGTTTGTTGTTGCTGAATCGTATTTTTAAATTTTGATAAGCATGGATGTGTATGGATGAGTGGCCTGCATGTATAGAGGTGTCAGATCCCCTGGGGCGGAAGGCATAGATAATTATAAACCACCAGGTAGGTTCTGGGGATTGGACCCGACTCCTTTGGTAGAGCAGCCAGTGCTCTAAGCCACCAAGCCATCTCTTCAGGCTCTCTTTTTATCCTCTTTTTTTTTTTTTTTTTTTTTTTTTTTTTTAGACCAGGCTGGTCTTGAACTCAGAAATCCACCTGCCTTTGCCTCCCAAGTGCTGGGATTAAAGGCGTGCACCACCACTGCCCGGCCTAGGCTCTCTTTTTAGAAGTATCTCATACTTCACAAGTTTTGAAGCAGCTGTTCAGATTTCTTGGGTGGCAGATGTCTTAGTTTCTTTTCCTGCTGTTGTGATAACATACCCTGCCAAAAATAGTTTAATGGTAAAAGTGCACAGTTCAAGGGGACAGTCTAGCATGGTGACCAGCATGGTGAGACAAGACGGGAGAAGTTTGAAGTAGATAGTAATGAATGTCTGTGTGTGGAATGTTGCTGCCCACAGTGGGCAGATCTTCCCACCTCAGCTTCATCTAGATATTCCCTCGTGGATGTGCATTGTCTCCTAAGTGATGCTACATCCTGACAAGCTGACAATTAATGCTAGCCATCATAACTGATGAGGATACTGGATCTTTTTCCTTTTTTAAGATTTATTTATTTTATGTATCTGAGTACACCATTGTTCTCTTCAGATCCCATTCCAGATGGTTGTGATCCACCATGTGGTTGCTACGAATTGAACTCAGGACCTCTGGAAGAGCAGTTGGGTGCTCTTAACTGCTGAGCCATCTCTCCAGTCCAGGAGACTGGATCTTAAAAACTAAAGAAGCAGCCTTTTATAGTAAATAAGTACCGGGCTTGAATTCATATTTAGTTGGATGACCCTAGGCTCTTTCCTAAGCACCCCACTCTCCTGTCCTCTCAGGAGTACCCTCTATTGGTTCATTTTGTACTCTGAAGACTTGAGGTTAGGGGAAAGAAGCTAGAAAGCCATGGGAGAGAGAAAGGGGGATGGCCAGGACTTCTGGAGCTGTCCGTGGTGCTGGTGCCTCAAGTTAGCATGGAATCGGAGAGTCAGGAGAAGACCACGTAGGCAGAAAGAGAAGGATAGTTAAATGTGACAGGCCCTCTGCCAACGAGGAGGATCAGTAAGTGCAGACCTCAGACTTGAAAGACTTCATGTTGAAACAAAGACCTGGGTTCACAGTTGCTGGTAAGGTAAGACTTTGTCCTCAGCACTGAGTCGAAACTAGTATAGCATAGCTTTAGGGGCCATTGATCCACTCCCACAGCCTCACACACTGTCAAGTTTGGTTTCTCAGTTTTCTCCCTACATACTCAGGCTCTATCCCATGACTAAAGAGTCAATACCTGGCAAAATGTGGGATCTAGAACACTGCTCTGGTCCAAGGGAAACTGGTGTCTGGTCTGAGAAATCCAGTGCCCATACTTTACCATTTGCTATTTTTTTTTTAATACAACTCCCATTTGTTCCAATTTCACAGATGAGTAAAGAGAGGCTTTACAATTTTTCTCACATTTTCCAGTTATTGAAAGACAGAACTACATGCCTTTAGTCCACATGCATTTAGGAGGCAGAGCCAGACAGATCTCTGTGTTCAAAGGCAGTCTGATCTACAGAGTAAGTTCCAAGACAGCCAGAGCTACATAGAGAAACCCTGTCTCAAGACAAAAACAAAAAACCAACCAGCTATCCGACCCACCCACCAACCCACCAACCAACCAAACAAACAAAGACCAAAGAGAAAGAGGAAACCAGGACCTGAACTTGAATTTTCTAAGAAGATGAAATATCATGTAGGGTTTTTTTTTTTTTCTCCATGGATTTCTACTCTGCAGTAATTTAGGGAGTAGGCAGGGGTGGAGGGGGGAGAAAATTGTCAGGGAGGGAGGCTGGCATAGGAAAGGTAGAAACCCACAAGTTGGTTCTCAACAAGTATAGAGCCTTTCCTTTGAATTCTCCTGTCATATGACAGCTGTAATGGTTAATCTCCATTGTCAGCTTGACTGATTCCTTCAAGAGACATACCTCTGGGCATGGACAGGAAGGTGTTGACATAGAGATTAACTGAATAAGGAAGATTTCTGTGGATGTGGGTGGCATCATTCCGTGGTCTGGTGGCCCCGGGCTGAATAAAAGGAGAGAAAGAAGGAAGAGTGAAGAGTGTCAGCTTCACTTTCTTTGCTTCCTGATCTGTCAAGACGTGAGGCGTCCCAGACACAAGCTCCCACTGCTGTGAACTCTGCCATGCTTTCTCCACTACGCTGGATTTAGAGCCTCTCGAGACTGGAACCCAAACAAATCCTTCTTCCTTTAAATTGCTTCTAATAGGTGTTTTGTCACAGCAATGGGAAATGTGACAAATGCCCTTCAGTTTTGGAGGGGCAGGCCTTTCATCTGCAAGTGGTGGATGGACTCGTTAACTCGTCAGCAGAGCATCCTTGTCACTTGGGTACACTGTGTTTGGCTTTCCAAACTTCAACACAGCAAAAGCAGCTCCATCCTTGGAGAAACAGAGGAGGGAGGTGTGGAAAGGAGAAAACTCTCCCTTCCAAGTGTACTGCAGAGAGGCTGAGGCTGAGAGAAGGAGCACAGAAAGCTGCGTGACTTATGTATAGAGATCAGAGGGAGAAAGTGTTTGTTCACCCTTTTTCATGTGCTTAATCAATGAAACACTGTGTTTTGGAAATTAATCAATAAAGCCTTCGTGTTGAAGGCCTATATCCCTAGAGGCAGTGAGGCAGTGGGATTTCAAGTATGAGGAGGCCTGTCTGATTTTCCAGTCTGGAATTTTCTCTATTTCAGGGGAAGCTGGTGAGAAAACACTTGGGAAGGAAGTGTGAATATTTTGTATGCAGTAAAGACCAAATTGCTAACTGTGCTTTGTCCCCCAGCCCCAGGCTTCAGACAGGGATCTCAGGTCTTCCATCTACTCTTACTTTTTCCAATACTTTGGTCCTTATCATTCTTATCATTTTCCTGAATCATTCACTTTCATTCACAGCCTTGAAGCAAATGGCACCTGCATCTGTGGACCTAAAGAGGACATGATCTCTCAGATCCAATGCCTAGCATCTTCTAAGCTATCTAAGCTACTGATAATGGGACTTCCAAGGCAATCCCGGCTTCTGCTTCCCTCTCCTCACACCCAGAACCCAACCATGCCTTCTTGAGTATTCACCTTCCTGAGCAAAGAGTCTAGTGTGTGGAGGCCTCTCTTTTGGGAGTCCTTACATCAGTTGAAGTTACTCCTCAGAGCTTCCAGTTATAATTTCATAGAAGCACAGGCCACAGCACTTGATAACAAAAGAAACTGTCCTTCCACTGTCCTAACCCAGAATCCACCAATATATAATCAAAAGATGCTGGGAAGAAGTTCTTTGGGAGAGGAGACCAAAGAATACGTGGCTCAGAAAGTCTGACTTCTTTATTATCAGGTTTTTTTCTTACTGGGATCCCTGAGGTCCCCACCAAATCCTGCATCAAGGGTCAGTGTCCTCAATCTTTTTTTTTTTTTGGCATAACTATGAAAAAGAAATTTCAGTTATTCATTTCTATTCATCATTTTATTATCCATTACTCCTTTATATTCATTATCATTCATTCATTCACTTATTGCCACTTACACCCCCACTTTTTTGTCCATAAAGTCCAGCTGAGTCAGGCTGATTAAAAAAGAACTTGAAGAAAAACAAATAAAGGAGAAATCATTATAGGAACTCCAAATAGATTCTGAGAAACCAGCGAAACACTCACTGAGTTCCACATTCCTTAATCCTGAGAGAATTCCAGGCTTAATCGGGTTGGCATGACTTAACTGACCTCCTGGCCCTCCCTTGCAGCAGTCCTGCCCTCCCCTGGTCATGCGATCCCTCAAGCCAACTCAGGTCACTTTGCCGTTTCAGTTCATCGCCCACCTCACATAAGTGAACCCCAATCCTCCAAACTGCTTATTTATCTTCTGGGTTTCCTCCCAGCTCTCTAAGCTTTCCCTCTATAACCATACCACACCTCTTTCATTCTGAGGAGAAATAGGTTCACTGTTCAGGCAGTAAAACTATTTAATTGCCAAAGAGTGACCTTTGAGATTCTTGGCTTTGTCTATGTTGCCTTCACCCAGTGATACCTTTCTCACGGCATGCACACCAATACACAGACAAAAAAGAATTTCTTCATACATTAACTTTCATCTCTCTTCAAACAAGTTAATTTTCCTTGGTCGCAGACCAAAAAAGACACCTGGAAGAGAGTACCAAAGACATTCTCTTTCAGCAGCAGAAGGAACACATTTTTAAATCCTATGCAGTAAGAAACAAGCAGAGGCTGTTTTTCAATGAAGCATTGTGATCATAGGGAACAAGGCTCTGAGTCTAGATCCATGTCTACTTCAAGAGATTAGAAATGACTCCCTTCAGGCAATCTATGAATACTGACCCCAACAGTAATCTATGAATAAGGTTGTCAGCTAAAGTAATTGCCAGGACATCATGAAATTGAGGGAACAGTGCTTACCTTGTGTGGAATGGAAGATGACCACTGTTGATACTATATCAGGGAAAGTCTTAAACTCAGGAATTAACATAAGGGAGAATAAATTTGAGTAGGCATTGACTGGGTGTGTAGCTTAGTGATGCTCAAAGCTTTAATTCTTAGCACAAAAAGAAACAAAATATAAAGAAAGATAAAGAAAAAAGAAGAAAAAGAAAAGGAAAGAAAAAGAGAGAAGATAAAAGAAAAGAAATGAAATGAAAAGAAAAAAAACAAAACAAAAGAAACGGACTCATTCGCTTTCTCTGAACCTTGGCTCTTTTGAGTTGCCGTCGTTGCCATGGGATACCAAGAGACGCTATGTCCCGAGCGTCCTGTATCTATGGAGACGTCAGCGCGGCGGCATTTGCGTGAGTTCTGAACGTTGGAGCTCATCGGGAGGAACAAGTGTCAAGGAAGGTATCTATACCAAAACCCCCTTTTACAGGAAATCGTGGCGGGTCTTCAGAAAGCTCTTTCCTTGTATTGAGACTAATTAGATACGGGAGCCGGGAGATCCTGAGAAGCCCCCTAAGTACATTTTGTTCCCTTCCTACATATTGTTTTTCCAGCTTTCTTCCTCAGCTCTACTTGACCACTCCCTACCCTCATCCCTACTCCCGTTTTTCTCGCCGGTCGTTTGTACAATTTTAAGATCGGAAATTAGACAAATATAAGAAACTGGTAAAATCCCTCCACCCCTGAAACTAGAAAATTGGTTTAAAACAACCTTCCCGCCGACCCTCCCCCCCAAAACAAAACAAAACAAAACAAAAAAACCCTAACTGCACGGTTTTTCACAGCGAAATGCTGGAAATGGCCTCATTTGTTCCCGGAAAGGCTCCATGCTTACTGCCTTAAGCCTGGACTAGACTACTTTTCTACCCTATTTCGTCTCTTTTCTGGCCTTTCAGAGATAGATTGGAGTGTTGAATGGGGACTTTTTTGGAGAGGCGGGGCAGACTGTCTGTTGAATCCCCTGATGTCTGAGAGATCAGGGACTAGGGGCAGGACTGCAAAGCTCTCCACGGACAGAAAAGTAACAACTTTCCTCTCCACCCCCAGTTTGCATTTCTTGGGTTCCATCTGAACACCCACTTTACATTTGGAGGTAGGAACCTTTCTTGTTTTGTCCCGTGCCCAGCAGAGTGCCTGCTGCATCGGACGTGTTTGGTAAATGATCTGTGAAGGAGTGGATGGGATGAAGGCAGGAACCTGAGATGGTTTCCTCCAGCGGTTAGAGAACCCTCTAGGAACAAATGAGTCAACAGAGGGAGGGTTTCTCTGGTTGGTGGAGAGAGAATGAGAGTGTCTGAGGGAAGTGCATAAACTCCTAAAGGTGATCATGAGATTGTTGCATTATAACATGGGGACCTTAACTAGCCGCCAACTTGAAGGAGGAGATTTTTAGGTTAAATAAAAAGCAAGTCACAGCCAAGCATGCTGGTGCAGCCCTTTAATGCCAGCGCTAGGGAGACAGAGGCAGGTGGATCTCAGAGTTCGAGACCAACCTGGTCTATAGAGCTAGTTTCAGGACATCCAGGGCTACACAGAGAAACCCTGTCTCAAAAAACAGGGAAAAGAAGGCAAATCACATGCAATCATAAACAACTGTAGGGATTAAAATGTCTGTTGAAAACCTCACAATACTGTCTGGCTCGTTAGTTCTCAGTAGATGGCCAGCTCAAATTGAGACTATTTTGGGTATGGATAATCTTACTTAAAGAAGTGAAAAGAATACTAAGCAGTGTGAAAAAATATAAATAAGTTCAAAATAAGTATCCCAGCTTTGCTGTCCAGTGTGGTAGCTACTAGGCAACCTTAACTATTGAGCACTTGAAATGTGGGTGGTCTGAATTGAGATAAACTGTGAATGTAAGATGCGCTGGACTGGAGAGAGGATTCAGTGCTTAAGATATTCGTTCTCAACACACAGATATTGGGTGACTCACATCTGCCTCTAACTCCAGAACCAGGGGATTAAATATACCCTCTGGCTTCTACCAGTACCACCTGCACATGGTAAACACACACACACACACACACACACACAGATTTAAAAATAAAAATAAAAAAAGATGCACTGCTGGGTATGGTGGCGCATTCCCTTAATCCTAGCACTTGGGAGGCAGAAGCAATCAGATCTCTGAGAGTTCAAGTCCAGCCTGGTCCACATAGCAAGTTCCTAACTAGCCAAAGCTATATACTGAGGCTATGTCTAAAAAAACAAACAAACAGGGCTGGTGAGATGGCTCATCAGTTAAGAGCACCGACTGCTCTTCTGAAGGGCCTGAGTTCAAAACCCAGCAACCACATGGTGGCTCACAGCCATCCACAATGAGATCTGACGCCCTCTTCTGGAGTGTCTGAAGACAGCTACCAGTGTACTTACTTGTAATAAATAAAGAAATAAATAAATCTTTAAACAAACAAACAAACTAGCAAGCTGAGCAAACCTCGGAGAACATGCCACTAAGTAGTGTCCCTCTATTATTCCTGCCTCCAGGTTCCTATCTTGAATTCTTGCCCTGACTTTCCTGAGGGTTGTAAGATAACATTAGCCCTTTGCTCTTCCAAGTTGCTTTTGGTCATAGTATCTGTTACAGCAACAGAAAGCGAACTAAAACATGTGTCAACATGGAAGAAAAGGGCTACACAAGCCTTACTCCAAAACCCCCTCCTCCGTGTGGTACTTTAGGCCACTGAGCAAAACTCTGGGCCTCGTGGCTCATGGAGCCACCTCATAGTGCCACCTCATAGTGACAGCACTTGTCAAAATAAAGAGCAAACTTCTCCTCCATCTCAACTATGCCGAGTCTCCTCTACCACCTGTCTTTTCCACTTCCCCCTCTACTCCTCTCTCAGCTCCAGACTCATCTATGGATTTGGTAGGAATTTTTGGCTTTGCTAGATGCAGGTCCAGGCAAACCAATGCCATATCCTGAGGACCAGGGAGAGCGGAGAATGTACCATGAACACTATGAATGAGGAGTCGTGCCTGAGTGCCAGCACACTGGGAAGTAGCAGTGTCACTACCCAGGTGAGGGTGTGGCTGGGGTGGTGGATCATGTGTGACGACCAAGTAGGGGCATGGTCACAGTTCAATAGGGTGAAATCTGGGGTGGGGGGACTGACTTTCCTGTATACACTCTGGCACTCACCCTCCCTAGATGGAGCCCGGGGCAGACTTGAGTACATGGGGTGCTGGGAACTAGTTTATAGTGTTGTAAAAGTAATTTTGATTTGCCTAATGTAATTGTCATCTCAGAGGCTTACTGCCTCCGTCTGCTAACCTGGGCCTAGTCCCGGAAGCTTCTAGCCTCCGTACAATCTTACCTAAGCCTAGAATGTTTTCAGTCTCTGAGGCTTGCTGCTGAATAAACTCACCCTTTTTTCATGTTCTTTCTGATCTCTGGCTGGCTGGTTCAACTCAGCTGTTTTGACTCAAACTCCTCTCAACACTCACTGATTCAAACTGGATTCTTTCGGCTTCTCCTGACTTGCTCTGCTTGACCTCAAACTAACTCTAGCAATATGTTCTAAACTTCTGGCTCCTTCTCATTCCCTGGCTCATTCTGTCCTCGCCTGTGTCTAGCTTATTTTCTCTCTGCAACCTGTCTCTCTATAACTGTCCTGATAAAACTGCCCCAACTGTCCCTCAGGGGGCTTCTCTTTCCTCTCTCCTCATGAGAGTTGGGCATATCCTAGTCTGTCAAATATTTCTCTGATTTGTCGCTTTGCCTGCCACTGAATTTGACATCACTTTTAAACATGGGTGCTTCCTTCTACAAACTTTACCTTCATTGTTTGGGATTAAAGATGTGTACTAAGGGTGAGTCTGTATTCTAGCCAGAGGGATTAAAGGTGTGTGCTAAGGCTGAGCCTCACCACAACTAGAAACAGGTTTGTCCAGTAAACAACACAATTTTGGGGTTCACATTGTAATCATATATCCTGCAATGCCATGCCCAAGGGTGAGGGACATCATCATTCCTTAAGTGCTAAAAGCAGGGTGGAGCTGGGAGATCCTCATTTGTTTCCTGAGTCTCGGCTTCTTCTCCTTTTATGCCACCTGAACAGCTTGTAGATCCCCTGACCAGGAAAATATGCTTCATAAAGCGGCAAAATGATGTGAAGAAGAGGGTGATCTGGGGCATTGAGGTCGCTGAGGTGCTGCACTGGAAAGGCTGGGAGCTGGGAAAGGAAACAACAAGGACCCTGATTCTGAAAAACCTCTCTTTGAAAACCCAGAAGATAAAGTACAGGTATCAGAATGAGGGAGCAGGGACCTAGCACCTGAACCCTCAAGCTTCCACAGTGGGTTCTTCTTAAAAAGAGGACAAAACCACCTTTAAAAGGTCACCAAGTCAGAAGAACATTCAAAACATGTGCAGTGTGAAGAACCCTAGAAATAACAACTTACTGGAGCCCACACCGTGGGACCTTCCCACTTGCAGAGAACAACTATCCTGCCTCCTGTTCTAATGACTTTTTTGCTTTTCCCAAATGAATTTGCCACGTGTGTTGGCATCTTTAAACCATCCAGTCCAATTTACCTTACAAACTTTAAAGAAAAGAATATGATTTGCTTTTTGTAATCTTTTCTTTTTAAATGCAATCCATCTCTCTGTAGAACACCTCTAGTATTCTTATTTTTCTAAAGACTCTTTCAAAATGTTCTTTAATCTATATGTAATTGCTTTTTGTGAATGGTTTGATGATATATTTCCTCAACTGAAAGTGCAGTTTTCTTTGCACCATTATTGGCACTGGTGCCCTCCAGTTGATGGTCTCCCCTATGATACTGGGACTGACTCCCGAACTGTGTAGCTCTCTAGCTGGGATACGATCTGTGCTACCAGTAGAATCCAGTGGTTAATTGGTCGAATTTGCAGTAAACTTGATATTTGGTCTTATAATCTTCCCAAGGTTACCTGTCATTCTTATCCCTTTGAATTTTCACAAAAACCTAAAATTAGCTCAATACACATACAGCCAATTTTGGTGTGTGACACTGGGATTTGGCTGAACACATGAATGAACTTGGGAAATTACACGTTACAGTCCTCCTACATCTGGTTCTCAAGTGATGGCATTATAGGTATGTGTTACTGTGCCCGACTATATGTGATGTGCTTTAAAGTTGTTTTCATCATTTGTTGGTTGATAGTTTTTTTGAAGGTTATTGACTTATTGTTTCTTTTGAGATAGGATCTTATAATATAGGCCTGCCTGTCCAAGAACTCACTTTATAGACCAGGCTGGCCTCGAACTTGTGGCAATCCTCTTGCTTCAGACTCCCAGGTGTTGGAATTACAAATATGAACCACCACAACTGGCTAGGTTTTCTAATATTTTGAAAAAGTTTTTTAAGTTATTTTTATTTATCTGCATATGTATGCACGCCTGCACGTGTATACATGCATATGCATGTGGGTGACCTTGAGGCCAGAAAGGGGTGGCTGTATCTTCTAGAGCTGAAGTTACAGGCAGTTGTGAGCTGCCGTGTGGGTGCTAGGAACCAAACTTGGCTCCTCTGAAGGAGCAGCAAGTGACCCCAACTAGTGAGTTGTCTCTCCAGCTCCTAATGTTTTTGAATTGAGGTATCATTTGTTTTATCTTTTACCATTTTGTTCATATGGTAAATTATATCAACTGATTCTCTGCACTAAACTAATCATGAATATCAGGATAACTCCAACATTGTTATGTTCTTTCTCTAACTTCTTCTTCTTCTTCTTCTTCTTCTTCTTCTTCTTCTTCTTCTTCTTCTTCTTCTTCTTCTTCTTCTTCCTCCTCCTCCTCCTCCTCCTCCTCCTCCTTCCCTCCCTTCCACCCTTCCTTCCTTCCTTCCTTTCTTCCATCCTTCCTCCCTTTCTCCTCTTCCTCCCTCCCTCCCTCCCTTCCTACCTTCCTTCCTTTCTTCCATCCTTCCTTCCTTCCTCCCTTCTTCCCCCTCCTCCTTCCCTCCCTTCCTTCCTTCCTTTCTTCCATCTTTCCTCCCTTCCTCCTCCTCCTCCCTCCCTCCCTCCCTTCCTATCTTCCTTTCTTGCATCCTTCCATCCTTCCATCCTCCCTCCCTCCCTCCTCCTTCCTCCCTTCCTCCTCCTAATATTTGTTTCTAAGTTTAGTCTAGTTCTGTTCTGCCTCTGTTACGTTTTGGTAATGATGTGTTGTTGTTTCAAAGACAAAATTAGGAAGTGTTTTTGTATTTTCCCGAAGAGGAAAGACTGGAATGTCTTTCCTCCAATGCTAGGCAGTATTTACTGTGATCCACCTGTTCTAGTGTTTTCTTTATGGGAACATTCTTGCCTACCCTTTTCCATTTCTTCAATGGTTTTGGGTGGCATGATAAAGTTGATTGACTGAGTCTTGGGTTGATTTTGTATGTTGCATTTTCTGTAAGCGTGTTTGTACCACCCACACTTACTAGGCCATTGGTGCAGTCTTTGTGAACATCATTTATCCTAGATCACTCTATGATCAGCAGCAGCAGCAGAGACACAAATCTTGCTGTGAATAACTGTAGGAGTAGAAAAGTAGGAAGCCAGGCATGGTGGCACATGCTTGGAGGATCAGGAAAAGTTCAAGGCTTCATATAGCAAGGTTGAGGCCAGCCTGTGCTATATGAGACTCTTTCTACAAGCAAACAAATAAACTGTGTATATGAATATGTGTATATGTGTATACATACATGTGTGTATGGTGGGAAGGACCTGAGGATATAGCCTATTTGGTAGACTGCCTAGTATATACAAAGCCTGTATTAGATCTCCAACACTGTATAAACTGGACATAGTGAAACATGCCTGTAATCCCTACACTAGGGAGGTAGATACAGATTAGAAGTCAGAGGTCATATTTGGCTACATATTGAGTTCAAGGCCAGCCTGGGCTACATGAGACCTGGTCTCAAAAAATAAAATTACAAGGAGGAGGAAAACATAGGTCCCCTTACAGTCTGACCCCTTAATGAATGACTTCAGTCTTCCAGCTTCCTCTGGTGGTTCAGAGCCCGGCTCAGATGTGCTCACCACCTGGCTCTTCTCTGCAGGCCTCCCAAGACCAAGTTCTTCTTCACTATCATTCCACAGCCCATCTTCCTGAGCCCAGGCATAGCGCTCACACTCCCCATTGTCTTCCGACCTCTAGAAGCGGTAAGGGCTGCCCAACAAGCAATGCAGCAATGCAATGTGGGGAAGGGCAAAGAACAGAGACCTCAAAATAGGAGGAATGTCTGAATGGCAGGGATTTCCACACACATCTGTACATCCTGCATTTGGGAAGCAGGAGCAGGTATCTCTCTCTCTGAGTTTAAGGCCATCCTGGTCTGCATAGTTGCATCCTGGTTTGTAGGCAAGGCTACAAAGTGAGGTCCTGTTTTAGAAAAATAATCAAACAAACAAAAATAAATAAAAATTTAAAAATCTACAGCTTAGGAAGACCCCCCAAAGGGGCTCAGACCTTGATCTTATTCAATAAAAGGGTGTTTCCTATTGGGCACGGGGTCAGAAAGGCTGTAGTTTATCACCAGAAATCTCTTGATTCATCAGGCACGTACTCTCTGCAGGGTTCCTTAGAATGTTTTTTGTAAAACTTCCTGTCTTTGAAGCTCATTACATTGAGCTATACCCCCACTATGTCACCAAGGTTATCCTGGAACCTCTAGCCTCAAGGGATCCTCCTGCCTCAGGTTCTTGAGCAGCTGCGATCACAGGGCAATCACGGGAGTATGCTGTTGCAACTGGCTCCTCAGAATTCCTTGTTTCCCACAAAAGTGGCTCCCCCCCCTCAGGGGCCAAGACAATTTAAGCATTCAGGAAGTTCTGACATGGTGGGTTACAGCCCAGCTCTCCTGCCAGGGATTCCTTGAAGGGGTGGCTTTGCAGGAGTAGAATGTACGATCCCTGATTATTACCTGAACACCACTCACTGGTAACTGCCTCTTCCTCTGCCTCCTGCCCTGCAGAAGGAATACACAGACCAGCTGTGGTTTGAAAAAGAAGAGGGGGTGTTCTGTGTGACCCTCAAGGCCACCTTGCCTTGCTACAAGCTAGTCTGCCCGTCATCTCTGCAACTGCCCATGTGTGCCCTTGGGGACACTGTGGAGACTTGGTTCTGTCTGAACAACGTGGGGTGAGAAGGCCTTGAAGTAGAGATTAGCAGCCCCCTGGGCGGGGCCGGGGGGAGAACTGTAGTGAGCAGGGGAGACAGGCTCCTGCCAGCAGAACCCCAAGACCTGACCTACCCCCTCACTCTTAGGGACCTGCCCACCTTCTTCACTTGGGAAGTCCCAAGCCCATTTCAGATACTTCCCACTACGGGGTTACTGGAGCCAGGCCTGGGTTGTAAGATCAAAGTGACCTTTGAGCCCCTCATAGCTGTCATCCATGAAGTTGAGGCCTTGTGCTGGTATGGAAAGGGAAGCAAACAGAAGAACAGCATCCACATACAGGCTGCAGGTAAACCTGCCCTCCCACCAGAGACCCTCCTCATCCATTGCTGAGCTTTAGATCTCAGCACGACCCCAACAGGTCCCCACCTGCCCCTTGCCCTAGGCTTGATCTTCTATAAAATTGCAGACTATCCCTCCCAGGGGTGGAGGCTGGAGTGGGGACGCATGATACACGGCCTTGTAGGGAGTGTTCAGCTGGGGCTCTAAGGGCCCTGATAGGTTCTCCCCCAACACATTACCCCTTCTCTGCCCCAGCCAAATGTGCACAGCTGCTGGTGAGCATAAAGCACAAGCAGGCAGAGGACCAGGATCAGGAAGGTTTCCAGAAAGTGTTACACTTCGGCTATGTCTCCGTGGGCTCCGTGGCAGAGCGGCAAATCAGGCTACTTAACCCATCTGCGGTGTGCATGCACTGGGAAGGGATAGGCAAGCGGGAACGGGCAAGGTTCAGGGACCTCCCCAAGGCTGGATATACTTATAGATCCCTCTTCCTCCCCATCCTCAGACCCAAAGCCTTGCGTGTTTCTGACTCTTGACACAAACACAGAACACATGTGTCATCAGCTGTCTCTCCTCTCAGCGGAGGCTGGGTTCATGTGTCCTGTAGCCCACTGAGCACCATGATCCCAGGCCTCAGGGTACCTTTCATGCTACCTTTGGGAGAAATAAAAGATGCCCCAACTCTGGGCGGCCTTGGGATGGGCCACAAGCATGGCCCCCTTCTCCTAGTGTTACCTGACAGTCGAAGAGGCCAGTTGGACACCACCTATCCCTGATCCCTCACGTAGCTTCCTCAGTGTGATGCACAGATGGCCCAAATCTGTGACTAGAACCTTTTCTCCTCCCAACCCCTGGCTCTACAGGTTAACGCCCCCTTCAAGATTGAAATGGCTGAAGACTTACTGATTAAAGACCAAAGCTTCTCATGTTCCATGAGCCAAGGCATTGTGCCCCCAGGGGAGAAGAAATGCCTGTCTCTGTTCTTTCACCCTAAGACCTTGGACAGCAGAGCCATAGACTACTTCTCCATCATACCTTCTGGCTGTGCCACCCAAACTCTGCTCCAGGTTGTTGGTTTCTGTAGAGGTAATGGCCATCCCAGGATGTTGTGCTCCCCAGAACATCCCACTAGGGAGTCATTCCCTTGAGCTGGGTGTCTGCTGTCCCCTGGTGGCCATTGTGGGGAAGAATTGCGGATACCTGGTGATCCCATCTCTCAATACAGTAATGATGGAACTCAAGAATTTTTCAGGGATCTAACCTGGCCATCTGACTCTAGGGAGCACTCCATCCAAGCTGTGGGACTTCATATGAGATATCTTTTGCGGCTGGCAACCCCAGCCCACCCAAAGGGCAAGGCCCTCTTGCAAGGACCCATCTCCTCTGCCTAGGTCCCAATGTAGTTCTGCAGCACTACTGTGTCAACTTCAACTGGGTCAAGCTCGGGGAGCGCTCGGAACAGACTCTGTGGATTGAGAACCAGTCGGACTGCCGGGCTCACTTCCAGTTTGACATTGACTGCCAAGAAAGCGTCTTCAGCATCAGGCCTGCCTTTGGAACCCTGGCAGGCAAGACCCGTATGATCCTGCACTGTGCCTACCAGCCCACTCACCCTATCATTGGTTTCCGGAGGGTGGCCTGTCTCATCCACCACCAGGTGAGTGATGGAGAAGGGACCAAGATGTGGGGAGGAGGCCCTGAGACTCAGAGATGAAGGCAAGGCTTTGCAGAACATCTAAGGGACCTGACTGGGTCATCTGCCCGTTTAGAAACTCTGCCATGACTTTAGGGGCAGAGCCTTGCCAGGGTGCATGAAAGCTCAGTGGTCCGGGTAGGTGTACCAAGTTCTCCTCAACTGCCCTCAGGCCATAGGCTCTGCTGCTTCTGATGTCTCTGTTGCCAGTCAGTGAGCTGGGAAGGGAAGGCTTTAGACAACACCTCACTCGGGCATGTGCAGGAAGGGAGACCTCTGAAGCTAGGACCCAGTTCCCGTGGGCATGTGATGTGCAGTACCTGGACATGGTAACAAAATGGAGGCTGGAATGTAGCCTAGGATCCCCCATCAACTGGGCTCTGGGCTTAACCCCTCTACCTGGGGAAAGAGGTTCTTTGCCCGGTTCTCACAAGTGCAGCCTGAGCTCTGGGAGGCCTTGGAGTGAAAAGGGACAGAACAGATGAGGTTTTCTGTCACTCTACCCATGGGTAGGGCTCAATGCTGGGTCTGATAGGCTCCTAGTTGTCACTGGTTGGCTGGAGAGTGCCCAGGAATGATGGGGAGTGGGAGAAGAGCAAGCAATAGCTGAGCATCCTACCTCCAGGTCTAGACTGCTCTCCCCTTGGCTTGCCCTGGGATACCACTATCTCCTCAACCAGCAGGCACCTCTCAGGATGTTGCCCTGACCGCCATCCTTCAGCCTCTGCTCCCTACTATCCTCCCCCCCCCCCACTTCCCCTTGCCTCATCACCTACCTACCCTGGGTTCCGTCTTGCATGGACAAATGTCACAGGACCCACTGTTTCTGGACCTGATTGGGACCTGCCATTCAGACAGCACCAAGCCAGCCATCCTGAAGCCTCAGCACCTCACATGGTACCGAACACACCTGGCTCGGGGCCTGACCTTCTACCCTCCTGACATCCTGGCTGCCATGCTAAAGGAGAAAAAGCTGGAACGGGATAAGAACGGGGCCCTCATGCTGCCCCCTGAGGTATGTGAGGTACCAGCCCTCCCAGCCCCACACAGAGGCTCTCTCTGTGCTCTCTCTGCTGCCCTCTCTCCAGGATCCCAGTCCCTCCCTAGCAGGTCACTCTGAGTAGGCCTGTGCCCTACATTACTGTAGCTGGGGATGACCTGCATGGAGCACACTTGAAGTCTTTTCTGGAAAGGAGGGAGCAGAAGGAAACCAGCAGCAAGAAGAATGACATGTGAATCCTGTCCCAGTCTCTCCCTATGCAGGATCTGGAGGATCTACCAGACCAAAAGTACCCCAATATCCCCCCCATGACGGAGTACTTTTTTGACGGCACCAGGGACCTGGCCATCTTTCCCCCGGCTGTCTGTCTAGAACCTATTGATGTGGACTTTGGTGCCTGTCCTGGGACTGAGGCCCCCAACCCTGTTCCTTTGTGCCTGAGAAACTATACCAAGGGCAAGATCACTGTGGTCTGGACTCACAGATCTGACTGCCCTTTCTGGGTGACCCCAGTCACTAGTGACGTACCCCCACTCAAGTCCATAGCCCTGCGCCTGCACTTCCAACCGTCCTCCCCCAACTGCCTCTACGCTGTGGAGCTAGAAGCCTTCGCCGTATATAAGGTGTGTGCACACAGACTGAAACAACCATGGAAGAAGCTAAGTCCCTCCCTGGAGCCCGAAGGGCAGAGTCTAGTCACAAGGACAACCCATGGCTATAGGGCCCATCTCCTAGCAGCTTCTGTCTTTTTCCTTGGCTGGACAGTGCCCTCTTCTGGTTTTATCCTCCCAGGCTCTGACTTGGTCCTTCTGAGTCTCACTTCTGTGTAGTTTCCCTCCCTCTCCCTTCCCTCAGGGAAGAACACAGCCAGGATCAAGCACTTTGGAAAAATTTAATGCCTAGGGAGGGGCTCTCTGAGGGTGTCAGGTAGGGCTCCCTAGCTACTAGTCCTTAAAGAAAGTATCCAAAGCAAAGACATTGTTTTTATTTTGTAATTTGTGGGGTTTTTTTTTTCTTTCTCTATTTTGTTTGGTTTGAGTTTTGTTTGTTTTGTTTTGTTTTGTTTTTCAAGACAGGGTTTCTTTCACTATACAGCCAGGGCTGGCCTCAACTCCTTGTAATCTTTCTTCTTCAGCCTCCCATATGAGATTACATATGCTAACTCACAACTTGCTCAAAGCATGGTTGTGGGGGTTTTTGTTTTGTTTTGTTTTGTTTTGTTTTTGCAGAGAAGATCTTGTCTAGTGTAGGCTAGCCTTGGAATTTGCTGCATAGTCAAGGACAGCCTTGAACTCCTGGTCTTTATGCCTTCGTTTCCTGAGTACTGAAATTGCAGAGATGAACTACCACCCTCAGTTAATTTGGTACTGGGAGCCAAACCCAGGGCTTGATGCATGGCAAGAACTCTATCAACTTAACTATATCCTCAGTCTCCTTTCTCTCTCTCTCTCTCTCTCTCTCTCTCTCTCTCTCTCTCTCTCTCTCTCTCTCTCTCCTTCTCTTATTTCTTCCTTGTTCTCTCTCTCTCTCTCTCTCTCCTTCTCTCTCTTATTTCTTCCTTGTTCTCCTCTCTCTCTCTCTCTCTCTCTCTCTATCTCTCTCTCTCTTTCTTAACAGGGTCTCACTGTGTAGCCTCAGCCAGCCTGGAACTCCCTATGTAGACCAAGGTATATGTATATGCCACTATGTCAACCCAGATAAAGTAGAATCTTTGACTGTTCCATTCTCATATATTAGCAGGGCTATGGGAGACAGGTAGGAATATGATGCTAACTTCTGCTGGCCAGTTCTGAGCACACCAGATTGTAGGCTCTAGACCTGTGCTGATCCATAAGGCAGGCAGGCACCAGCCAGCCATACGTGACCAGTGAACACCTGAAATAGAAGTAGAAGAAGAAGTACTGTGAGTATAAAATATACCCAGACTTCAAAGGCTGAACATGGAAATAGCGTAAAATATTCTCATTAATAGCCTTTATAGTGATTGCATGCCGAAGTGACTGGAGTTTGAAACTATTGAGTTAAATAAGATACATTATTGAAATTTTACTCTCTAAAGAATGTGGCCACTGAAACATTTAAAATTGCATTTTCAGCCAGAATCTGTGGCTCGCGTTATATTTCCATTGGCCAGCACTGTTCTGCGTTCATTCCTGTTGAACAGACTCGCTTTAGCTTCCCACCCCACTCTCCTCCCTACAGAGGCTCCAGCAGAAGGGATTATGCACGTCTGTCCTAGGCAGTCTCCCTGGAGCCCTCCTTTCTTATGCCCAATATAGGATACCTACAGCACAGGCTAGGGAGGGGCAAGGTAACTGTCTTCTAGGGTCAGTCAGTCCCTGCACTCTGAATTTGCTCATGGGCTGGCCTCTGCAGGTCCTTCAGTGCTACAGCAATATAGAAGAGGACAGCACGGTGGTCCCATCCTGGTGTCTGAAGGTTCGGGCTCGAGGCCACAGCTATTACCCTGCTTTAGAGCACCACATTCCCCATTATTCTCTGGATGCACCCAAGGTGAGCATGGCCCCTACAATAGCCAGAGCAAGATGAGGGAGGGACCTCAGCCTGCACTACCCTGTTTCTCTTTCTAATGGCCTCAGTAACACATCTCCATGTCCTTCCTGGCACCCCAGTGATCTAGGCCATTGAACAACTTGGTTTTGGATCATGTGTCTCCCAGCACAAGAACAGTCTACATTCTGGGTACTAGCCCTTCCCTCTCCCCCTGGGACCTATACTCTTCAGTGCCTTCATTTGTCTTGCTCACTGAGCACCTGCTGGATCCCAAGCCCTGGGCTGGACACTGGGGATGAACTAGCCCAAAGCATGAGCCCCATCACCCTTCTGAGGATCAGAACTCCCAGACCTCTTGCCTAGGTCCTTGGAGGTCTATCTGTCCTGGGAGGTAAGATGATACAGGACTAAAAAGTGCAAGGCCTGGGGCCAAGTCCCCAGAATCCCGTTCTGCTTTTCCTTCTTAGATTCTGCCTCTATGGTCAATTTTTTCACTAGCTATTTTGTTATTGAGAAGGTATCACTTTGAGTCCATGGCTTAACACAATCCCATCTCCTCCACCAGCTGCACTTCTACTCTCTCATCCCAAGTCTATGTTGTCTTGATAGCTATCCTAAGGTCAGCTGTTCCTAAAATAAAGCTCTCCCTGGTGCTCTGAGTGTCTGCACTGATGCCCCTGGCCCCTTGGCAGCTCCCCTCCGTGTGACCTGATGCTTTTCTAACAGTCCAATGGCAGCCTGTGCTGCTTCTACACTGACTCACATAACCTTGTTAGTACACCTGGTTGAGAACTTGGACTAGAGGTTATAGACCTTGCGTTGTGTAGCCTGTTTAGTTTTTAGCCTAGTTCTGGCCAAATCCAAAATGGCCATGAAGTATTTAGAAGCTGGGAATATTGTGGCTGGCTGGCCCCCCTCTGACATCTGCGTGGCAATCATCTAGAAAGACTGAATGTGGCCAGACTTCTGAACCAGGATGACTGATTGTCTAAAGAGTAACTGGAAGACACTGCTAAACACTAACTTCACCTCTAACCTCAAGGACAGACCTTCAGAGGCCTGACTTTCCCTGGGACCTGGAACCACCACATCCCTATGTTTGAAGGTCTTTGGGGGAGGGGCAGAAGTATACTTTGGTGGTAGGTGGTGGCCTCCCTTAATTTCTAGGAATTCTTTGCTAGCTGGGCTGTATGCAGAGATCTTGGCTGTCTTTGGAGACAGCATCATCCAAACATGAGTGGCCCCCTGCCACGGACCGGGATTTCTTACGTTGGGTTCTGGCCAGGTGGGCACGGGATTCGACTTTGACAAACAGACTACACACGAGTGGTGTAAAATCTGAGTGTATTTCTTTAAAAATGACATGAGGCTTTTACCATCATTGTAAAAGAGAAATGAAAAATCTGGCAGCTCAACAGTTGAGGTACCTCTGAGGCTATCTGAAACATACTGGGTCTAAAGCAGCAGCTGTCTCCTCTGAACTGGTGCTGCATTCCCCGGGCCCAAGTGGCCTGGGCCCAGGGGACTGCAAGAGATACATGAATATGAGTCCTAGCCCATCTAAGTTCTAGTGTTAGTCCTGCATGTGAGTCCAAGTCCTTCTTCTCCCAGTCCTAGTGCTAGACTGAAGTCACGTAGGCAAAACGACCCCTACACCCAGGTGTGAAACAGGAGGAAGAGGGGTGGAGCCCTCCCTGTTGAGGTATTCTTATGCTAATTCTCTGGTTCTTGCTGGAGGCAGGCAGAGGGGAATCCCGACCGAACACTTTCAGCTAATGTGCTAGAGTGAGAGAAACCTTTCAATTACTCTCTAGTACTTAAAACATTAAACTAGGATAGTTGGAAACATTGTGTCGGCCAGGAGACAATGCCCAATCTTAACCATTTACAAATCATTACTTGGGGTAGCTTTATGCCTAATTATGAGGCCATGTTGATGATTGGAAAGACTAATCTGGAATACGCCTGAGTTAGGGGATACCAGCGACTAGTCTGAAATCCAGGAGGCACAGATCTCCTTTTGAAGTCTTATTGCCTCTTATCCTTTATCAGGATTTTATCCCTGATATTATGGATGTGACTGGAGTAGACGAGTGTGCGTGGCAGCCCCCAAATGTGTATCTAGGGATGGGGATCTGAGAAAGGATCCCTTTCCCTTTTATTCTCGCCAACTCCAAGACGTTCCCAGCAGTATCTTCTGGAAAACCCTCCTACAGAAGTCTGTTTTTGGTCAACAAAGGCTCCATGCTGTTGACCTTCAGCCTGGCCCCCAGTGGCAGCTCGGACATCATGCTGAAGCCCTCCTCTGGCCTCCTTGCTCCTGGAGCCCACCAGGTCTTCCTTATCAGCACATACCCCAAGGGCACCTCGTGGAAGCAGCACATTTTCTATCTGAAGTTCAACTTTTATCCCCAGTATCTCAAGGTAGGAGGCAGAGATAGAGGAACGGGGTCTTTACTGGGTCTTTAGGCCATGATCTGGCACTTGGTTTTTCAAAACCACATTTTTAGGGTCCCTGCCAACAGATGGTGGGACAGGGTGGGGAACATTCCTCTGATAAGGAAAAATGTTAGGGAGGGAGTTCTGGGCTCCATCCCTGACAACTCAGCTGCTTCTTAGTGAGTTGTCTGTTCCATAGAGTTTGGGGCTAGGAAAAAGCTGCAAAGCCCCAGACTCCTCTCTGAAGGGAGTGGAGGGGTGTTTGCAGCCAGCCCAGGGGCAGGAGTGGATGGTTAGACCCATATCTGACCCCATGAAAAACTGGCACACCCTCTCTCAGTCCCTGAGGGTTCAATGTTTGTTTTTGTTTTAAAGACAACATACGTACCAGGCAGTGATGACACACTCAGAAGACAGAGGCAGGTGATCTCTGTGAGTTCAAGGCCAGCCTGGTCTACATAGTGAGTTCCAGAGCAGCAAGGGTTACACAGGGAAACTCTTGTCTTGAAAAACAAAACAAAACAACAAAAAAAGACAATATATCACTATATAGCCCGGACTAGTCTGGGACTCAAGGCAATCCTCCTGCCTCACCTACCTTAGTTTCCACCACACCTAACTCTGGGTTCTTTTTAATCTGCTTTTGAGAGAAGCTGCTATCTCTAAGCTGGAAGACAGCTTTGGCTGCCTCCTCTCAAGTGTGAAAATATTCACAGATGCTTCCTAAAAAACGGAGGGAGAGCCAAGAAGTCATGTCATTGTCCTTCCTTCCTTCCTTCCTTCCTTCCTTCCTTCCTTCCTTCCTTCCTCCTTCCC
>NW_022196896.1:100859595-100875075 GCF_008632895.1 Mastomys coucha | reverse complement strand
CTCCCTCCCTCCCTTCCTTGCTTCCTCCCTCCCTCCCTCCCTCCCTCCCTCCCTCTTGCTCAGGAAGTGAGCATGCAGAGCAGAGAGGAGCCCCTGGAGCTGAAGCTGGATACCTGGAGAAGCATCTTCTTCAAGCCTACCTGGGTGGGCTGTTCCTCCACTAGCAACTTCACCTTTCACAACCCCTCACGGCTGCCCCTGCAGTTCGAGTGGAGGGTCTCCCAGCAGCACCAAAAGCTGCTGGCTGTCCAGCCCTCCAGGGGGATCATCCATCCTAATGAGAACCTCGTGAGTGCTCAGGCCCATTGCCAAGGGTAGATCAGAGGGTACCTGTTACCTTGACCTTTTCCTGTCTTATCAGTCCTGTGGCCTATAATGTACACCTGCATAAGCAATCTGTAGTCACCTCCCCTAGCCTGTGAGTGGGTTTTAGTAACACCTTCCTCAACCGCATCTTACAGGAAATGGAGACTTAATGGGGAAGGGTATTTAAAAGATCAAGACTAGGGGTGCAGAGTTGGGACTGAAGGCAACATTAGTGATGCCAGTGCCCAAGGGCATGTCTAAACTTCATTGTTCATGATACCCAAGCAACAAGATTCCTGGCAGGAAGTTTGAGTCAGTTGGGTGTGGGCCATATGGGTGACTCTCTCAGGAAGGGGCGAGAAAGGAGACACCCAGAGGTTCCGGGTCAACACAAAAGGGGGGGACCCACTAAAATAACAGGCTTTGTCCCTATTCTTAAGTAGGTCAGACTCAGAGCAGTAACTACCAATACATGGTACCCATAAATACCCAGGGATGGGAAATAGAAGCCTAGGAGATTCAGATGTAGAAACCCACTTGAGTTCTGGGCCCAGCCCCTGGACACCAATTTTCTGACTCTAGTCCAGATATTTTGCTTCTCTGAGGCTCCGGTTTCCATGAAAATGAGTCTGGAAAACACCACCATGTCCCTGTCATGGAGATGTAGGATAGGGGGTCTTCCGGAGATGATATTATAGAATGTGTGCAAAGTGGCGTACACAGGCAGATGCAAATGTGGTGTAAGCGTTTGTAACAGGACCTCCCCTAGCTAGGAGGGGGTGTCCTGGACACATGCATGCAAGAATGAACCGTCTCTGTGACCCCAGACACTGACATGGATCTTCAGCCCTTTGGAGGAGACCAAGTACCTGTTCCGAGTGGGAGTATGGGTCTGGGAAGCCAGACATCCACCAGAGACCAAGCCTCAAACCACCGTGCACTACAGGATTCGGCTGGTGGGCATGGGTGTTACTGGATGCCTCTCTGTGAGTAGAAGCCCTGTTGGGGGAGCCAGGACCCAGGTGGGAGGGAAAGTCGCAGGTGCCCAGCCCTAAGAAGGCAGGCGACAAAGTAGAGGACAAGATACAAATCCTCGAACACCACCTCAGATCTGCTTTTGCTTGGGGGAATGGTCTTGAAGACTAGAGGCCGGGGGCACCGTCAGAAGCTAGCTGGCTGTGATCTCAGGCAAACCCAAAGGAGCTGGACTTTGGGAACGTACTGGTGAACAGCCAGGAGGTCAAGTCTTTGGTGCTCCTGAATGATGGCAACTGCACCCTCTATTACCGCCTGATCCTGGAGCAACACAGGCCCAAGGGCCTCAACAATGACCCCTGTGGTACTGAGGCCTGGGCTGGGTCTGGGGCCAGGGAGGGGTGTGTGCATGTGTCTGTATGCCTGTGTGTGCTTAAGATGGATGGCCCATACATACTATGGGTCAGACAAGACAGCTGAAAACCTGGCATTTCCACTTTTTAACTGTGGCATATGCCAGTGACCTTAAGATGCATGGCTCTTTCTGCCTCAGCCTGCTCTGCCATCAGGGAGTGCTGTGGTGACCCAGGGAAGGGTTTACATGAGCAGCCAGGACACCTCTGTCCAGATACCATTGATGACCCCTGTATCACCATTTCCCGCCTCTCCCCGACCCCAGCCCTGGAATTCGACCACTCGGAAGGGACTATGCCGCCTCATTCTCAGGATACCATCTATCTGACTGCCCGTCCAAAAGTCCGTTCCAAGTATTCCTGGACCATTAGCTACTGTCTCCTGTCCCAAAGAGGTGCGTGAGCCCTCGGTAGAGATTCAGTGCCAGGAAGGGGGGAAGGGGAGAAGTGACTCGTGAGATACAGAGCTAGAGGCGCACTAGAGGCACAGACAAGCTGGCCCAGCTAGAGAGAGAAAGAAAGAGAGAGAGAGAGAGAGAGAGAGAGAGAGAGAGAGAGAGAGAGAGAGAGAGGGCAGGGTGGACCGTGCCTTTGGGTTCCGATGTGTGCAACTGTGTCTGCCCACGTGATGTCTACATACGTGCCCCCTGAGCTGTGGGGACATGAGAGTTAGCGAATGTGCTATCTCCTGTCAGAACCACAGGAAAATCCTCAGGAAAGCTTCAGCTCTTTCCTCCAGGAGATGGGAATTGCTACTTTCCCCCAAGCCAGCGTTGGGATTGAATCCTGACTCTCTCACACTTACTGGCAGTGTGGTCCTTAGCTAGTTGTTTCAACCTAAACATGCCTCAGCTTCTCCATCCATAAAAGGGAGATGGTCACAGGCCATGCACCATATTGATGGTCATTGAAAGCAAGACAATAAATGAAAAAAGCCAGTCAGAAAAAGCCGAGCAACCGAGTGTCCAAAACACTCAGAAAAAATAAAATACACAGGTGGAGAATAGATTAGTGATCACTGGAAGTGGGGGATCCATAGGTGGGGGGGGGGAGAGTGTTAACTAGTTGGTACTGAGTTTTGGGGTGGAGACAATGGGAACTTTCTAAAATTAGTGGCGGTGGTCACACGCGTCTGTGAATATATAAGGCCTACTGAATTGTGCATGTTAAAAGGTAGGTTTTTTTTACAGTCTATGAATTATGCTGTGTTGCAATGCATTTGAAAATAGTGGTGTCAGTTAAATGCCAGGATCTACATTAAAACAGGACAGTGAGTGCCCAGCACATAGAAAGTCCTAGACAGCAGCTGGCTGCCATTGGAAATACACTCAAAGTTGAAGCTGAGTCACGGTTTGTGAGCAGGGTTCTGCTCCTACCCCATGGGAGCTGAGCTCTCTGCTCTCCCCGATAGTCACTCCCCCAGACAGCATGGACGGCAAAACACAGGAGCTGTGCCACGTCTCCCTGACAGCAGTGTATCCTTTGCTCTCCATCCTGGATATCTGCTCCATGGGCAGTGCCGAGGGCATCACTCGAAAGCACCTGTGGAACCTCTTCTCCCTGGACACACTCAATAGTTACTTGGCACGTGACCCAACTGTCAAGGAGCTCACCTATAAGGTGCCCACCCGGCACAGGTAAGCTAGGTGTGGGGGCAAGGCACAAACACTGGATGCTCACAAACCAGCTACCAACACCCCAATACCAGGCCTTTCCCAAGAAGCTGAGTCTGAGGGCGGGTGGGCTCTAAGTTCTTAGAGGAAGACCAAGATTGCACTGAGCTGCACTGAGCCATTTCTCCACTTCACACAGCATGAGCCGTACACCTCCCATCTTCACTCCTCTGAAGCTGGACTTCAATTTTGGAGCAGCACCACACAATGCCCCGCCTTCAGTGGTACTCCTCATGCTGAAGAACACTGGACTGGTGCCCTTGGACTGGTATGGCTACGCAGAAGGGGAGATGCTACAGGGGTCTGGGGACAGAGCCCTAAAGGCCAGGAGTAGGGAATAGCCATTTCCTGGGTTTTCCTGGGAAACTCACATGTGGTCTGCAGGCAGGCGGGTCTCTCAAGGCTGGGAGGAGACTGTGATTGCCCACAGTACTAGGGAGATGAGATTGGCTGTAGCTAGGCCCTGGGCGGTGTGCAGTTCCTGCAAACTGGTTACAGCTATAGACCCAGGCCCTGTGTTTTTCCAGCTTTCAATTCTTCATCTTTACATTGGCCCTGTGAGAAAGACTTCTCCTGTTAAAAAAAGACAGGGCCTGAGGCCCAAGGGACTAAGAGCGCAGGCAAAGCCACATAGCTCGCATAGCTATTAGAAGCAGAGCTAGGTTCAAATCCAGATGTACCAGCTCCAGAAAGCGTGCCTGCACTAGTCAGTCAGCAAGAAGGCTTTAAGTTGCTTCTGCATATCAGAGCCACTGCTTCCTGACAGATTGCAGATCAGGGGCTGGGGTCAAATGGAGGCAAGTGCAGGACAGACTTCTGCGGCCGCAGAGGATCCTACCACGAGAGGGCAGGCTTGAGCAAAGCTGCCGCGCTGCTGGAGAGTGAGTGGAAGCTGGCCACAAAACAATCACCTCACAGGCTTAAGGCCCTGAACCTGTCAAGCCTGTCCGTGGTCCTCTTGTCCTGCCCTCTCATCAGGGCCCAGAATGCATGCCCAGCAAGCCAGGCTTGTTCGAGTTCCCAGTGTAAACTCGGGTAGATTTCTTAGTAAATGTCTGTTTATGGACTTTCAGTTCAGTTCAGTCAGCACCTGACTGGTGGGTGCTGGGAAGGTGTGTGTGTGTGTGTGTGTGTGTGTGTGTGTGTGTGTGTGTGTGAGAGAGAGAGAGAGAGAGAGAGAGAGAGAGAGAGAGAGAGAGAGAGAGAGAGAGAGAGAGAGAGAGAGAGAGAGAGTGAGACGACAGAGAGAGACAGAGACAGAGAGAGACAGAGAGAGACAGAGACAGAGGCAGAGAGGCAGAGAGACAGAGAGACAGAGAGACAGAGAGAGACAGAGACAGAGGAGAGAGAGAAGCAGGGACATCTGTGGTGGGAACCTGTTGGCCTGGGCAGGTGGAGGACATTTTGGGACTGTAAAGAAAGGGCTCTGCACTGACAGGTTACTCACAAACTCTGACATTTCTCTGCTGAGCTCATAAAGAGTAAATGGAGCTAGGATGAGTGGTGAAAGGAGAGTAAGGAGTTGGGCTTGAGATGGCAGTAGGCAGGATGAAGGGTGATCTGGGAGGTGGATCAGAGAGCCATGAACCTGCCTTCTCCCCTCGGCCCTTCTCCCTATACTTCTGCTCTGTTTGACCCTAGGATATGGTTGCATAGCACCTTGCATTCAAGTGGACAGCCTCAAAGACATCAACTATACCGCTTAAAACCATTTGTTCACTAATGCGCTCTTTATTTCATTGGCTACATTTGTCCCGGACTCTCCTTAAAAGCAAGCTGCAGGCTGGTCCTCAGAATAGAAATATAGACCAGGCCAGTCCCTGCCCTCCCGGTGCAACAGGAACCCAGGGTAGAACAGCCTCCCAGGACAGGGTAGTGCCCTGGGAAGGAGGTAGGTGTGACACTCACAGGGTCGTTGACCACTTTTGGCCGGGTGATGGTGAGATCAAAAAGACTTTCTGGAGGGCTGGCTGTGTGGTGTTTCAGTACTAGAGTGCTTGCCTGGCATATACAGAGCCCTGGGTTCAATCCCTATCATGGTTAGAAGGAAAAGGAGGAGGAAAAGGAAGAGGAGGAGGAGGAAGAGGAGGAGGAGGAGGAGGAGAAGGAGAAGAAGGAGGACAAGGAGGAGAGGAGGAGGAGGAGGAGGAGGAGAAAAAATTTTTGAAGAAAGCAAGAAAATGGGGGCTTCAAATACATCTGGAGGTACAGGCAAAGGCAGGGCACAAAGGGCCTAGAATCTTCCTCCAGAGAGTTTGAACTTGTTAAGGGACTCATGACATGTGAGCTGCAGAGGGGACAAAGGCCCAGTTAACATTCCATGACCTGTCACTCTGATCTCCAGGGGATGGTGGGTCAGGAAGGTACTATTGTCCTCTAGATTATGGGGAAGAGCATGCACATTAGAACAAATCAGGGGACAGGCAGTGGAATCATTTCACCAGTAGACCAACTGAGTAAGTGTGTGTAAAAGAGATGCAGAAACTTCCCATCCACTCTGCCACTGGCCAGCAATTCCCCACATAACATGAGAGACACAGCGCTCACCTGCAGGAGGCCAATCCATGCAGCTGATGGGGGAAGAGCCAGAACACCCCAGCATCAGGCTCATAGCCACTGCTAGGGTAGCCAGAGCTTGGGAGCATGCCCCACTCTGAGCATTTGCACCATACACAGACAGCTGGATGCTTTGCCGAGTGACTCCCTCTAGAATGTGCGCCACGAAGGAAGAGCATACATAGTAGAGTACATATAGATCTAGTACAGTACTTTTATCAGTTGTATGATAATCTGCAGTAGAAAGAGATTTAAGTTATTAGGCTACTCCTTTGTTGGAAGATTTTGTTCTCAATAAAAGGAACAAAAGGCCGGGCGGTGGTGGCGCACGCCTTTAATCCCAGCACTTGGGAGGCAGAGGTGGATTTCTGAGTTCGAGGCCAGCCTGGTATACAGAGTGAGTTCCAGGACAGCTAGAACTACACAGAGAAACCCTGCCTTGAAAAAACAAATAAAATAAAATAAAAATAAAAAATAAAAGGAACAAAAAATGTTTGTTTGTTTGTTTGTTTTGCCACCACAAAGAAAGTCTGCACGTAGATGTGTATTTAGAAAAAAGTCTTTTGGACTGAGGAGATGGTTCAGTGGGCACAGTAGTCTGTGTGACAGTGGCCCCAGAGGCTTGTAGAGCCAGGCACCATTAGGAGGTGTGGCCTTATTGGAGTAGGTGTGGTCTTGTTGGAGGAAGTGAGTCACTGTGGAGGCTGGGCTTTGAAGTCTCATATGCTCAAACTACACCATAGTGGGGTAGTCACTAGTGCTGCCTGCAGATCTAGATGTAGATCTCTCAGCTGCTTCTCCAGCATGCCACCATGCTTCTGGCCATGATGATAGTAATGTTTTCCTTTATAAGAGTTGTCGTAGTGTCTCTTCACAGGAATAATAGAAACCCTAACTAAGACAGTGGGTGAAAGACTTGATGCAGAAGCATGAGATTCTGAGTTTGGAGTCCCAGAACCTGTGTAAGGCCAGCCATGTCTGCAATCCCAATGTTGCTGTGGCAAAGTGGGAAGTAGACACCATTCCCAGGATCTTGTGGGCCAGCTAGTCTGGCATCCACAGTGGTAAACAAACCCCATCTCAAACAAGATGGAAGGCAAGGGCCGACACCCAGAGCTGCCTTCTGACCACATGCATGCTGTGTCACCTCTGCAGCCATGCTCACATACATGTGCACATACATCATATACACACATACACAAAAAGGTTTTTTTAGATGTTTAGCATGTGTTGGTATATTTTCATACCTGCATTTTAATCATACAGGTGGATTCCTGAAAGTAGGGCTTGGCAGATGCTGCCAAATTCTTTTCAAAAGCCAGCAGGACTTCCCTCTCCCTCTGTGTGTGATATTGTCTGCTCTTTCTGAACTTCATCATCACTCTATGCATCTGTTCTTCAAATTTCCCATGTGAGAGGAAGAAAGATAGACCCCTGTGAGCTTGGGGTGCTGTTCCTTGATTCCTGTGAGGTTTGTTGACCCTTTTTCCTTCCATTTCTGGGTGCCCTGTCTTCAGTCCCTGATCCCGTTTGTTGCTGGGGCCAATTCCCTACCATCTCTCTGAGAAAGTGTTCTACTGAATGCAGGGACTTGGGACCCTTCCTCACTTTTTTTAGTTTTGCCATCTGGTTGGGAGACAATATCTACTTTTCTACAGTGTGAGGCTTTTTGAGGGCACTCTTCACACTCCCGCTTTGCTCCAAGGTCACCAGCCCTCTGGGCACCTGTTCTTCACCCTGTGTCCAAGCTAGCCTCAACATGCTCCTTCTCAGGGGCCCCTGGGTGACACTGCCAGCCAGCATTCCCAGGATTTGCAAATGGCCCTTTCCTGAGAGCTTATGAAAGAAAGATGAGTGACCAGACCTAAGTGACTCATACATACACGTGACATTCCTCACTCCCGGTGTCTAAAATGAGATCCCCAGTCTTTTTTTTTCTTCTTTATTCTTTCTTGGATCTTCATGTGTCTTTGGTTAGTTTTTGTTTGTTTCTATAAAGACAATGTCTTAGTCATTATTCTATTGCTGTGGTGAAACACCAAGTCCGAAACAATAACAAGAGGCCTTTAACTGGGCACTTGCTTACAGTTTTAGAGGGTTAGTTAGTCTATGATCATCATGGTGGGAAGCAAATGGATGTGATGCTGGAGTAGCTAAGAGCTCACATCCTGACCTGCTGGCAGCAGGCAGGGAAGGAGTGAGGCTGGGACTGGCATGGGCTTTTGAAACCTTAAAACCACCCCCAGTGACATACCTCCTCCAATATGGCCACACCCCCTCCAACATGGCCATGCCTCTTAATCCTTCCAACTTACTCAGGATCAAGCATTCAAACATATGAGGGGCCATTCTCATTCAAACCACCACACAGGGTCTCATTGTTTAACCCTGGCTAGTCTGGAACTCACTATGCAGCCCAAGTTGACCTTCACTTTCAGCTGTCCTCCTGCCCAGCCACCTGAGCACTACTATTACAGACATGAGCCACCATGCTGGCTATTCCTAGGTTTGAGGACATTTATGAAAGGAGAATGTCCCTAGCTACAATTGCTCACCAGAACATGGGTCAAAGAACAGGAGGTGTGATGAAGGCCCCTCTGTCCTTCTGTCTTTCCAACTGTCTTTCCTTTGCTTGTCTTCACTCCCCTTGTTTGCCTTCTCCAGGTCTTTCCTCTTTCCAAGTGACCAGCAGCTGGACCTGGATATGTGGCTAGAACAAGCAGACCTCAACAGCACTGAGCTCCACCAAATGCGTGCAGAGGATAATTGCCTCTTCTCCATCAACCCCAAGACTGGGAGCCTGAACCCTGGGCAGGAGCAGATGGTGGAGTTCAAATACAGGTGTTCCTGCGGCCCCTATCATGCCTACCTCCCAAGAGGTCCCTAGCCCTGGCTTTTCTCTGTATAATTCTGGGGGACCCCAGACAATCTCCTCTGGGGAGCCATCTCCTGCAGGGGAGGTTCATGTCATTTCTGCCTCACGCCAACTCAGATGTGGTTGTCCGGCTCACAGCCACACTTGTTTTCCCATTCAAAGAAGATTCCAGAACTCACTGTCTAACTTGTCTCCTCCCTCGAAGACACCTGTTTGTTGGCACCGATCGCCTCTCTGTGCTCTTCAAGGTGTCCCATGGACGGGAGATCCTGGTGAGACCCCACACCCTAGCCCTGCTGGAGACTGTCTACTCCGAGAGAGAAGCTAGGAGTGGTGCCTCCTGGGAACCCAGGGCCTATATCTCCATTGGGTATGCCCATTCTCATGGGGCAGCATGCCACCCATGGGCTCTTTATCTACAGCTATACTTCATTGGCGTGACAGTGAGGCTGGAGCAGAAGTATGTGCACTTCACCTCTACCATCCACCACTTCATTCCTGTCCCCATCGGCGACACATTGCCCCCACGCCAGGTCAGTGGTCTGTGTGAGCCTATCACAGAGAGCCCTCCGTGGGTCTGTGTCAGTCCTTACAGGATGGCAGACACTGGCCCACATGGGACAATGGGGGAATATATGGACAAAATCTTCTGGTGCTAAAGCCCTTTTGTCAGACTCCATTCCCATGCAGAGGTATCCCCCCCCCCCATTAGCACAAAGGTCCTCCAACTTCTTGACCACAGACTACACTAGTAATATATTTTATATCATTTGTGCTTCACTCCAGTGTTTACATATACACTCAGCTAGAATTACTATAAATCTTATGTAGGCGCTTACATACAAAGTACATGGTACCTCTTGTATTTTATCCTCTCCTATGTTCTACATCCTAGCTATGACCTGTGGTCTCCAGAACTCACTGTTTCACTCTGGTCACGGCCCCACCTGTCGTCTGGCCCCTACAGTCTGATTACCCCTCTTCTGCAACTGGCCCCAAGCCTTGCAGAAGGTTATGGTATAGATGTCCTGCAGTACCAATGTAAGCTTATCTCCGATGAGCTTACAAATAAGCGAGACTCAGACTTTTTATTTGGCTTTCACAGTTACTGGGGTCACCCCTAATCTGCTTTTCTAACTGCTGGCCTGGCTGACTCCCCAGCAGTATTCCCCAGATACTTGCTGTTTCTCCCGGCTGTGTGTACGGTACTTTACCTCCCATGGTGCTGCTCCCTCTCTCCTCCTCTCTCTTCCTTTCTCCTCTTTGTCTTTCCTCCTTTCTTCTCTACCCCAAAAATCCACCCACCTCTAACTCCTCTAGTAATCGGTTGTAGTCATTTTCATTGAAATTAAATTACCTTAGTTTTAAATTAAGGAACAAGGCTGGCCCCACAAAAGCTGGAAAACTGTGAGAACTCACTACAACCCATAGCCACAGACCAGACCTCAACAGTGTCCATTTGTAGCTGAGCACCACATAGACACTTATTTTCCACTCTCTCATCAGTTGTGAATTTCTGTATGAACCATCCACTGTGTAAAGAAGTTCCTCAGATGAGGTTTGAGAACTGTACGTACTAATTTACAGGTGTACAGATGCAAAGTTAGGGGGCAGTTTGATGTCATTTAGCACAATAATAGTAGCAAGTTCACCTCTGGGGCTTGTAGGATCTCAAACTGTGGGTTCTAAACCATGTATCAGGCGTACATTTGCTCCTGTGGAGAGGGGCCTTAAATCTAATCAGAAAGCATTTGGTTGGCCCCAGAACATTCAAGTCATCATTGCAGCCATGTACATATCTTGGCCACGCTGGTTATTACTGTAGTTTGGACATTCACAGTTGAGCAAGAGAGTTGATTTTTGCCCCTAGCAGCCTACCTTACAATTCCCCACACTATGAGAGCTAGCCAGCAAGGAGGGAGCCTCCAGTCAGTACCAACTTGATTGGATTAGGTTTCAGCCTTTGAAACTGGGTACTGGGTAGATACAAACATTCTCCCTACAGCCCCAGACCTGGAGATCAATGTGATGCCAGGCCAAGAAAAAAGGAACGGTCCAGGACCAAACCCAAGTGAATTCTTTGTTCCTCTCTGGTTTTAGTATTCTTAGTTCTGCAAAGAAGTGTTAGACCAGAACAGCTCTGTTTTTTTGTTCTTTCCCAAGACATCCTTTGGAGGAAGTCTTCAGTTCTTCAGAACCCTTCTGTACTCTCCTTAAAGATTTTTTTTTTTTCGAATAACAGATGTGGGACATGACAGTGTCTTCATGGTGGACTAGACTGAAAGTCTTAGATGATAGTCTGGATGGTGCATAGGCATATGTGGACATGTCCCCAAATCCCAGTGTGAAGGATACTTACACTAGGGTCTTTTATAAACTTGACCAGTGTCAACTGAGAGCAAACAAAGCAAGTTGCTGTTTTACAGAGTTCTTGATTATCCTAAAGGGTTACAGGCTGACTGTCCATGTACTGAGCCCTAGGGAAAAACGACTGGGTGGGGCCAGGGGCTCGGAGACCTTTAGAGTTATTGTGGGGATAACCTACCCTCCCAAATGGACAGGCTATCTGCTTTACAGTTGGACAGGGTCCTAGGCTATCTGCTCTACAATTAATTATCTCCCCATCCCTACCCTTGCAGATTTATGAGCTGTACAATGGTGGCTCTGTACCTGTGACATACGAGGTCCAGATCAGCGTTCTGTCAAAGGTTCAAGAAAAAAATTTTGACCATCCTATCTTCTGCTGCCTGAACCCCAAAGGGGAGATCCAGCCAGGTACTACTGCTCGGATCCTGTGGATCTTCTCACCCATCGAGGCCAAGACCTACACAGTGAGCAGTGGCCCAGATAACATTGGGGGCGGTTGGAGTTAGAGCCCCGGTTTCCTTGCTGCGTCCTGATTCCACCAGCTCCTTCCCCACCTCCGTAACTTCCCAGGTGGAGGTACCCATACACATCATTGGATGGAACTCAGCTGTCATCTGCTTCCAAGGAGTAGGATATGACCCCTATGTCATGGGTGACACCGCCCCTTTCCACAGCATCTCTTCGTGGGACAACAGTTCCATATCCTCTAGGCTGATGGTTCCCGGGCAGGTGGGAGAGAGGGAGCTGGGGAAGCCAGAGGCAAAGAAGGGTCTTAGAGCCAAGGGTGGCCAGTACCAAGGGCTAGGGAGGCTAGGGAGGAAAGGAGATAGGTTAAGTGGGGGTAGAGGGATGAGACCTTGAATTAGTTTGGCTCCAGCTTCAAAGAGCATCAGCTCTGTAAGAGGCTTACCCTGTCGCCTAATGCCTTGTATCCCTGTTTGAAGTGGAAATCCACCCATTTCGGGTGCCTTGATCCCAGCTTTTTCTGGGAGTATATGGCTGAGGGATATGGCAAGATTTATAAAAAAGTCATCCTATTCCAGGTTCAGTTTTCATATGGAACAACCCTCTCCTGGGTTCAAGTAGATTTTACTCAAGATATTAGTGGTCACCAATACTACCTTTAGTCCATTCGTTTCTTGTTGTGGGGAGGCCTGGGGCATTCAGCTAGCCATCCATCTGCTCAGCTACTCAAATACACACTTTCCCATATACCCACTGAACCACACATCACTTACCAATCTGTGCATTCATCTACACAACCATCTATCCATGGGCCCATGCACAATCATCACACTGCATGCTTTTCCACTAGGCCCCTCCCTAATTCAGGAATGAACAGTCAAAGCCATAGGCTTTGGGGTGAGGCTTGCTTTAGGGAGTTATCCTTGCTCTGAATGTGAGAAGAATTTGGAAAAGTTGCCTGTGCCCCCTGCACCTTAGCAACACACCCAGCACAAGAGAACAAATAGGCCTACAGCAGAGGGCCAATGTGAGGGTCAGAAGCGTGGAAATCTCCTAACATAATAATTGGTCGGTTGGAACTGGTAGTGCTTCTATGGCTTCCTCTTCATGACCCAAAAGCCGATGCTATGTTGTCTTCGCCTACAGAATGTCTTTCTGTCCCAGTCTCACATCTCCCTGGGAAACATCCCTGTGCAGAGTAAGTGTAGCCGCCTGCTCTTTCTCAACAACATCTCCAAGAACGAGACAATTGTCTTCACCTGGCAGCCAAGGTCCTTAGACTTTGGGGAGGTGAGAGTCTACATCTGCTCCCAGAACCAGAATTTAGGGCTAGGCTTCAGCCTCATTCTGCACAGCCCCATCTCACCCCATCATATCCTGTCCCCCCATCCCAGCCTATCCTAGTACATCCTGTCTTGCCTATCTTACTTCATACCATCCTCTCCAATCCCATCCTGTCCTTCCCTGTACCATTCCATCCCATCCCATCCCATCCCATCCCATTCCATCCCATCCCATTCCATCTTGTTCTGCCCATCCCATCCCCATCTTGGACCACCCTGCCTCATCCTATTCTCTGGCATCCTTCCTCCCAAATCCACAGACTCTTTCCCTAAATCGCCAGGTATCTGTGAGTCCCATGGAAGGAGAAGTGCCTCCTGAAGAGGGAGTCCCAATCCTAGTGACCCTGAAAGCCTCCGTTCATGCCAGCTTCTACAGCATAGACCTGATATGCAAGGTAAGGACGGGCTACAGAGAAACACATGGGGCCGAGGCACAGCTCCCAATTACGGGACAGAGGAGGATCCTGAAGACTCCAACACCTCAGAGAAAGGCAGGAGCCAGCCCTTGGAAGGGCTCAAGGTAAGCTGCAGCTGAGACCCTCCAGACCTAGGCCCTCTCTCGTCTTGTGCTGGGCCCAGGTGTACCAGCAGGAGCTCATGCAGCAGTATCACAAGGAGCTACAGGAATGGGAAGAGGAGAAGGCTCGGCAGGAGGTGGAGTTCACCATCACAGATCGGAAAGTAAAGGTGAGGAAGGCTGAGTGGACCTCACACTCCCAGATCCCACTGGCCTTACCAGAGGAGATAGAGGCGATGCACTGAGGCAGCCTTCCACGTGAAACTGGCCAACCTGCCCGAAGAGATTAGATTCTACTCACCAGAGAGGCTCCACAGCTGTCCTGAACCATCCAGTGTAAGGAAGGCTAGCTGGTAGATCCCTGCTCCACCCAGGAGGGGTTCATGGGTGCCCGTTGTGTGCTGAGCACTGAGAACACAAGGGATCAACACAGGGTTCACCTTCTGATGAAGGGCATTGGCCTAGTGGCCTTCAGCACAAGATCTGGAGAGAGCCTTGGGTTTGAGTCTTACTTTCGACCTTTGCTAAGTATGTGACCCTGGTTAAGCTACCTACTCTCTTAGTTCCTTGACTATAAAATGAATATAACATAAACTAGGAAGTTTCTTCAAGATAATCCACAGGAGAGAGATGAGACAGGACTAGCAGTCAGTTACTAACAGAGCTGAGTGACTGAACAATGGGACTTTGCAGAATTTGCTCCCAAATCGTATATATATACTATGGTGTAGGGGGTGGGGGTTCATGTTTTTAACAGGGAATCAAACTCTTCTTGTGTTAGCCTCGTAAGTGCCAAAGCTCTGGGCATGAGGCACTATCCCCAGTCACCAATAAATGTCTTGAGATACATCCTAGTGCTTGCGATAGATATATCCACTTTGGAGTTACTTCTCTGAGTATCAATACACAGTGTGCCTCTAGCACACTATCCATTGGCCACTTCTGAAACATGGGCCACTATCTATCTGCAGAGAGACAAAATAAAATGGTAAACATAAAGCACGCTGGCTCCTCATTCCACCGCCTGCCAACATTTACGGTTTTATCCCTCGGTCTTGTCTGCGGCCACCACACAGAACTCTCCAAAAGGCTCTGCCGTCCCTGAAGCTTGGGCCCTCTGGGATGCCGATCACACAGGGGCTGCTTTCCAGCTGTCCTCAGAATGCAGGCTGTTTCCTTGTCTCTCTGATCCCAAAGGTCCAAGGGTCCCAAGGCGAAGCAACTTTGGGGCCAGCCTCCTTCCATTTGACCGCACTTTCTTCTCTGTCCTTCACTGAGCAGGTTTTCCTTGTCTCTTCCCAGGGAATGTTCTAGAAGAGGGTAGCACCGGGAGGTGGGCAAAACCAAAAGGGAATGCAAGGCCTGTGTTATTCAAAGAGATGGAAGTGGATGTGGCTAGGGCTGTCACATCCTAAACTGGACTCTCTCTTACAGAGGAGAGCACACCGTGTGGCCCATGAACCTCCAAAGAAGTACAAGGTGAGCCAGAAAGCCCCGAGCCGTTCTCAGGATAACTAAAAAGGTTCTCACTTGTCCCCAGAAATATCCCCAAGCCCTAAGCCAGTCTCCTAGACAGAAGGGAGGAAAGTATCACACTAGGCCAGCCCACAACCCTAAAGAGCTGGGCTGGGGGACCCATTGACAGTGAGATTATAGTTGCCCTACCACCCATGCCTCCATCTTCCCAAAGACGCTGCCTCCCATCACAAACCAACCACCTCTCAGTCGGCCTGCCACCTGGAACCTGAAGATGGCAAAGAAGGAGACATCGTGGCCATGTCCTCAACCCCCTGTGCCCGGCTTGCTCTGTCTAGGCCTCACCGCGAGGGCCCATGCCACCGATTACTACCTGGCCAACTTCTTCTCTGAGTTTCCTTGCCACTTCCTGTACCGGTGAATGCCTGGGGAAGTGTGGGCCACCCTCCTCTCATCTTAGTCCTCTCCCCCTCTATAGAGCAGCAGATGTCTGCACTCAACCTTTAGGAAGGGT